>NC_080177.1:83315093-83622804 GCF_950295315.1 Erinaceus europaeus
TGGTTCAAGCCCCAAGCTCCCCACCTGCAGGGGAGTCACTTCACAAGCGGTGAAGCAGGTCAGCAGGTGTCTGTCTTTCTCTCCCCCTCTCTGTCTTCCCCTCCTCTCTCCATTTCTCTCTGTCCTATCCAACAATGATGACATCAATAACAACAATCATAATAACCACAACAGTGAAACAACAAGGGCAACAAAAAGGAATAAACAAACAAACAAATAAATAAAAAAGAATTGTAGCCACGAGACAAGAGATGCTGAGAGCCACAGTGAGTGAGAAGGGCAAGTGTTCTCCTCTGATGTCTCCATCAAGAAACATTCTGCCAACACGCTGGCGTTAGCCCCGCGAAGCTGCTGTCTTGATTCCATGACTTTAAATGTGCATTATGGACGGGGAGATGGCATCAGGTTCTGCAAAAGATTTTCCTGCCTGAGGCTCTGAGGTCCCAGGACCACCATGGGCCAGAGCTGAGCAGAGAGATCTGGTCTCTTTTTCACTGTGTATCTGATTAAATAATAAAGTATGAAACTAAAATCCATTTATGTTATTTAGCATATTAAACTTGTGCTAAGATAGCTTGTAGGAACCCAAGTACTGTTGTAGTCCCCAATTCTGTTCAAGCTCCCACACGGTGTCTGTGAGCTGACAGAGCTCTAATACAATCTTGCATTGGGTGAACTGTGTCTTCTCCTTTTTCAATGTTTTTGTATCATATTTATTTATTTATTAGACACAAACAGTCAGAAATTGAGAGGGAAGGGGATTCTAGAGAAGGAGGGAGATGAAGAGACACCTGCAGCCCTGTTTCACCACTCACAAAGCTGCAGGTGGGGACCAGGGGCTCGAACCTGGGTCCTTGAGCAGTGTAACATGTGCACTCAACCAGGTGCGCCACCACCCAGTCCCTGTCTGCGCCTTCTTATCAGTAGAATGGAAAAGACTGTTACTGACTCATCAGTGGCTGCATACTGAAATTGCTGGTATGCAAACCTGCTGTATGGGGCACGGGACGTTTGCTGAGAGGAACGTCTACACTGCTTTGGTACAGCCCCTTCCGGCTAGGCACCGGGGCTGAATTGAGCAGGATGATGAAATGGATGTCATGCCTGTCTCTCTTAAAAGGTGTATTGTGATCTGCTTGAACTTAGGTTGTGTCTATTTAAATTACTACCTTGGGTAGAATTAAGATCAAATCCAAACCTCCCATTTGTTTTTCTACACTGTGGTTGTTATTTTTAAAATATTTATTTATTTATGTATAATATAAATTTTATTTATATAAAGGAAACACTGACAAAAAACATGGGATAAGAGGGGTACAACTCCACACAATTCCCACCACCAGAATTCCGTATCCCATCCCCTCCCCTGACAGCTTTCCTATTCTTTATCCCTCTGGGAGTATGGACCCAGGGTCATTGTGGGGTGCAGAAGGTGGGAGTTCTGGCTTCTGTAATTGCTTCCCTGCTGAACATGGGTATTGACAGATGGATCCATACTCCCAGTCTACCTCTCTCTTTCCCTAGTGGGGCAGGGCTCTGGGGAAGCGGAGCTCCAGGACACATTGGAGGGGTTGTCTGCCCAGGGAAGTCTGATCAGCATCACAGTAGCATCTGGAACCTGGTGGCTGAAAGGAAAGTTAACATGTAAAGCCAAACAAATTTGTTTGCTAATGAACCTAAAAGCTGGAATAGTGCAGATGAAGATTTGGGGGTTTCTGTTTTATAGATAGTAGGCCTAATGTATTTATATTCCAAAGGGTCCATGACTATACTATTTTTTTTTTCTGAGCCTGACATCTGATATGCAGATGGACCATGGACCGAGGTTATTTACAGCTTTTCCTTTATTGAGGGTTGGGAGGTTTTAGTAGAACTGCTTTCATAGTTCTTAAAATACATGTTAAGAACAAAAGATATATATATATATATATATATATATATATATATATATTTTTTTTTTTTTTTTTTAAATTTATTTACATATCATTAGTTACAGAGAGAATTTGAGAGGGGAGGAGGAGATAGAGAGGGAGAGACAGACAGACACCAGCAGCACTACTTCACCACTCGTGAAGCTTTCACCCTGCAGGTGGGGACCAGGGTGTTGAGCCTGGGTCCTTGTACTGTGTCCTGGCCTCTCAACAAGTGAGATCTTTATCAATTAGTGCCTAGACATATTCAAGTTTACATTGTCAAGCTAGGAGAATGACCACAGGGAGGCGCTCTTTACCATGTGGAGAGTCCAGTCTTCTTGCCATGCATAGGATACTTTCCCCTCCAGTGAGGTGACATCCCTAGACCTGGGATGTCCCTGAATACTTTAATACTAGCTCCACCAATTCTCAAAAAATAATTGAATATTCCCATTTTACCAGGTTTGCTGGCATTGCACACATGATCTTGTCTAGCACTTTTATAATACAAATTCTCAGTAGAAGGCTTAGTTTTGAGGGCCTGGCAGTAGCGCACTGGGATAAACACACATGGTTTAAAGTCCAAGGACTGCCCAGTGTAAGGATCCCAGTTCAAATCCCCGGCTCTTCAGCTGCAGGGGGGTAACTTCATGAGTGGAGAAGCAGGTCTTCAGGTGTCTGTCTTTCTCTCTCCCTCTCTGTCTTCCCCTCCTCTCTCCATTTCTCTCTGTCCTATCCTACAAAAACAATAACATCAACAATGGAAAAATGACAGACTCCAGGAGCAGTAAATTCCTAGTGCAGGGACCAGGCACTGAGCCCCAGAAATAACCCTGGAAGCAAAAAAAATAAAAAAAAATAAAAATAAAGGTTTAGGTTTAAAGTAAGTCATAGAACAGAAACCAAGTAGAGAATGGTAACGTTCATAGTTCATGGTGTTACTGTCTTCTGCTATTTGGTCATCCATATTTGACTTCTTACTTATTAAATTAAGCAGTAACTTTATTACACACACACACACACACACACACACACACACACACACACACACACACACACTCTCTCTCTCTCTCTCTCACTCTAAATCTGTCATATCTATTAAGCACGTCCATAATTCTCTGCAGGTCAGACTCCTTTGGTTGCCACTTTGAACTTGAAACTCATTACAATAATGGGTCCTTCATTCCTCCTGATGATTAAACATCATGTTTTGACCTGTATTATCTCAGGATCCTATTATCCTCATTACTGAAAGAGAGCCCAGTTGTATAACGGTACCTACCTTTGATCCTCCCCCTGACCTAAGCGGGCCAATTACTACGTAGCTCCTCCTGATGCTGCCAGCCCTGTCACTGACACATCCCTTAGTCTTTGGATAAATACAGGGCCCGGTGCCCATCTACTTCACATATCCCAGTGATGATTTGAGTGTTTAGTTACGCAGTCATACTACTGTGCCCAATTATTTCATCCTTTTGATAGCTTCCTTAGTTCTCATCAAGAACACTTTTGAAGTAATAGTAATATTAAAGAAGCTTGTGGTTTGAATGGAAAGAAATCTGTAATCATGGGGAAAAAAATTGAGCATTGTGTAAAACACAACAAACGGCAGGCTAAACATGCCCATCTTACTGATTTACATGACTCTTCAGAACCTGAGGCTTCCATCTCCTCCACAATCACCTTAGAAAAACATATAATATTCTCTATCTTCTTTCTTTTTTTAATTGTTTTTATTTTATTTTTCCCTCTTGCTGCCCTTGTTTTTTATTGTTGTTGTGGTTATTATTGTTGTTATTGCTGTCATTGTTGTTAGATAGGACAGAGAGAAACGGAGAGAGAAGGAGAAGACAGAGAAGGGGAGAGAAAGACACTTGCAGACCTGCTTCACCGCCTATGAAATGACTCCCCTGCAGGTGGGGAGCCGGGGCCTCAAACCGGGACCCTTGTGCTTTGCATCACCTGCACTTAACCTGCTGTGCTACCCCCTGACTCCCCTCTGTCTACTTTCATATACATTCAGTGAAAGCAGATACCAGGATGTTTGCTTTTGTTGAGAAAATTCATGTTTATTATAGCAAATGCTGACATTTTTCTTAACTTTATCTCTCTTTCTTACTTTTCCCTCCCTCCCTTCCTTCCTTCCTTCCTTCCTTCCTCCCTTCTTTTCTTAATTGTTACCAGAGTCCTGCTCTGCTCTAGCTTATGGTGGTGCTGGTGATTAAACCTGGGACTCTGAGCCTCAGGCATGAAAGTCTGTTGTCTAAACCCATGCACAAGCTTCTCCAGTCCTATAGCAAAGTCTTCAAAGTCAGGCTGCAGTTTTACTCAGTGACAAATTATTTACTGGTATTTGTATAATTTATGCCAGGAATATAAACCCTTGAAATTTATGACCCAGAATTGCTTGTACAGTAGAATTCTAGTTCAATATAATCAATGCAAGAAGTCACTGCTCTCCCTAGCATTTAAGGCAAGGTCTTGTGTTTCAGCAAATTTTCACTGGGCAGTTATCCTAAAAAATCTTTAAGGTTTTGCTAAGCCTACTTTGGAATTATAGACAATGGAGACAAGTGCATCTTTTTTTAAGAAAAAAATATATATAGAGAGGGAGAATTTATTTACTTATTAGATAGATACAGAGAAAACCTGAGATGGGAGGGAGAGATAGAGGGAACGAGAGAAAGAGAAAGAGAGAGAGAGAGAGAGAGAGAGACCTGCAGCCCTGTTTCACCACTTTTGAAGCTTACTCCTGCAGGTGGGGGCCAGGGCTTGAACCCCGGTCCTTGTGCACTATAGCATGTGCACTCCACCAGGTGTACTACCACCTGGCCCTGACAAGTGCATCTCCATAAAAACATTGTTCTCCCAAAGTTGCTGAGTTTAGTTTTACCATTCTTTCTTTTGGGGGGGTGGGGTAGGGTGGAGTAGGTTCATGGTGGAGTAGGTTCATGGTTTACAGTCCGGTTGTTGACACAGGTGTAAGATTTCTCATCATGCCAAGATAGTGTCTGCAAAACACTGTCACCCCAGCCTCCGCCCCTTTTCACCACGGAGCCCTTTCCACAAACCCTCTCTATCATTCCTCCCCAGAATCCTTTGTTTCGGAGCAACACACCAAAATCAGTCCAAGTTCTGCTTTGTGCTTTTCCTTCCATCCTTGTTTCTTAAGTTCTTCCCATGAGGGAACCGTCCCTTATCCATCCTTCTCTCACTTAACATGATTTCTTCATGCTGTATCACGTTATTTTTCTGTTACTAGCATGTCTTGAGCTCAGGAAGCTATTACTCTCCTCTTTGGTAAAATGTCTATTTCTCTACTGAATCCTGAGTGTTACCTGTAGATACCCAGATGCGTCTCCATTCTCTCATTGTTCCATAATGTAGAAGGACGTTTCCATTTCTGCTCCAGTGTTTTTCATCATTAGTCTAGCTGTGTGTCATCAATTTTCTTACGATGTAATGTCTGTGTGTGGGGGGCAGTTAAATGTACAAGGAAATCTTGTATTGTAAAAAGTCATGCAAGAGAGGTTCACAAAGGCTAAAGAAATTTTTCCCTATGATCTTACTTTACTTGCAGAATAAAAGCAAGCCCATTTTGCACAAGGTATTGTGTTACTCTGGACTTGTCACATTATTCAAATCAGACAAAGGGATAGCTAATGACTTTCTTGGAAGAATATAATTTTTAAGAAGATAGTGTTTAAGCAGACAGCCTCTCAATCTTAATAAATTACACAATAGCTTCATTGCATGTGATAACAGTAAGCTTTTCTACATAATTGAATAAAACACAGTAGCTAAAAGAGTGAAAAGTTATTATCTTGATAGAGAAAGCTATTCATTATATCATTTGTGCATTAATATTATACCTGAGATTCTCCAGCTGTGGGAGATAAACTAGAATCATTTAAAATATATATTAGAGGAAAAATGAAGATGGAAACCAGCCAGCAGCTCTGGGATTGCTTTCCTTTCTGTGTAAAAGACAAAAGCAACAACCGGGGAAAATAAATGAACCTTGAGACGTGGAAATCGCAAAGACAGAAGGAGAGAAATGCAGGGAACACTGGAAAGGAGACAAAGAACAGGCCAAGGAGCTCCTCATGTCGAGTCAGACCCCAGTCCCCAGCACTGCTGCCTGCATCCACAACATGCCAGAACTTGTGCACGGAGCCCTGAGGGAGTCTCCTACCCCCATGCTCATAGCGCACAATTTGTAATCGCCAAAACTTGGAAGCAACCCAGATGTGCAATGACAGATGAGTAGCTAAAAAAAAAGAAAGAAAACAACTGTGATATATATATCACAATTTAGAATACAATTTGGAATCAGCTGTTATCAAGGATGAGCTGTCTTTTTGCATCATCTTGGATAAAATTGGAAGATATCGTGTTAAGTGAGATAAGCCAAAAGGAAAAGGACGAATACCAAATAGTCTCACTTAGAAGTGACAGCTAGACCAGGCGGTGGCGCACCTATTTGAGCGCACATGTAACAATGCACAAGGACCCGGGTTTGAGCCCCTGGTCCCCACCTGCAGAGGGAAGGCTTTGCGAGTGGTGAAGCTGGGCTGCAGGTGGCTGTCTGTCTCTCTCTCTCTCTCTCCCTCCCTCCCCCCTTTCCCTCTTGATTTCTGGCTTGTCTCTATCAAATAAATAAAGATAATTTCTATTTTAAAAAGTGGGACCTAATAATTAGGATCAGGGATGGAGAAAGCAAAGTGAAACATGCACTGGGCTTGGTGTAAGGCATCAAATCAAGGGCTCTGGGGAAAGGGGACTAAGGAGGGGTGGGAGGAGAACTGTGGAGGCCTGGGACACAATGAAATGATATGCAACAGAGAAGCTGTACCCATTTGTCAGCAACTGTACTGTAAACTATTCCTCATATAAAATGGTTTCAATATGAATATATGCACCTTAATAGTTTATAGTGTACTACGTATCTACTCTAAGACTATTGAGCATTTATGTATCTGAAGATAAGATTTAAGTATTATTTTATTTCATGTCAATTATTTATTGAACACCTCATAGTCATATGGGGATCTTATCGAATTGATGCACTTAGGTGGTTCTGTTAAACTGCTTAGTGAAATATATTTCAGCACACACGGAGAAAATGAACACACACAGCTATTGAATATCAGTCATTGAAAGAGAAGCAACCAGACGGTATCTACCAAGTTTTGCTAAGTCCTACTTTTATTGAAGCTTGCATTCACTGTGCCTTTCAGAATGACTAGTGATAGTGTCTTTACTGCTGCATCCAACTCATGCTAGTGACAGTCACGTGTCAGCCCATATGCACAGAGTCTCAGACATATGTTCCTGCTGGACATTTTCTTCTTTATATTTCGGCTCTGCAGAGCTCTGTAGATGTGTTTCGGTTTCCTTATGACTGCATCATCTTCACAAATATATTTGCCTTTTGTCTATTACATCCGTAAACTCAAGAGTATACTCGTCAGGGAGCATTTCTTTACTTTTAAATTCTTATTTATAAAAAAAGGAAACACTGGCAAAACCCATAGGATAAGAGGGAAAAAATTCAGGGGTCATTTATTATTATTATTTATGTATAAAAAGGAAACATTGACTAAACCATAGGATAAGAGGGGTACAACTCTACACAATTCCCACCACAGGAACTCCATATCCCGTCCCCTCCCCTGATAGCTTTCCTATTCTTTATCCCTGTGGGAGTATGGACCCAGGGTCACTGTGGGATGCAGAAGGTGGAAGGTCTGGCTTCTGTAATTGCTTCTCCGCTGAACATGGGTGTTGACAGGTGGATCCATACTCCCAGTCTGTCTCTCTCTTTCCCTAGTGGGGCAGGGCTCTGGGGAAGCTGAGCTTCAGGACACATTGGTGGGGTCGTCTGTCCAGGGAAGTCTGGTTGGCATCATGGTAGCACCTGGAACCTGGTGGCTGAAAAGAGAGTTAACATACAAAGCCAAACAAATTGTTGATCAATCATGAACTTAAAAGCTGGAATAGTGGGAGTCGGGCTGTAGCACAGCGGGTTAAGCGCAGGTGGCGCAAAACACAAGGACCGGCATAAGGATCCTGGTTCGAACCCCGGCTCCCCACCTGCAGGGGAGTCGCTTCACAGGCGGTGAAGCAGGTCTGCAGGTGTCTGTCTTTCTCTCCCCCTCTCTGTCTTCCCCCCCTCTCTCCGTTTCTCTCTGTCCTATCCAACAATGACGACAATAATAACTACAACAATAAAACAACAAGGGCAACAAAAGGGAATAAATAAATAAAATAAAATATTTTTTAAAAAGCTGGAATAGTGCAGATGAAGATTTGAGGGGTCCTCCATTATGTAGATAGCTAGTAGACATATTTTAGTTTCTTTTTAATTTATTTTTATTTATTTTAAAAAGGAGACATTAACAAAACCATAGGATAAGAGAGGTACAATTCCCACCACCAGAACTCCGTATCCCATCCCCCCCATAGCTTTCCTGACATTTTAGTTTCTTTTTTTTTTAAGTTTTTTTTTGACATTTTAGTTTCTATAGTTCATTACTCGAGAAGTTCCGCTGGTCATGTAGAGCACCAAAACCATGAGGAGGCAGCACAGCCATCTCCCCTGAGCCTGAAGCTGGCTCTCCGTGTTGCTTCTACAGCTGCCTTTTGTGACTGATGATCATTCTTCTCTTCCCTTGGAGGAAAGACTAACAGAACAGGCACACACTCTCCCAGTGATCCAAGGAGGCAACAGGGAAACACAAAACAAGAAAAGATCGAAAGAAAAGCAAATATGAGTGTGCACACAAGCACACACTCACCATGGTAGAGCCAAGCAAGAGATGAGCAAGAGATGAGCTTCTTATTACTGATTTGGGACACTGATGGCCAGATGAAACTTCTTCAAGTTTGCAAAGTACTTTTCTTTACAATCCCCTGTGGGGCTACAGACCTGGCTGAGGGTGGGCTGCCTGGCTGCTTTGTGGGGTGGGGAGATCAACAACAACTTGTCTGTTTGCCTCTGGCTTGTCTGTGTGGAGTTCAGGACCCGTCAAGCGGAGGCCAGACATACTTGCACTGTTTTCAGACTCCTCGACAGTAAGATTGGCCTTATGACAGGCTGTCCCTGCTGGGAATTCCTGCTCCTGTCTTTCTCACTGCCCCTGAAGCTCTTCTGTGTTATCTGTGAGTCCGGTTGGCCTTGGTTTCTCTGAAGACCCAATCTAGGCTTCACACTCTCTGATCCCGTTTAGTCCCCCCTTTTTTTCCAGTTGCCACAAGTAGTTCACTGGAATTCACTCCTTATTCCTGCCCACAGTTCATTCCCCAAATACCATCGAGGGACCAAAAGCTGCTGGGTGGTCAGAGTTCATTCTCTAAACAGCCAGCTCAAATTAAATTAGACAAGGGGTGTTAGGTGCCCCTATGTTTGTGTGCTGGGGCACCTCTGGCCTGAGGATAGCTGTAACCACATCCTTTGATTTCAGCAGTCTAGCCTATTTATAGAAAAGGTTGTTTTTCTGCTGGAATTTGAAATCTGGTTAGCTTCTGGCATTTGGTCGGACCGTTTCTCTCAGCTGGAAGCTGGATGCAGTTTACCTCCAGAATATAGCCTATGAACACTTCAGTCCCTGGCTGCAAGGCTTGGGGGTGAGAACGAGGCAGAAAATACACAGATGTCCTGTGTTTCCCTACATATTTAGTTCTGCTGCGCACGTCTATTACAGGTTTCTCGTGTGTGTGTGTATGTGTGTGTGAGTGTGTGTGTGTCTGTGTGTGTGTGTGTGGGGGGTGTGTGTGTCTGTGTATGTGTGTGTGTGTGTGTGTTTCTGTGTGTGTCTGTGTGTGTATGTGTGTGTGTGTGAGTGTGTGTGTGTGTGAGTGTGTGTGTCTGTCTGTGTGTGTCTGTGTGTGTATGTGTGTATGTGTGTGTGTGTGGTGTGTGAGTGTGTGTGTGTGTGTTTCTGTGTGTGTGTGTATGGTGTGTGGTGTGTGAGTGTGTGTCTGTGTTTGTGTGTCTGTGTGTGTGTGTTTGTGTGTGTGTGGTGTGCATTGCTCTGCCATTACCATGGAGTGAGTCATAAACCTTTTGTCTTCTGTCAGTATTCACAAAACTAACACACTAACCAGTTTATCTGAAAAGTTTAATAAGACTTCAGATCTTTCAGGATTATTAACAGTTTATACTAATAATTCTCACAAGCTATATTCTTTAGTTTGAAATAGCAGAGTCTGGGCTGAAAAATCGTTCACTAGATAGCGGACTTGGTTTCACATGCAACAGAACTGTGACTTGAGTCTGGCCCACAAATTATTGAAGGAAGTTCTGATTTCTCTTCCGTTACTCTGTCTCTGCCTCGCTCTGTCTGTCTGATAAAGTTGGCCCCAGCACACTGAAACCCTGATTTCTTCACTCATTTTAATTGTAATATTTTATTTCAATCTCTTTATAAATACTATGTCACTCTCTAGATATGAAGTCATTCAGCTGTAGTTAATAAAGTTTTAAAGAAAATGAATTTTTGCAGAAATTAGTTTTAACCTTTATCATATTTCCAAAATATGTTTCACTTCTCTACAACCAAAACAGTTAAGCATGATGACATTATGACAGAATAAACATGGGGAAAAAAAAAGACAGAATGAGGAAAAATGTGTCTGTCTTCTAGCCCAGATGTCAGGGAAGAGAGACTGCATTATTATATAACAGGAAACTTGGGATCTGCCTTGTGAGATTAATATAGATTCTTTTCAGGATAGAGACAGGGCACTTTCAGAGGGAAATATTGTAGGTATCAAAAAAATAAGGAAGGAAGGAAGGAAGGAAGGAAGGAAGGAAGGAAGGAAGGAAGGAAGGAAAAAGAAAAAAAGAAAATTGTGTAGCTTGTAAGAATTAAAGAGAGGGCCAAGTGGTGATGTGCCTTGTTGAGAGCACACATAACAGTTTCCAAGGATGCAGGTTCAAGATCCCAGTCCCCTCCTGCAAAAGGGAACTTCACAGTGGTGAAGCAGGGCTGCAGGTATCTCTCCCTTCCCCCTCTTCTACCTCCACTTCCCCTCTCAATTTCTGTCTCTATCTACAATAAATTAAAATGAATTTTAAAAGGATTAAAGAGTCCGTATCTGAGAGATGTATCACGGATTTATTTGGTGTTTGTTTAATTTCCATAAAGTGAGGTGTTATCCTGTAGATCTCTGTCCAATAGAAAATATAACCCAAAGTATTATGTTCTAGTATGCTTTGCCTCAATGTCTGAACATCACTCCCGTTGAGTCTTTACACAGTGGCACTGATTAGTGGAACAGTAAACTAAGAATGGAAAAAATCTTGCCTTTTGCTGGCCTCTGCAGATGGGTTGAGGTATTTTTTATCTTATCTGAGTCCTCCCTACATGAAGCTCTGTGACTAAGTGTGCCCTCTATATTGTTTTTATCAACTAAAACAGAGATTCAATCATCCAGCTTTCTCCGTATGCTGAATCCAGTTAAGCATGTGAGTAATAGGGTGTGCAGAAAGGAATCAGAGTTATTATTGGCTTTAGCTGATAAGGCTTCTTATTAATGTATTACTTCTTGTCTGTATGACTCCACCACTGCTGGACACAATTACCTGTGACACAGGATGACAGACAGATTGAGGGAGGAGGAGGAGAGACATAGGGAGAGAGTGAGGGAGAGAGAGACAGACACCTACAGCACTGCTACAATGCTGGTGACATTAATCACCTCCACTTTCCCCTGCCCCTCCACGTGTTGGGGGTTGGGTTCTTGAAGGAGGGTCTGTGGATGGGTATCGTGTGCATTGTTAGGTGTGCCATGACCGCACACCTAACTACTTCAAGTATTTAAACCAACAAGGGAAAGAAGCAGGTGGACAGGGTGGTGACAGTGTCCGGGACCCACTGCACAATGATGAAGAATGACTTAGGTTGGCGGTGGCAGCAATGTGCAGACCACATCAAGGAACGAGAAATTACTGTATTCATGGTCAACAGCTGTCTGCAAAACATTATTTTCCCAATAAAATGATTTTCGTGTGTGTAGGGAGAATACTCTATTGGTTCAGAAGTGATAGAAAAGATGAACATATCTTTGAATGTCTTATTATATTGTCTATTAAAACCTACCCAAACTTTTAATTTATAAATATTTGTTGGGGGCCAGGTGGTGGCACACCTGGTTAAACACACACATCACAATGCAGGAGGACTTGGGTTCAAGCCCTTGGTCCCCAACTGCAGGGGGAAAGCCTCATGAGTGGTGAAACAGGACTGCAGGTGTCTCTCTGTCTCTTTCCTTCACTCTGTCTCCCTCTCTCCTTTCAACTTCTCCTTGTCTCTATCCAATAATAAATAAAATAAATCTTACAGTGGTCCGGGAGGTGGCACAGTGGCTAAAGCACTAGACACTCAAGCATGAGGTCCAAAGCTCAATCCCTGGTAACACATGTACCAGAGTGATGTCTGGTTCTTTCTCTCTCTCTCCTCCTTTCTCATTAATAAATAATTAAAATCTTTAAAAGAATTAAAAAATGGCGCAAAGCACAAGGACCGGCATAAGGATCCCGGTTCGAAAACTGGCTCCCCACGTGCAGGGGAGTCGCTTCACAGGCAGTGAAGCAGGTCTGCAGGTGTCTGTCTTTCTCTCCTCCTCTCTGTCCTATCCACCAATGACAACAACATTAATAACTACAACAATAAAACAACAAAAGGGAATAAATAAATAAATAAAAGAGTTAAAAAATAAAATACTCATGAACAATTTGCTACCAAATTGTCAGTCCTCTTAGTGTCCCACCCCCATTTCCCCTAACAGTTACTCTTTCTTATTGTCCAGTTTTCCAGAAACCAGATACTTAGTTGCAGGGTTCTGTACAGTAGGAACAATGATCACAGTGTCTGAGGCTTCGTTTTTATGAGCTGGGTTTGTTTCTAAGCTATCCATTTCATCCCAACAGCCTTTAGTGGCATAAATAATTACTGATTCTCACAGTCTTGCTGGGTGACATTTAAAGTTTCAAATCTTACACATTACTGAGTTAAAGAAATCTTTGATGCCATTCCAACATTATTGTCTTATTACCTCTGCTGAATACTATGGTTTGAAAGAAGTGTAGTTAATTTGTATCCTGAGCTAATAAGACATTAGTCTCAACAGGGAGAAATTTTAAAAGAAGAAGAAGAAGAAATAAGAAAAAAAACTAAACTGAAATACAGAATATACTACCAAGAATGATTTAAAAACTTACCTAATGAGAAAATGTCATAAAAAACAAAAGCAGTAAAAAACAAAAAGCATTCAACAAGAGACCAAATTATTTCCAAATAGGAACAGACATTTTAAGAAATATTGGATCTAATGACTAAATAATAAATAAATTAAAATAAATTCCTCTGTATTTCATAGATGCTTTGATAGAGAAATACAATGTTTGTAAAGCAAGAATAAAAGTCTTCTTTCTTTTGATAATGCATTACTAACCCTACTAATTATACCTGGGAAGTATGTTTCAATGTAGTATCTCTTTTAAAATACTGGTAAAATAGCCTAGAGGAGTTATAAATATATAAAATTTGAATGAACCCATTCATTAATGAACCCATTACCATTTATTTAATGGTAAAATGAAATAAAGTACACAGTTTACTACTTAACATTTTTTTAATTTTATTTATTTATTTATTTGTTTGTTTATTTATTTATTTTTACCAGACCACTGATCAGCTCTGGCTTATGTTGGTGTGGGGGATTGAACCTGTGACTTCGGAGCCTCAGGTATGACAGTCTGTTTGCATAACCATTATGCTATCTACCCCCACTCTACTTAAAATATACTGAATGTAACTCAGTTTAGCTATAATATTCAAGTCACAAAGCACAAGCAAAGGGGATTTTATGTTTTCTGTTCCAGAAATGGTATAGAAATGCCTTTGAGGCTGAAGCAATAAATTTTATTATCAAGACCTGAAACCACATTACAGAGATTGGTTAAAAATGTGTTTAAATAAGAAGCATGCTCTATTGGGAAGAAACAGGAAAATATCTATAATTCTTCTTTTAAGAAGAAAAAAGGAGATTTCAGGTGGGAACAAAAATAATAAAAGCCTAAAAGTAACTTAGAAAGAAAAAAAATTTATAGGCCAATAGAAAAAACACAGGATCAGGCAAAACAGACCATTTGATTGTATCTATAGGTTGAAGAGTGAAACTCAGAGCTTTTTGAAAGTCAAATAAGATGACATTAAATTAATAAAATTACTTAGTTCATGGTTGATTTTATAAAAGAGGAATTGGGAACTTATTAAAAAATTAAAATCACAAGTGATGGTTAAGATGCTAATGTCAGTAAATATAAAGAGTCATCCTGAATTTTTTCAGTTCTTGGACTAGTAAACAAATTACATTTCTTACATCTATAAAATATTTTTTAAAAATAACTAAGTAATTCTAGGAAGCATGAGGATATCCCCCTTTGTTTTAATTATAAAGTCATATTGCACCACCCTTTGATTAACTTACAAATGCAATGCTATTAGCCTTTATGATCTTTGAACATGTTATGATGCCTGACCTTTACAGTAAGATTCTAGGACTCCCAATATAATAAAGACAATAACTGTTTGCAAAATGATTATGTGCAAGAATTAACACTGCCATATCAAGCAAGATTTTTACAGTTTAAGTACCCAAACAATGATTAAACTTTTAAAAATATTTCTATTTCTTTATTCATTTAATAGACATACAGAAGCTGTGAGGAAAGACAGACAGAGAGAGAGAGAAGCTTCCCTCAGTGAGCATCTGAGATTTGAACTCGATCTTTGCACAATATGACATGTGCCCTACCACAATGACCCAGCTTTAATGCTCTTAGTATTAATCAATAAAGGCTGTAGATAAGTTTTCCTCTTTTTTTCCTTCTTTCATATTTTTATCACTCATGATGCTCCTTAACTTTGAATTTACCTGCTTCACATTGACAGCAATTCTCTTGTGTTTATCTTCTTCTTTTTAAATATTTATTTATTTACTTACTCCCTTTTGTTGCCCTTGTTGTTTTAGTGTTGTTGTTGTTGTTGGATAGGACAGAGAGAAATGGAGAGAGGAGGGGAAAGACAGAGAAGGGGAGAGAAAGACATACACCTGCAGACCTGCTTCACTGCCTGTGAAGCGACTCCCCTGCAGGTGGGGAGCCGGGGCTGGAACCTGGATCCTTAAACTGGTACCTGCAATTTGCGCCACGTGCGCTTAACCCGCTGTGCTACAGCCCGACTCCTACAACAATTTTTTTATTCTTAATTATTTGCTAGACCTATTGTCTTTTTCTCCTGTAGAAACACTGTAACTTATTAACATAGACAGTATATAAACAAACTCACAAATCTCCAGGAATCCATCCATGTTTGAAAGATCTATAAAATAGGTCATATAATGGGCTTTCTTAAAGCACTGCATTTTTTTCAACAATTGATAACATGCATGCATGTTGAAAAAAAAATAGAAGATTAGCATACTATTTAAAATTACATAAAATATAACATAAATACTTATTCTAACTGTGGCGAAAAATGCCAAAAAGATATTTTTAAAATTGCTGACTTATACAAAGTAATTCCACTCAGTATGGAATCTCATTTAATAATATTTATAACATTGATGTTATTTTTCTCCTTTATGATAATTTTGGTAGGAGATTTTTACACTACCATCAGACCCCCAAAATAAAAGGTAAACACTTATATAACTTCAATTATAACACTTTAATTTTCTTCCTTTTATAAACAGTTTTAAAAAGAACTTCAGGATGATTTATACCTTTAATTTCTATATCAGACTTTCAGTACTTTCTTACTCTAAGGTGCCATTGTGAATCTCTTAAATCACAAACCCTTTGAACAGAGGTAGTTACATTCTTGCAAACCTCCACCAGGGAAGGTGTTACTGTCATAATTAAAGCTAACTGGAATAACTGACATATGATCATAGGATTTGTCACAATTAAGAATTAAAGCATGATCCATTTTAAAACAGAAAACAATTTCTAAAATTTCAATTAAAATGACCAAAAATATGTTTGCCATTATATTGTGAGATGTCACCACATAATGTCAATA
Organism: Erinaceus europaeus; assembly: GCF_950295315.1. Taxonomy (NCBI): domain Eukaryota; kingdom Metazoa; phylum Chordata; class Mammalia; order Eulipotyphla; family Erinaceidae; genus Erinaceus; species Erinaceus europaeus. The sequence goes on from NC_080177.1 coordinate 83,331,100, forward strand.
GTGGTTAGAAATTAGTGTTATACAAACTGCTACTTCATAATTAGGCCTGGATCACATTTTCTCTTATTTTATAGACACAAGGAATAACCCTGCCCTATGACCCACCAAGTCTTTCCTAGGAATTTACCCAGAAACACCTATCAGAAGAGGTCTGTGTGCACCTGTGCTCATAGCAGCAGCATTTGTAATGGCCAGCACCTGGAAGCAGCCCAGATGTCCAGCATGGGAGGAGTGGCTGATCACCGCACATACACACAACAGAATCCTACTCAGCTGTTACCAGTGATGACACGGGCTCCTCTGCATCCTCTCGGATGAAACTCGAGGGCATCATGTTGTGTTGAGGGAGGTAAGTCAAAAGGAGAAAGGACGGATATCAAATAATCTCACTTATTAGTGGGACTTAATAAGTAGGGGTGGGGAGTGAGAGCGCAGAGAAAACAGGAAGTAGATGTGGTAGGCAGCACTGAAGCAAAGGACTCTGGGGAGGAAGGAGAGGGAGAAAACTTTAAGGGGCCTGGTACATAGTGCATCAACCTCCTCAATTTAAGAAAGAAAAAAATCGTTAAGCCAGTATAAAATCACTTCAAAAATATTAAGAATGTACAGAAAAAAAAACCCTAAATAGAAGATAACGTTAGTGAATGCCACTTTATGAAATTACATGTTAAACTTTTATTGATATAACAGTTTTTATTCACCAGATTGTGAGTTCCCAAGAAGTCTGATGACACCCCTCTTTGGTAAGCCCGTGCCAGCATGTCATCTTATACAATTTTGGGTGGACATATAAATAAGTCTATTTTTTTCATAGGATATTTCAAAAGATCAACCCATGTTATATCTATGTACTTTGGATTAGAAATTCTACATTTTAAAATTGATAAATAATCCTTAACAATTATAGTGACATTTACAATTCCTAAGGATTGAAAGCAACATGTTTCCTACCTGGGGATTAATTAAAGAATTTAGTATTGTGACTACAACATTAATGCTATACAACATGAAAAAGAGTTTTACATATTGGAAAAACATCTCAAAAACAGTGTTGTTGTTTTAATATATAGAACATAGTTGACAGCAGACTATCAAACACACACACAGTAAGGGAAAAAAAGTTGAACTTATAAATCAGATTTATTTGTGCCCTCTCTGTCAGATGACTGAAAAAATATATATATGGAACCTTAGGGTGGGGCCAACTTTTCTGCATGCTGCTCTCAATTCAAATCAAATAATATTGCATTCGCAGATCGCAACCTAATCAACGCAACCAGTGCCACCCCAGCATGCTTCACTTCAGACTGTGACCAGAGACTTCACGTGTTCATTGACAACCCTTCATCTTCATCACTTGGATGAGACCTTTCCTTTCATAGTATTCTCTAATTCCATTCCAGGTGGCCCACTCCCCAATAAAGTCCCCAAACCTAGATATAGTCCAGGTCCCCTGAGATAGAGCATAGGTTCACCCGTGCCCATAAACTAGGGGAAAATATATATACCTGAAAGCAGTACACAGAGCCTGCAGGGAATACCCCCAACACTTCATCTGCACTATTCCAGTTTTTAGGTCCATGATTGTTCAACAATTTGTTTGGCTTTGTATGTTAACTCTCTTTTCAGCCACCAGGTTCTGAATGCCAGCGAGATGCTGACCAGACTTCCCTGGACAGAGGACCCCACCAATATGTCCTGGAGCTCGGCTTCCTCAGAGCCCCACCCTACTAGGGAAAGACAGAGGCAGGCTGGGAGTATGGACTGACCAGTCAATGACCATGCTCAGCTGGGAAGCAATTACAGAAGCCAGACCTTTCATCCTCTACAACCCACAAGGACCCTGGATCCATACTCCCAGAAAGATAGATAGTGGGAAGGCTATCAGGGGATGGGATATGGAGATCGGTTATGGGAATTTTGCAGAATTGTACCCCTCTTATTCTATGATTTTGTTAATGTCTCCTTTCTTAAATAAAAAAATAAAAGGGGGAAAAATATAAATATGTGATGATACGCAACTTACCATAAGCCGATTATTTGGAATGGGATTATAGAGTCCAGTGTGGGTTCTTCTTTCTGGCATGGAGGCATTTCATTTCCTGTAAAGTGTTTTTCCCTACAAACATGGTGACTAGCAGGCTCTTATCAGAAGAGTCAACCTATCAGTACAAAGCTGTTCTTGAATCGCAGATACTTGTCCTGACAGCTTTCTAGATACCTTATCGTGAGAAACTGTTGACCTCTGTGATATTTAGAATGGCAATTGATGTCTGTATCATTCACACCTGCTAAAATCCAGACAAGACCTCCAAACATGTTTCACTCCAAAATGGCTGGTTCTTTCTCTCTCTCTCCTCCTGTCTTTCTCACAAATACACAAAATATTTAAGAAGTCAAACATATGTCTATAGCTTATTAGCTCGAAGCCACTATAAACTATAAATCCTTCAGCAACAAATTCATTGGCAACATTTATTTGCAGGTAAACTGCTAGCAGGTTTGGATACATAGTGATGAAATGACAAAGTTGTTCTTCCACAGAGAAAAAAAATTAGTAAACTTTATTATTTTTTGCTTGAATTCACAGGGGCTCTTTGTTCTAGCCTATCATCACAAGCTTTACAATCTATTTGATGGATCTAAAAAGGAAGAGGAAGATTAAATGGGTTCCACTGGCTTTAATTCCTGCCTACACCATAGTATGTAAATACTTTCCAAGAATTAGGTCATGATTTTTAACTGACATTTTAAAAATGTAAAAACATGTTTATTCAAGAGATTTGGGGAAAAAATCAGTAGCTAGGGAGTTAGTTCACTACGCTCCATTGGTACGTGAGAAACAATGAGAAGATAAATCCCTTTTTCAACATGGAATATGTAATATTTCAGGTAAACTCCAAAAAAGTAATCACTGGTCTCTAACAAGTAACAAAAGGTAAGGTGAGAAAAATAAATTTAGTATATCTCTACACTTTATAGTCTAATTATCATATTCAGTACAGGTGTCTGAAGGCAATACTACTAAGACAAACCACTATTAAAAGTGTATCTGGTATCGATTTTAAATGTGTGTGGAGTGGAGTGCAGTGACTGAAAATGGAGTTCCCTGTGCTTATGTGTCTGGACCATGTGCCAGGTTCATATGGATACGTACACTTTCTTCACCTTCTCAGTTCCTGGTTTAATATTTCTTCTCTAAGTGTATTCAGGAATGTAGTCTGTCACAGATGTTTGATGGTTTAAGGAGTTTATGTCCTTATTTAAAATAGCAGGTGGCCTCTGTAGAGACATTCTTAAATAGCATTTGACATGCGGGGTCTGTTCCCTTTCACTATGCTTTCTCTTTTCTATATCTTTTTGTTCTCTCTCCCTTTCTACTTTCTTTTTAAAAATATATTCCCTTTTTTTGCCCTTGTTGTTTTATTGTTGTAGTTATTGATGTTGTCATTGTTAGATAGGTCAGAGAGAAATGGAGAGAGGAGGGGAAGACAGAGAGGGGAGAGATAGACAGACACCTGCAGACCTGCTTCACTGCCTGTGAAGAGATTCTGCTGCAGGTGGGGATCCAGGGTCTAGAACCGGGATCCTTACTCTAATCCTTTGCGTCATGCGACGTATATGTTTAACCGACTGCGCTACCACCTGACTGTTGTATGCTTTACATTGGGTTGTTCTAGCTCTCCCCCTGCCAAGAAAATTGGTTCAGTCCTGCTAGTTTCGCGGGCCCGCTTGGGCCCGCCCCAAGGAACCCCGAGAGGGTTCCAGAGTTGCAGAGTTCGAGAGTGCTTGGCGCCGCCGCGGGGGAAAGAGGCAGCAGAGTTCTGTTTGGTGATTAGTTTGTGTTAGTTTATGAATCGTTGTTCTTGAATAAAGAAATACAGCTTCCCTGCCCCGCCGTATGTCTCTGGTCGTCTCTGTTACCCGCCCGTGAAGCTAGCCCGGCTAGCTCAGTCGGTAGAGCATGAGACTCTTAATCTCAGGGTCGTGGGTTCGTGCCCCACGTTGGGCGCCATTTGTTGTTAAAATTCGGAGGCTCCAGCTGGCCGGGAGCTAATCACCAAACAGAACTAATCACCAAACAGAACTCTGCTGCCTCTTTCCCCCGCGGCGGCACCAAGCACTCTCAAACTCTGCAACTCTGGAACCCTCTCGGGGTTCCTTGGGGTGGGGCCAAGCTGCCCGCGAAACTAGCAGGACTGAACCAATTTTCTTGGCAGGGGGAGAGCTAGAACAACCCAATGTAAAGCATACAACACCCGACTCCCCCTACTTTCTCTTTTTTTTTTTTTTTAACCGCTCTGGCTTTTTTGGTGGTGCAGGGGATTGAACCTGGGACTTTGGAACCTCAGGCCTGAGAATCTCTTTGCATAACCATTATACTATCTACCCCTGCCCTCTACTTTCTATTGTAGGCTATCTCTTCCAGATATATTAGAATAAAGTTGGTGACAAGAAGCTCTGAAGATAATTTGAAGAGTGGCATAAAATACAAAGAGAATAAGACTAGAGCATAGTCAGGAGATGACTATTAATATCTGTCCTCTCTCATTTCCTTCCTTAGCCAAATAATTAAGCCTTTTTCAACATCATCCGGACACCCCATGGGTCAGTGGGCCATGAAGGACATACTCCAATACCACATTTGTCCTTTTATATTTTCAAATTAAGTTCACTGATTGAGTGCAAGAGAAAGAAGAGTCAGCCCCTCAAGGAGGAACTCTTTAATGGACACCGGTGGCTTATGCAACTGTATGATAGAGACAAACTTCCCATAAGTCTTCACTTGACAGGAACAGAGTCATTAACACACAGTGTCCAGAGCTGAACCTCTCACCTGAAGAAAGGCTGTGTGTGTGTGAACATGAGGAAAGCGTCCTGCTCTACAGATGGAACATTCTCTCAAATGGTAGGAAGGGTTCTGCTGATAAGAGTGCCCCTACAGTGAAATGATATTGGGCAGTATGCCAGCTCCCCCCGGCTTCTGTCTCTAATCCTGCTTAAGCACCAGCATGCCTGTATGGTATTGGTTTGATCCATTCAAAGCTGCGGTCTGTTTACATAAACCACTAACTAAGCACCACCCTCCCTCCAGGGCATTGGTGGTTCACTGGCAGAATTCTCGCCTGCTCCGCCCCCTCTTCTTGTCACGCCCTGATTTTCACCAGTCACTTTTCTCTCCACTCTCTCTACATCACATCCTGTTCCCACCCTACTTGGCAAGTATATATAAGGACAGGTTTGTGAGTTTTCAGTTTAGTTTAGTTTTAGCTTAGCTTGGTTTAGATTGTGCTACGTTCTACATGAATAAAGAGGTACTGTGTACAGCTCAGCCATGAGTCCTGGGTTGTCTGTCTCCTGTCAGTGAAGCTCAACCCAGCAAAAAGACTAAACTATTCTAATGAGAAAATGATCCTGCACGTCCAGACACCTTGTCACAGGCAGAAAAAAAAAACCACCTTCCACAAAAATGTATCTGTGTATTTATGAATGTGTCACCTTAAATGGCAAAAAGAGATTGAAGTTGCAGATAGAATCAGAGTTTGCTAATTAGGACATTAAAATAAGATGAAGTCTTGGGCTAGATGGTGGCACACCTGGTTGGGCACATATGTTACAATGTGAAAGGATCCAAGTTCAAGCCCCCAACCCCACCTGCAGAAGGAAATCTTCTGGAGCGGTGAAGCAGGACTGCATGTCTCCCTCTGTCTCTCTTCCTCTCTGTCATGTCCTTCCTCTCAATTTCTGGCTGTCTCTATTCAATAAATGAATACAAATAATAAAATATGTTTACAAAAGAAGATTAAGCCTTGTCGTGAACCACACCAGTCTACACCCTTAGAAACACTCACTCAAGTGAGCAGATTCAATGTGTGTGACCTCTAATGAACAGAAAATCCTTAACAACATTGTAAAGGGAGTCATTTCCTGCGCAAGGATCAGCAACAGAGAGCCGAGCCCTCTTTTAGCCACACCATAATGAGAGGTTGCCCCAGATGGTGGCTATTAGGTGGCCAAGAACTTCAGACATCCCGTGTATATATATATATATATATATATATATATATATATATATATATATATAGGAAGTCAAATTCTCAGCAGGAAACGCTGTGTGTTACCCTCCTAAGCAGAAAAGGAAAGAGAAATACTCTGTGCTTTGCCAGAGTCTTTTTCTCCAATCATGGTTCTGCCTAAAATACAGTCTAGCAACGGTGATGAAGTTCGGCCTGGAGTAGAGGTGCCGGCAGCAGATGGAGACTATTTCGTGCAGATCTGGGTACCGCTCTTTATACAGAGCAGGTGCATCTCAGAGGTGTGAACTGCAAGTGTGAGAATTGTTTGCTGAAGTTGCATTTGATCATAAGCAGGTGTTTAAAAGTGCCTCCCCACCAGCAGGCAGTGAAGCAGGTCCGCAGGTGTCTGACTTTCTCTCCCCCTCTCTGTCTTCCCCTCCTCTCTCCATTTCTCTCTGTCCTATCCAACAACAACAACAATGATAAAAAAACAACAAGGGCGGGGCCGGGTGGTGGTGCACCTGGTTGAGGGCACATGTTGCAATGTGCAAGGACCGAGGTTCGAGCCCCTGGTCCCCACCTGCAGGGGGAAAGCTTTGCAAGTGGTACAGCAGGGCTGCAGGTGTCTCTCTGTCTCTTTCCCTCTCTATCACTCCCTTCAGCTCGATTTCTGTGTGTCTCTATCCAATAAATAAATAAAAATAAATAAAAATTTTTAAAAACAAAACAAAAAACAAACAAACAAAAAAACAAGGGCAACTAAAGGGGGAAAAGTGAAAAAGAAAAAGAGAGACCTCTGTGATGGGAGAGATAGAAACTATAATGAAATCTATCCCGTGCACGATGGAATGATTATGATACACTTATTCGTAGTTACTGGATTTTCATATACAGAAAGTTGACATGAACCTCACCCCGAGTCCGTACTTTGTTTCACTTCAATCAAGCTGGTGCCTGAAAGCATCACATTCTTAAAAGTCTCTAGGGGTACTCCACATCAAGAGGTCTTACTCTGCTAGTCCTTGAGCTTTTTTTTTTTTTTTTTAAAAAAAAAAAAGAATCTATAAAAGAGTCTTTTGTTGGTGGGAATGGTGTTTATGTACACTGCTAGTAAAGTGTAGTCATATAAATCACTATTTAATTAATACGAGAGGGGAAAAATTAATTGTATGTCTTGAAGTTTTTAAAACACAAACTGAGTCTTCTTAATATATAGGCTATAGGCTGTGTATTTGATATGCAAACTCTCTCAAAAGCCTAGACCAAGTAGACCAGAAGCAATGAGTGGCACAGCTATATACAAGATACTGTACAGCAAACAAGGTATATATACAAGGTACTGTACAGCAAACCCTAACAGAAGGACTTTTCAAAGTTAACCCAATTACCAAATAATGTGATGATAACAGTAACTATCCATAATCTTTTTGAACCCTAAGACAGCAGTAACCTCACATCTCCACTAACGAGCCTCTACTTCCCCCAGTCCTGGAACCTTAGGATAGGGTCCACTTTCCCGTATGCCTCTCCCAATCCATATCAAATAATACTGCATCAGCCGATTGCAACCTAATCAGCACAATGATGGCCACCTCAATATGCATCAGCTCAGACTGCGTCCAGAGACTTCAGGTGTGGAATTAACTACCCTTCAGCTTCATTACTCGTGTGAGACCTTTTCCTTTCATAGCATTCTCTAATTCCATCCCAGGTGGTTCACTTTCTAACAAAGTCCCAAAACCTAGATATAGACCAGGTTCTGTGAGAGGGAGCTTATGTTCACACTTATCTATAAACTAGGACAAAATATATGCCTGAAAGCAGAAGTACACTAGAGTTTGCAGTGAGTACCCCCCTAACACTTCCTCTCCACTATTCCAAGCTTTGGGTCCATCATTGCTCAGCAATTTGTTTGGCTTCGTATGTTAACTCTCTTTTCAGTCACCAGGTTCCAGATGCCATCAGGATGCCACCCAGGCTTCCCTAGACTGAAGACCCCACCAATGTGCCCTAGAGCTCTGCTTCCCCAGAGACCCACCCTACTAGGGAAAGAGAGAGGCAGACTGGGAGTATGGACTGACCAGTCAATGCCCATGTTCAGCGGGGAAGCAATTACAGAAGCCAGACCTTCCACCTTCTGCATCCCACAATGACCCTGGGTCCATGCTCCCAGAGGGATAGAGAATGGGAAAGCTATCAGGGGAGGGGGTGGTATATGGAGATTGGGTGGTGGGAATTGTGTGGAGTTGTACCTCTTCTATCCTATGGTTTTGTTAATTTATCCTTTCTTAAATAAAAAAGAAATTAAAAAAAAAAAGGGGGGAAAGTTTCCCCTTTCTGTGAAAATAATACTGTTCATCTGCCTCACTTAAGAGCATGACTATACTTCATTGAAGAGAATTCTGGATAAGGGCTTCAGATTAGGTATTCATGGGACACCTCTCGTGAGTCCACATGGGACTCTGGGGCTGATTCCAATTACATGTGAGGAAGGTCTAGTCTGTGCTCAGCAGCCTCACTCAGTGGCCCCCGAGGCTCCCCAATCTGTTCCCTGCTCTTCCCAAAGCTGAGGCAACATGACAGTTATTACTCTGTGCCAATGGGGGCAATTTCTTCGCACTTGAAAACTTTATTTCAGGTAACTAGGGAATGAGTGATTTGTTGGCACATCCATAACGATTGGGTAGAAGAGAAACTTACCCGTGTGGCAGAATTGCAATTAGGCACATATGACTTACAGAGCCGAACTTACACATCAAGACACAGTGAATTAAATGTGAATTGTCACTTTTCATGCCTGCCAGTAGATAAACATGAGATCTGTAAACACACTAATATATATATCCAGTTCTGTGTGTAAAAAGCCACCAGTTATAACACAAACTCAACCCAGTAATGAGGCTGAAGGATTGACATTCCACATCGGATGTCTCTGGACAGTCTGGCACTAAGTTGAAGTTAAGCTGTATTATATTACTTTTACTCCAAAGTAAGGGAAACGGCATCTTTTAGCTCTAGCTCCATCTGTAGTGGATGGAAGGATGGATAGTTGGATGGGTGGATGCGATGGGTGGGTAGATGGGTGAATGGGTTTGTCAACAAAGTTGACATCTTGTTCAGTGCTTGCATGGCTCCACTATTCCTGGTGGCCTTTTCTCTTCTTTTTTTTTTTTTTTCTGTTTTATAGAGGGTAAGAGGCAGAAAGAGTGAGTGAGGGGGAGTGAAAGGGACAGATAGAGGCGGAGGAAGGAGGAGAGAGAGAGGAGGAGGAGGAACAGCCACAGTGGTGCTTGAATAATCTGAAAGCTAGCCCAACCACGCAGGGCTTGAACCAAGCATTCTTATGCATGATACCATGTGCTCTGCTGCTTGAGTCACAGTCCAGCTCCCCTCCCAGCCCTGGCAATTCTTAATTTCCTTGTAAGAGGACCATGATTTTTATCATATTTATTTCACATATAAAAGCCCCCCTCATTTATTTTCATGACAAAACCTTTAAAGAGTGTCTATGAAAATCTTTGAACTAAAAAAAAGTCACCCTGGATTTTTGCTTTGCTATTAGTTTGGAGATAGGGAAGAAGATTCTTATTCCAAAAATTACATATTTGGAGTGTTCCTAAACACGAAATACATGTTTTTATATGCCCAGCACATATGGCTGAAAAGGGATTGCATGTTATAGTGGTTAAAGGAAATGGACATCTGGGGAATATGTGATCTGGGAAAGAAATTTCAGAAAAGATACCACATGCTCACAGCTTGTCTTGTCTCTCTGGGTTGGTTGATCCTATGTGTTAACTCAACTGGACTAAAATTATTTTTTCCTTTACTGAGGGGACTAAAGGTTTGTAGTCAACAGGATATCACAGTAGTTTGTACAGGTGTAACACTTCTCATGACAATACAAACCACACTAGGCCCTCTTCAACCATCAGCTTCCAGGACCTGAACCTTCCATCGAGCCCACCCCAGAGTCCTTTGCTTTGGTGCAATACGCCAACTCCAGTCCAAGTTCTGCTTAGTGTTTTCCTTCAACTGTACTAAAGCTATTTTAGTAGCTGGTAAAATATTATTTCTGTGTTTGTCTGTAAGGGTAATTACAGAAGAAATTAGTGTTCGAATTATTAGACCAAGTGCAGATCACCTTCTCCTGTGTTGGGGAACATCGTTCAATCTTCGTAGTTTTAATAGAAGAGATAAGAAGGGTGAATTCACCCCTTCTGTGTCAGATGAGAAAACTACCTCTTTTGTCCTAGAAACTCGTAACTTCTTGTTTTGATCCCTTTGGAATCAGGTCAGGATTTAAACTATTGGCATCCTCTTGGCAAACCCTTGATCTTGAACTTATAGTGCTGTCTCCTCTGGGGGGAAGAAATGGCCGCCGGGAGCAGAGGATTTTCAGTGCCATCACCTAGCCCCAGAGATAACCTTGGAGGCGATAAGTAAATGAATAAATAAAAATAAAATGTGTAACTTGAAATGTTTTAGAAAGCAATCTGTTGGGAGGAACTTGGCAAAGTGGTACGAGTAGATAAAGAGACTGGGGTAATTCTTAGCTCACATTCCACATGTTTACATGCACTCATATAGGTTTGAATAGCGGACACCATCCTTGTGAAACTGTACTAAATGATGCCCATTCCTCCACTCACTGCATCAGACAAATTGAAATGACTGATAAAATTGGTGAGTCTAGGAGGAAAAGGAGTATGCATTGATCAAAGGCTCTCTCCTCCCTCTCAGTAGTTTCCTACAAAGGAAATGATTATAGTTTTCTCTTCCAAGCATATGGAGATGCTAAGAATGAATACGCCTCACAAACCAATAAATAATTCATCATTTCAACAAGGGAATAATGCATTGGTTCTACTTCACCTTTACATTTTGGATATCATTTTTCAACTAATTTAGCATTTGAATGCAGAAATGTAGTGCTATAATTAAACTTACTAGGACCCTCACATGCATTATAAGGCTGGAAATACTGAAAAAAATATATAATCAGTCAAGTATGGAAAAGCCAAACAAGAAGACCGGGCAGTAGCACACCCAGCTAAGCACACATCGTATGAAGCACAAGGACCCCATGGACAACCCTGTGCCACCAAGCTAGAGAACGTGGAAGAAATGGACAAGTTCCTAGATACATACAAACTTCTAAAATTAAACAAAGAGGGACTAGAACATATAAACAGGCCAATCACAGCCAAAGAAATTGAAACAGTTATCAAAAACTTCCCAACAGTAAAAGTCCTGGACCAGGTGGTTTTACCAATGAATTCTACAAAACATTCAAGGAAAAGTTAATACCTCTACTTTTAAAACTCTTCCAAAAGATTGAAGACACAGGAATACTCCCTCCCAGCTTCTGTAAAGCCAACATCATACTGATATCAAAAGAAGAGAGGGATATGACAAAAAAGGAAAACTACAGACCAATATCTCTGATGAACATAGATGCTAAACTAGTGAACAAAATTCTAGCCAACTGGATACAGCAGTATATTAAAAAGATTGTTCAGCATAAACAAGTGGGGTTTATCCCAGAGATGCAAGGTGGGTCTGACATATGTAAATCAATCAGCATCAACTACCATATAAAAAAGCAAGACCAGAAGCCACATTATTATATCATTAGATACAAAGAAAGCCTTTGACAAAACCCAACATCTATCCATGATCAAAGCACTAAAAATGGGAATATATGGAAAATTCCTCAAGATAATGGAGTTCATATTTAGCAAACCTACAGCCAACATCGCATTCAATGGTGAAAAACTGGAAGCATTTCCCCTCAGATCAGGTACTAGACAGGGATGCCCACTATCAGCATTACTATTCAACATAGTGTTGGGCATAGACAAACTTAAAGAATCTAGCAGGAAGCTCTTGGAAATTATCAGGCAATATAGTAAGTTGTCAGGCTACAAAATTAATATACAAAAATCAGTGGCATTCCTCTATGCAAACACTGTGTTAGAAGAAAAAATTTAGAAATCAAACGCTTTTACTATTGCAACAAAACAATAAAATATCTTGAAATAAACCTAACAAAAGAAGTAAAAGATTTGTATACTGAAAATCATGAGTCACTATTCAAGGAAATACACACACAAAGAAGTGGTAAGATAATCCATGTTCATGGGTTTGAAGAATTAACATCAACAAAATAAATATTCTACGCAGAGCCATATACAGATTTAATGCTATCCCCATCCAGATTCCAATAACATTTTTAGGAGAATAGAGCAAAAGCTAGAAGTGTTTATCTGGAACCAGAAAAAAAAATCTAGAATTGCCAAAAACAATCTTGAGGAAAAAGAACAAAACTAGAGGCATCACACTTCCAGATCTCAAACTGTCTTAAAGGGCCAGCATGATCAACACTGCTTGTTACTGGAACATAAATAGACACACTGACCAGTGGAATAATATTGAGAGCTTAGAAGTAATCCCTCAGACCTATAGACACCTAATCTTTGACAAAGGTGTCCAGACTATGAATGGAGAAAGATGAGTCTCTTCCACAAATGGTGTTGCAAAAGTAGGGTTGAAACATGATGCAGAAGAATGAAACTGAACCACTACATATCATCAAACACAAAACTAAATTCTAAGTGGGTCAAGGACTTGGATGTTAGACCAGCGACTATCAAATACTTAGAGGGAAATACTGGCAAATATTGGCAGAACTCTTTTCCATCCAAATCTTAAAGGCATCTTCAATGATACAAATCCAATGACAAAGAAGACCAAAATAAAAATAAACCAATCAGACTAAAACAAATCAAAAAGCTTCTGTGAAGCAAAAGATACTACCACCCAAACAAAGAGACCCCTCACAGAATGGGAGAAGATCTTTACATGCCGTACATCAAACAAGAGGCTAATATCCAGACTATATGAAGAGCTTGCCAAACTCAGCAACAACAACAACAACAAAAATGACTTCATCCCGAAATGGGAAAAGGATATTCACAAAAGAAAAGATCCAAAAGGTCACCAGATATATGAAAACAATGTTCCAAATCACTGATTGGCAGAAAAATGCAAATAAAGACAATAATGAGATACCATTTCAAACCTGTGAGAATGTCACACATCAGAAAAGGTAGCAGCAACAAATGCTGGAGAGTTTGTGGGGACAAAGGAACCCTCCTGCACTGCTGATGGGAATGTCACTTGGCCCAACCACTATGAAAAGCAGTCTGGAGAACATTCAAAAGGCTAGAAATAGACCTTCCAGATGACCTAGTAATTCATCTCCTAGGGATATATCCTAAGGACTCAGTCACATATATCCAAAAAGATATGTGTACATCTATATTCATAGCCAAACCTATGAATAGCCAAACCCTGGAAACAACCTAGGTGTCCAACAGAGGAGTGACTGAGTAAGTTGTGGTCTATATACAATGGGATACTACTCAGCTATTAAGAATAATGACCTCACCTCCACCCTATCTTAGACAGAGCTAAAAGGAATTATGTTGAGTGAGATAAGTCAGAAAACGAACGCACATATGGGATGACCCCACTCATAAACAGAAGTTGAGAAACAAGAACAGAAAGGGAAATGCAAAGTAGAAATTGACTGAGTTTGGAGTATTGCATCAAAGTAAAAAAATCTGGGTGGAGGGTGAGGATAGATTTTCAGCTGCACTATCAGGGGTGGTAGGAACGGAGCACTGACCTTGTGGTCAGTACAGCTTACTGACATTTTGTCTTCATATAAGAGGCTATTTCTCTGGACCACCCAGAGAAATAGGGTTAGTGCAGTCAAGTTTGAAGTGCTCCTCTAAGCTCAGCAAGCACCAAGCACAGGAGACTAGCTTGGTAAGTTAGTGCCAAGGAGGGGAGGCTTCAGCTAAAAGAGATTTAGCAGCTTACATAGCTTCAGTATACAGTCGGCTGAGCATGGCCGTGAATTAATCATACAATTACAGATCTCCCTGTTTCAAATTATGAGAACAGAATCGTTCACAAGTAAGTGTTTCATATGATAGGAACTAAAATGTATTTAGTACTTAAAACCTTGGGGAACATAAGAGAGTACCATACATTCCCACAGTGAGAAAGCTACCAATCTAAAGCTTTACAGATTGCTACCTTCACACCTGATTCTCCATTTCAGACAAGAGTGCCTTTGGAGCAGGGAGCTCAGCCTAATGCTCAAATTCAAAAAGAAATTCAACTCATACAATAGAACAGAAATTTCCAGAGTTACTCCGGTATTTTAAGTAAATGCAACAATTGCCTTTTCCCTCGGTGGGAAAAAAAAAAAAAAAAAAAAAAAAAAAAAACCAAAAACCAACGCTTTAAAAGAAAGGAACACATGGAGGGGGGCAGGTGTGGATAGTTAGGAGGTATCCTTAATACTGAGTCCAACCATTCTGTTCCTGAGAAAGTAACACAAAAAACAAAGGGCAGAAAGGCCTATTCACATATCCATGGTGATAGCCATGTTGATCACAACAGCCTAAGTGTCCACTGCTGGATAAATGAGTCCACAAGAACCAGTATATGCCAGACGTATGCTACCTATGCTTCCATTCGAAAACCATGCAGACAGTTTGACACAGAGGAAATGCCTGGTTAAACTCTCCCAGAAATCCCCCTTGTTTCTGGAGCTACATGATGTGTGAGCTCTCTGTTTTGGGTTCATTACATGGGTGAATTGTGCCATCTGCCAAGAATGCAAGTTTCTTTCAGCTTTTGAAAAGTTATGTATGTATGTATGTATGTATGTATGTATGTATTTATTATTTTGCCTCCAGGGTTATTGTTACCCTTGTTTATCATTACTGTTCTATTCTCTTTAGAAAAAAAATTGTGGGCCCTTGTTAGGGATTGCATTAAATTTGTATATGACTCTCTGGTAAAATATTAATTTTGATGATGTTAGGTCTTCTAATCTATGAACATGGAATAGCTTTCCACTTCTTCTGATCTTTTTTTTTCTATTTCCTTAAATAGTGACTCATAGTTTTCAGTATAAAAATCTTTCACTTCCTTGGGTAGGTTTATCCATTGACATTTTATTGATTTTGTTGCTAATGGGACTGATTGATGAATTTCTTCTTCTGACTTTGCATAGAGGAATGCCATTGGCTTTTGTATCTTAATGTTGCAGCCTGACACATTATTATATTGCTTGATAAATCAGAAGCTTCCTGCTGGATTCTTTAGGTATTTTTATATATACTCTCAAATGTCTGCAGTTAGAGACAGTCTGAGTTCTTCTCTTCCAATCTGCAACCCTTTAATTCCTTTATCTTGCCCAATTAATATGGCAAGATTCCAATCCTGTGTTGAATATTTTTTTTATAATTTTAAAAATAATTTATTTATCATTGGATAGAAACAGAGAGGGGAGGAGGAGATAGAGAGAGAGAGAGAGAGACTGAGAGACACCTGCAGCCCTGCTTCAGCACTCATGAAGCTCCCCCTCTGCAGGTGTGGTCCAGGGGGTTGAACCCAGGTCCTTGTGCACATAACCAGGTGCACCACCACCTGCCCCAACCCTATGTTGAATATTAATGGTGATTGTAAGACTGGCCTGAAGACAGGGTAACCTTTTGGGAGCTCAAGTTTGTAGCCCACAGCCACTGGAGCCCTTCCCTGTTACCAGCAGGTCAGGGGTCTCAGTACAGGCACAAGTGAGACTAGCTCAGGAAAACTGGGCAGGAGAAACAGACAAAAGACACCTCCACAAATTTTCTGTGTTTTCCTTCAGCTTCTTAAGTCCCCCCGTACATATATGCTCCAGATTTCTTAGATGGTCCTTTTGCATTCCTGTTTCTAAGGAAACCTTTACCCATGCTAATTCATGCAGTTTTTGACCCTCCAGTCTATAAAGGTTGCCTTTGGTCCTTCCACAAAAGCAAATTACACCTCACAATCCCTTAATACCAGCTAATAGTGATGCTGTGTTACCTCAAGTAACTTGGAGGAGTTGTAAGACACTGTAAATCTTGCACTGTAATGCCCACAACGACACCCTCCACTTCTTCTTCTTCTAGCGTTTGCCCTTCTTCCGTAGCCAGTCAACAGCGTCAGGTGGAGCCTGATGTCAAGTTTCGAGACCTCCTTTGAATCTGGAGAGGTGGCAGTCGTTGACTATGTGGGTCATCGTCTGTCTGGAGCCGCAGGGGCAGTTCGGGTCGTCTCTGGCTCCCCAGCGATGGAACATAGCAGCGCACCGGCCATGGCCTGTTCAATAGCGATTGAGGAGGGCCCAATCATAACGTGCTAGGTCAAAGCCGGGTTGACGCTCGCAGGGGTCTGTGATGAGGTGTTTGTTCTTTACCTCAGCTGACTGCCAGCTCTGTTTCCAAGAGTCTGGAACAGAGAAGTTCAGTGTAGGCGTAGGAGACCAGATTGGATGACGAGACGTCAAACGTTGGATACGGTGGACTCGAAGAGCAGGACCAACAGCTTGAAAGCTGTCAGGAGCTTGTTGCTGGCTTTGAAAGTGACTGGGATCCATGTGGATTCAGTCGGCTAGGAAGGATCGTCAGTTTCCCCAATGAATGGGTCCTCACGGGATGCACCACGGGAAGGTCGATCCAATGCACCCTCCACTGATATGCAACACATCCAGTTCAGTCACGTACACCCAGAGATAAATTGAGAAGGAAGGGGAGATAGAGAGGGCGAGAGAAACACAGACACCTGCAGACCTGCTTCACTGCTCGTGTCCTCTCTGCATGTGGAGAGAAGAGACTTGAACCCAGGTCCTTGCACATTGCCTGACCCCCATATATTCCTTAGACAAAGAAATAGAAGGAAAGACACAAAGAAAGAATAGGTCTGGGAGCTGGTGCAGTAGATAAAACACTGGACTCTTAGGCTTGAGGTCCTGAGTTCAATTCCTGGCAGCACATGTACCAGAGTGATGTCTGGTTCTTTCTCTCCTTTCTCACAAATAAAAGGAAAGAATAAAGGATGAAGAGAGGGAAGAAAAGGGGGGGTAGGGAGAAAGGGAAGGAGGGGAGGAGAAAATTCCTTAATAAAGCATAATAAATGTTAAATATAATAATGACCTGCTCAACTAGATAGAATGCTAGTTACAGAATGCACCAAGTTTTGCAGCTGGTCTTAAGGATTTTGTATTATGCTTCACATCCAATGCGTGTGTATATATATTAGAAAGTGTACTGGCTATTTTGCCCCGTTTAGTTTGTAAATAAACTCAGCAGGCCATGTCATAAGTCGCCTTTAAGTTATTTCACTTAGTAAAGTTTACTCAGCTGGGATAAAATGTTTGCAGATAACTACAGTGTCCGACTTCAGCATCTTAGCAGAAGCAGTTACAACTTCGTTCTCCTGTTTCCACAAGAGTGTCACACAACTTTCTTTCTTTTGTCTTTTTAAAAATATTTATTTATTTATTCCCTTTCATTGCACTTGTTTTTTTGTTATAGTTATTGATGTCATCGCTGCTGGATAGGACAGAGAGAAATGGAGCGAGGAGGGGAAGACAGAGAGGAGGAGAGAAAGACAGACACCTGCAGACCTGCTTCACCGCCTGTGAAGCGACGCCCCTGCAGGTGGGGAGCCGGGGGCTCAAACTGGGATCCTTATGCCGGTCTGTCCTTGTGCTTTGTTCCATGTGTGCTTAACCCACTGTGCTGCCACTTGACTCCCTACTATTTTTTTTTTGTTTCATACTAAGTGTGATATATTGAATTCCTATACTGGCATATACTGCAGAACTCTTTGGTTTCCTAGCACCATACTGAAATATCTTCTCAATTTTTAATAACATCATTGTCCAAAGTCAGACATTCATTATAGATATTTGAGAAATGATCCAAGTAATTGATTTTAAATGTGCAAGAATTAGCTTCATCCAAATGATATTAAAATAACTGTTAAAAAACTCTACTCCTGCCAGAAATATTCCATCTCTCTTTAGATAAATAAATATTGTATGACCTTTTTGTTTGCCCAGTGAATATTCAAGTTAAATAATCATTCATGTCCTTGGCATTGTGAAAACTTTCACCGTTAACATGTTCTTTTGCCCCTTTGTTACATATTTCTGCAGGGATATTGTTATCATATATTTATTTATAACGTTGAGATATTGATAAGACCATAGGATAAGAGGGGCACAACTCCACACAGTTCCCACCACCAGAACTCCGTATCCCATCCCCTCCCCTGGTAGCTTTCCTATTCTCTATCCCTCTGGGAGTATGGACCCAGGGTCATTGTGGGATGCAGAAGGTGGAAGGTCTGGCGTCTGTAATTGATTCCCTGCTGAACATGAGCATTGGCAAGTTGTCCCTTTCCGTAATTGGACGTTTAGTGGATTACAGTACAGTTGTTGGCATATAGGTACAATTTCTCCTCTCACCAAGACAGTTTTTGCAAACACTCTCACTCCCAGGTGAGATCCATCATTATGCACCAGGACCTGAATGGCCCTTCTCCCCCAGCCCCCTCTCCATCCTCCTTTCCCAGCCCAGAGTCCTTAGTGTTATGCCACCAGAGTTATTGCTGGGGACTCGGTGCCTGCAGGACAAGTCCACTGCTACACAGAGGAAAATTGAGAAGGGAGAAGGAGAGAGAAAGAGAGACAGTGAAAGGCCTGCTTCATCTGTGGTTAAGCTTCCTCCTTGCAGATCAGATGGGAACCTGGGTCTTGAACCCAGCACCTTGGGCATGCTTCTTCTCCTTCTAGCGTTTGCCCTTCTTCCGTAGCCAGTCAACAGCGTCAGGTGGAGCCTGATGTCAAGTTTCGAGACCTCCTTTGAATCTGGAGAGGTGGCAGTCGTTGACTATGTGGGTCATAGTCTGTCTGGAGCCGCAGGGGCAGTTCGGGTCGTCTCTGGCTCCCCAGCTATGGAACATAGTGGCGCACCGGCCATGGCCTGTTCGATAGCGATTGAGGAGGGCCCAATCATAACGTGCTAGGTCAGAGCCGGGTTGACGCTCGCAGGGGTCTGTGATGAGGTGTTTGTTCTTGACCTCAGCTGACTGCCAACTCTGCTTCCAAGAGTCTGGAACAGAGAAGTTCAGTGTAGGCGTAGGGGACCAGATTGGGTGACGAGACGTCAAGCGTTGGACAGGGTGGGCGAAGATATCCGCGTAGATTGGCAGGTCCGGTCGAGCGTAGACGTGGGAAATGAACTTAGATGATGCCGCATCCCGACGAGTATCTGGCGGGGCGATGTTGCTGAGAACTGGCAGCCATGGAACCGGGGTGGAACGGATGGTTCCAGAAATGATCCTCATGGAGGAATATAATTTGGAATCGACCAAGTGGACATGGGGGCTACGGAACCATCCTGGGGCACAGTATTCTGCAGTGGAATAGCAGAATGCCAGAGAGGATGATCGTAATGTGGAAGCGCTCGCGCCCCATGAGGAGTTGGCCAGTCTTGCAATGATGTGATTCCTCGCGCCCACCTTTGCTGCAGTTTTTATGAGATGATCGTGAAATGACAGGGTGCGATCGAGAGTGATGCCAAGATAGACTGGCTGGGCTTCATGCCGGATTCTCGTATCGCCAAGCTGCACATTATGCACAACATGCACATGGGTATGTTGATTTATGCACTCAGATAACTCTGTAATAACTCCTTGAATGTTTTTACAATATAAAGTCTAGGAGTCATGTGCATGAACTCAAATCTAAACAAATAGTGATTAGAGATATTATTTTAAAAATTGGGGAGCCGGGTCGTGGCGCAGCAGGTTAAGTGCAAATAGCGCCAAGCGCGAGGATTGGCATAAGGATCCCGGTTCGAGCCCCTGGCTCCCCACCTGCAGGGGAGTCACTTCACAGGCGGTGAAGCAGGTCTGCAGGTGTCTGTCTTTCTCTCCCCCTCTCTGTCTTCCCCTCCTCTCTCCATTTCTCTCTTGTCCTGTCCAACAACGATGACAGCAATAACAAGGATAAACAACAAGGGCAACAAAAAGGGAAAAAATAAAAAATAAGTTTCTAAAAAAAAATGGAGTAAGGGTAAAACCAACCTGAATTTAACCAAGTAAAAAGGTGATAAATTTGTAGAATGTGATAAGATCACTGTTGCTCTTGTTACAGTGCTGGGTGATGGAGGATTTGTTTATTTTGTTATCACCGGTCTGCTGAGATGGCTTCGATTTAACCTTTACATAGGTGATTATTTATTGTTGGTTACTACCTCATTCCATGACCTCATTTCTGAATGATTTCATCATTACCTGGTATACCTCATGCCCTCTCATAGCTAACGAGTGGAAATAATAAGGAATCTTTCAGCTGTCAAGAAACTTGTCTTTGGGGGAGGAATTAATGACAAATTATAGTAATGCATTTTGGAAAGAGATATACAGGAACTTAACAATAAATAGCTGCAGTTATTACTGGAAGGAAGTATTCATGCTTCTTAAAACTATGGATTGAGGCTTTCTAGTATATTGCACACAGGAGACCATGCCGAGCACAGGAGAGAGGCGGTGGAAGGCCACTTAGCCAGCATTCTGGAAGCCCTGAATGGGTCCAAAGCTCCCGGCCTAAGTGTCTCATCTTCCTCTCCTTCTTTGGCCCACAGAGCAGAACTCTGCAATGGCAAAGAATTAACTAGTGCTTTATATATTAATTCTATAATACAAATTACACTTTCGCTCAAGGAATGACTAAGTTAAAAATAACATTAAATAGAATTTGCAATTTCTGAGAAACCCTTATTCTTGGAATTGTAATAGCATCAAATACATGTCTCACAGCAGAGAAATTGCTTCAAATACCTTACCTGTGGGACTATTTTGACTCATATTTATGAGATTGAAAAAAAAGTACATTTGCATCTGTGTGAGAAATACCGACAATAAAGTGACTATTAGATAATAACTTTTATTACGGGACATTCTGTAAATGTTTTTTTAGACTGCTTTGTCAACATAGTGTATCTGAATAAACTTAATATATTTTAAGTTAATTCTTCCCATTCTAGAGGAAAATATAAATAAAATGACTCCTTTACTTTTCATGCAGCTACTTTTTCTTGTTAATTCAAGGTTGAAGCTATAGAAATTTATTTGTAGGGCACACCTGGTTAAGTGCAAATGTTACAGTGCACAAGGTCCCGGGTTCAAGCCTCTGGCCCCCACCTGCATGGGGAAAACTTCACAAGTGGTGAAGCAGTGCTGCAGGTATCTTTCTGTCTTTCTCCCTCTCTATCTCCCTGGCCCTCTTGATTTCTGGCTGTCTCTATCCAACAAATAAATAAAGATAATAAAAAAAGAAATTTATTTGTTACATTTTTCATTGAACCTTAAAATGAAGTGTAATTAACATGACTTCAGCTACAAATATAATTTATCAGTTTCATTAACATTATTTTGCTGTTCTTCCTATAGTTTATGAGAAGGTCTCTTTGGCCTGCCTTATTTTTGCACCTGTACTTTCTGTCTGTCTACAGTAAGAATTGTTTTCACTGATCTCACTATATACCGCATTGATGTATAGATTTTAATCTTTAAAAACTATCTTTCATACATTTATGCATAATTATATACATGGATAGTGATATGTATATATATATAGTGTGTATGTGATAAAATAATAAATCTTAGGAAGTCACTAGGTAATAAATATATGATGGATCTAAAATTCAATTGGGGTCATAATTCAAATTCTATTTTTTATATTTTGTACTTATTACTAGTAGTTTGTTATAAGGTTACAATGTATAGTTCCACTCTATACCACATCCACCACCAAAGTTCCATATCCCCCTCCAGCCCCCCAAAGATAACCCCCATAGTTCTCACAAGGCTTGCAAAGTTTCCTTGCTTTTGCTTTGTTTGGATTTTTTTTTTTTGCGAAGTTCATGGAAATCAGATCTCTAGAGTCCACATATATGAAACCACTTGGCAGTTGTCTCTCCTCTCTTTACTTATTTCCCTAAGCATCATCACCTCCAGTTCCATCCATTTTGACCCAAAGGAAACTATTATCTTTTTATTTTTATCACAGAATAGTATTCCATGGAATATACATACCCCATGACATCTTATTATTAAACTTGTTTTATTATCTTTATTTGCTGGATAGAGACAGCCAGAAATTGAGAGGGAAGGGGGTGATAGAGAGGGAAAGACAGAGAGACCCCTGCACCAACCACCAAGCTTTCCCCCTGCAGGTTTGGGCCAGTGCGCATTGTAACATGTGCCCTCAACCAGGTGTGCCACTACCTGGCCCACCGCATGACTTACCTAGTTAGCTGTCTGTTGATGGGCACTTAGGCTGATTCCTCTCTGGCTTTTAATCCTGGGAATCGCTCCCCCACCCCCTTTCTGTTTCCAACCCACAGGTGTCTGCGCTCACTTGTGGCTTAAGTGGTTTTCACTTCTCTCTCTCTCTCTCTCTTTCTCTCTCTCTCTCTCCTTCTTTCTTCCTTGGAACAGTTGTTTCCTTGACTCAGACTTGAAAGTGTTTTGCCTCAGCTGCCCCTCTCTCAGTCTGACACTGCCATCCCTGAGTCTGGCCTTTTAATCCTGGGAATCTCCCTCTCTCCCCGTTTCAGGCCATGAGCCACAGATGTCTGTACTCACCTGTGGCTTGGTGAGTTTCTGAAGAAAAGATGGCCATGTTTGTTGAACTTTCAGGGGACTTTCGCTGTTTTTCCCAGTTGACCAGGAAGAGCAAAAGGAGTCTGCTGCTACTCAGTAACCACACCTGCAGAAATACACCTGCCGCAAATAAAACAGTGCTGCCTTACTGCCTGCCGCACTTCTCAGAAAACAAATATTATTTCGTCCCTTCATTTTCAGATAAAACAGCTAAGGTAGGTATGGGGTCTTGACACTGAACTTATTCTCAAATGTCTTTTTTGTTTTGTTTTGTTTTGTTTGTCTAAAGCTTCCAATGAGCACAGACCCATCTTCTAAATCCCAGGGAGCACTGAGAAGGCCCCGAAGGAAATGAGTGACTTCAGCAAATCCTCCAACGAGCCTCCAGTGCCTTTGCCCGGCAGATACAGAGAAAACAGTAGCAAAACGTGGACACATTTAGATGCCAGAGTCACGCTGACTGTCAAAAGTTAGGGAACATGGGGATGAGCTCTTTGTATTTTGACAAACGTGACAGATGTTGGATGATAACAAACAGCTATAAACTATTTTTAGACAGAAGCATATTCAGCAATTCCCTTTACCATTACAACTTGATCAATTCAACTTTAATTAACTTAGAAAATCATTTTGTTCAATGGCATGCAGTGCAATTAGTTCTCATAAAACCTGTTGCTTTAGGTCTTCTTAGGTGTGATTGATTTAGATCCACATGCGCCTATCATCAGAAACACTTGATGTGAGTTATTCAGAAACACTTGATGTGAGTTATTAAGCACATATATTTCCACTTTAGGGGAAAAAATCTTTTAAAAGATTGACTTATTCCAACAGAAGTGTTAACAAGCTAGTAAATTTACTGATACATTTAATTTTTACTTGACATACATTTTCTAAAACATACCTTGTACTTGAAGAAATATCAGTATATTTCTAAAACAAATATGACTTCTGACAACAAAAAAAGCTGTATATTTTTCAGAGTATCTTCTTGCAAGACTATTCTTGTTTGCTTTTTTTTTTACAATAAAGTTGAAAATGCTGTTGGACTTGAGAGACAGAGAGACACCTGCAACCCTGCTTCCCCACTTATGAAGCCTCCCCCCTGCGGGTGTGGGGGGACCAGAGGCTTGAACCTGCATTCATGTGCACTGCAATGTGTGCACTTAATGAGGTTTGCCACTGCCTGCCACCCCAAACCTGTAATTCTTTTGTAGATCAATACTAACTCAATAATAACAATAATAATAAGAAGAAGAAGAAGAAGAAGAACAGAGGGATCTGAACTCCAATTCCATCAAAGACCTAGAGAAAGAAGAGGAAAAAGAAGGAAAACATTCCTAAGTAGTAATAGGTGTAGGTTTGACTTAGAAAGGCAGGGAAGGCAGGACGATAGAACAAAAGGGCAAATGTCTATCAATATAGACATAGTCATGTAGCAGTAATAGTCAGCCCACATCTGTGACCTTGGGAGAACTACTGCAGCTTCCAGTAGAGGGAATGGGGACACAGAACCCTGATGGTGGGAACGGGGTGGAATGATACACTTGTCATAGTTTAAAATTAATTTTTCTTTTTCTTGTTTTTATTATTGGATAGAAACATAGAGAAAAGGAGAAGAGGAGGGGGAGAAAGAGGGAGAAAGACACCTGCAGCCCTGCTTCACTGCTCCTGCAGGGTCCTGGTCCAACAGGGAAAGGACCCATGTTGAGAGTGTTTTTCAGGAATCTGTCCCAGAAAAATAAGAAATTAAACTCACGTGTGAACAACTTGACTGCAACCCATTAACGCACCCCAATATAGTGATTTTTTAAGTGGCTAAGATATGGTACAAATAACATTTGCATTTTTTATTTTTAGTTTTTTCTTTCTATTTTATTGTCTAGGACAGAGAGAACCTGAAAGTAGAGGGGGAGTTAGAGAAGGAGGGAGACAGACAGACAGACACCTGCAGAACTGCTTCACTGCTTGTCACGGACCTCCTTGGAGGTGGAGGGTGGGGCCTCAAACCTGCATCTTTGCACATGGCAATGTGTGTGTTTGACCAGGTGAGCCACTCCAGGCCCACTTAACATCGATCTATTTTATTATTGTTGTTGTTGTTGTCATTATTGGGGGATTAATGGCTCACTGTAAATACACTTGTTGGTAAATGAGGAAAATGTCTCAGTTTTCTGCAGGGCAATCTCACCCCCAACCTAGACCTTTTTCCACCATCATCTCACAGAACCTTAACACCCCCCCCCAATCCAGAATCCTTGACTGTGGTGCAATTCAGCAAATGCCGTCCACATTCTGCTTTGTGTTTACCCCTTCTGTTCTGATTTCTCAACTTCTTTACTTGAGTGTAAGCATCCCATATTCATCCTTGTCTTTCTGGCTGATCTCACTTCCCATGATTCCTTCAAGTTTTATCCATTCAAGATGAGGTGGAGAAGGTGAGGTCATCATTCTTAATAGCTGAATAGTATTCCATAGTATATATATATACCACAACTTGCTCAGCCACTCATCTGTTGTTGGACACCTGGGTTGCTTCCAGATTTTGGCTATCACAAATTATGCTGCCAAGAACATGTGTGTACACAGATGTTTTTGGATGGGTGTGTTGGGATCCTTAGGATCTATCCCCAGGAGAGGAATTGCAAGATCATAGGGCAGGTCCACTTCTAGCCTTTTGAGAGTCTCCAGACTGCTCTCCATTGAGACTGGGCCAATTGACATTCCCTAAACAGCTGGTGTATATAACATTAAACATTAGAGTTGATATTTTCTCTAAGCTCTTTTCAATTCTCCTCAAGCCTTTGCATCAATATGCATGACTTCAGCACATGGCCACACTACAGATGCTGTTTCAGAACAAACTGTTATTAATTCTAGGGTTTTTGATAGTTTTCTATTCAGTGTCTCATATTACAATTCAACTTATTTAAATAACACACAAAAATGCACCTCAAGTCTGTAATGAGGGCATGTTGATGTGTTGATGATGCTATAAAGTGACTTAGAATAATCTCTTCTCGGGCCTTTTCGCTAGTTCTTTATTTATTTTAACTATCTGTCTCTATCCCATAAATAACTAAAGATAATAACAATCAAGAAATGCTCTCTCCTCAGTTACTGTTTGGCACAGTTTATCTGAAGCTCAGTATGTTTCACTGAAGCCACAGAAAGTCAGCTTTTGTGTCAGTGTTTATTGTCTCTCTGCTCAACAGTGGAAAACAAACAGAGCAATGCCCAACATGCTACTCCTCTATCTCTGGGAATGTCCATCCAGGTGGAGAGAGGAGAAAGGAGAACTGAAATCCAGGGGCTGTGGTCCAGGGTGAGCAAGAAGAGAAACACAGCCCGTTGGGTCTCCTGCCTGCACCAGATGCTTAGATGGTGCTGAATCTTCTGAGTCTCTCCCCAAAGATACGCTTGTAACAGGTCTCATTCACTTGACCACTTTGAGTAGACAAGGGGTGTTGTTAAAATTCGGAGGCTCCAGCTGGCCGGGCTAGCTTCACGGGCGGGTAACAGAGACGACCAGAGACGTACGGCTGGGCAGGGAAGCTGTATTTCTTTATTCAGGAACAACGATTCATAAACTAAGACAAACTAATCACAAAACAGAACTCTGCTGCCTCTTTCCCCCCGCAGCGACGCAAGCACTCTCTCTAACTCTGCAACTCTGGAACTCTGTCGGGGTTCCTAGGGGCAGGGCCAAGCAGGCCCATGAAACTAACAGGACTGATCCAATTCTCTTGGCAGGGGAGAGCTAGAACAAACCAATGTAAAGCATACAACAAAGGGGAGTGAGCGGAGATGCTTCTAGGCCTCCGGCTGTGCTCCTGCTCCTTTCTACATTGTATCTTAGCTTACTGACCTCATTGCAAAGCAATTCATGCAAGCAGGACACTGAAAGTTATCCTGTTTTCTCTAGCTCACTTATAATTTTTAGGTTACCTCTTTCCACACAACTCTGTCTCGTTGAGGCTACAGTTTTCAACCTGCTTTGGCTGAAAGTCTTACTCCACTAGGGAATGCTACTTAGGAAGTTTCGTAACAATAGAGAATGATTACACTCATGGGTGGAAGTCTAGAACAAAGGCCAATAAGGGAAACATATGGTGAAATTCGGGCAGAGTGTGGTGTATTGACCCATCAAAGGGCTCTGGGGAAGGAGGGAGGAGGACAGGAGGAAGAGTGAAGGGACCTTGGGGTCCAGGTATAAATGTGGGAGGGGATCCCTAGCTTGGTAGATTGAGGGAGCCATTATCCTCTAGATACCTATGAAGGGAGATGAGGTTGTGCCTATGTGTTAAAAACTATCTGCTCCTAAGCTGAATATGGGCCCCAGACCAAATCAAATTGATGGGGTTTACAGTCAACAATATTTATACCCCTTCCCCATATTAGGGAGCTACTCTCTTCCCTGATCCAGCTTTCTGGTCCTTTTCCAGCCAGGACATCATCTCCCCAGACAATAACTTGTATCCACCTGCATATCAGATTTCAGGGTCAGAGAAAAAAAAACAACAAAACACTAGTATAGCCACAGGCCATTTGGAATATAACTCAAATCTGCCTACTAGCTATCTACAAAATGGAGGACCCCCCAACTCTTCATCTGCACTATTCCAGCCTTTAGGTCCATGATTGGTCAACAATTTGTTTGGCTTTGTATGTTAAGTCTCTTTTCAGCCACCAGGTTCCAGATGCTAGCAGGATGCCAACAGACTTCCCTGGACAGACAACCCCACCAATGTGTCCTAGAGCTCTACTTCCCCAGAGCCCCACCTTACTAGAGAAAGAGAGAGGCAGGCTGGGAGTATGGATCCATCTGTCAATGCCCATGTTCAGTGGGGAAGCAATTCCAGAAGCCAGACCTTCCACCTTCTGCACCCCACAAAGACCCTGGGTCCATGCTCCCAGAGGGATAGAGAATAGGAAAGCTATCAGGGGAGGGGGTGGGATACGGAGCTCTGGTGATAGGAATTGTGTGGAGTTGTACCCCTCTTATCCTATGGTTTTGTCAGTGTTTCCTTTTTATAAATAAATAAAAAAAGAAAAAATCTATACTATTCATTAACCCTGGAAAGAAAGAGAGAAATGATATGAATAAAGGAAGGAAGGAAGGAAGATAGAAAGAATGGATATGATGGAAGGAAGGAAGGGAGAAAGGAAGGAAGGCAGGAAGGCTCATAGCAGCTTTTCATAGCTCAGACATGATCCCTTGGTCTAGATGACAGTGAACATACATGTTTACATATCATAGTTTTTCCTAGTCCTGATCAATGGGTAATAGTCTCATAGAACAATATAAAAAATACCTATTTTCCACATTCTTATCTCTTTTTTATGTTTTCGAAAAGGTCCCAGAATTCAAGAATGGTGGGTCATTTCCTCTGAAAATCTACACATGCAGATTGGACTCAGAAGCACTTTGGTATTTATATCTGTCTCAGTCACATTTCAATAGAAGCTGAGGAAACATGAGTTCTTTTTAATGTGCTATTACAGAGATTGAAAATGGAAGGGATGAACATACTTTCGTACGCAGTCGCAGTGGTTGGGAATGCTGTATTTTTAATGGACAGTATAAATGCAAATTGAAAAGCTTTCTTAGGGTTTTTTTGTTTTCCTTTTATACAGAAAGAGTATCATATTCATATGACACAGAGACAAGCACCGTCACGTCAGAGTTCCTCCACAGAGAGGAAATTAAAGCACAAACATTCCAAGTAAAAGGCACATTAGAGCTGTTCAGACACCTAATTCCTCTCAGTGGTGTGGGAGAGGCAATGACAGGAGGCTCTTCTGCAGTGTAAGTGCCTCTTATACACCATCTCCTTTTAAATGGAGTAAGCTGCTTTGCATTTTCTCATTTTTCAGTCTTCACAAAAGTATAGGAGTAGCGCAATCATGAACTTAAGATCATTAAGTTCTGTGTGACTTTTTTCTTGTTGTTATATTTAGTTTTCAAAGAAGTAACTGACTCTCTTAGTAATAGTTGTGTTTAAAGTATGTGCATCCTTTTAGAATTTTTATTTCTGGTAAGGCAAAACTATGTAGAACTTTTGTATATGTACTGAGTTATACACACTGACCCATGTAAGATATAAAGTTAATGTTTGCTTGCCCTTAACAAGTAAACACAATGTGTATAAAAAATATCAAATAAAAATGTGATGATTTTCTATTATTTTAAAATGCATGTCTTTGTTAATATGGATTAACTTCTAGTTAAAAAATACTTCCTTTATGATATTATCAGTTAAACTACAAAAATATACTAAAGATTTCTAATGTAAAAATCCAACCCTAATAAGGTACATACCATCTATTTCTATAACAGTCTATCTTACAATGTATTTTTTATTTATTGTAGGGATGAATGGTTTACAGCTGAAAGTAAAATACAGTAGTTGGAACATGTGTCACATTTCTCAGTTTTCCACACAACACTCTAGCCCCCCATCTAGGTCACATTCCAGGACATGAACACTCCCCACCCATTAGAGTCCTTTAATTTGGTGCAATATACCAACTCCAATCCAGGTTTTCTTTTTTTTTTTCCAGGTTTTCATAATCTAATTTTTTATCCATTTAAATTTAGATATATCAGGGGCTCAAGTGGAGACGCACCTAGTCAAGTGCACACATTACAGTGCACAAGGTCCCAAGTTCAAGACCCTGGTCCCCACCTGCAGGGGGAAAGCTTCATGAGTATTGAAACACAGCTACAGGTGTCTCTCTCTCTCCCTCTCTGTCTTCCTCCCTTCTCAACTTCTCTTTGTCTCTATCCAATAATAAATAAATACAAATATATTAAATAAATAAGTTTAGAGATGTCACCGTTGACAATTGCTTAATATGTGATAGCTAACAGTTACTTGCTAATGTGTATTTTTAGAGTAGATCAATGATATTTCCCCCTCTACATCTTAAATCTTTTGATTTTGTCTATTGACACTAAATTTTAGTTATTTAAACAAATATATAAATCTATTCTATTTTAACCATACAGAAGGACTGAAAGATAAGCAGCAAGGAATATTAGGTTGGGGCCAGGGGTCCAGTAATGGTGCGGTGCACATGGTTAAACACACACAATGCAATTTCAGAGGACTGGGAGTGGGGGTGGATCTGGGGGCTTTTTGAGAGATGTGAAACAGGTCTCTCTTTCTCCCTCTCTACGTCCACTCACTTCTCAATTTCTATCTTTGCTATTAAGTAAGTAGCAAGAACTTCCAACACTATGTTGAATAGTAATGGTGACAGTGGGAAGCCCTGTCTACCTGATATAGCTTCTCACCATTGAGTATGATGTTGGCTGTGCATGGACTTCACTAGATTAAAGAATTTTCCATTTATCCCCATTTTTGTAGTGTTTTGATCATGAAAGGATGTTCAATTTTTCCAAAGGATTTCTATGGATCTATTCTGATAATCATGTTTTGTTTTTTTTCTTTTACTGATATGGTGGATCATATCAACTGATTTCCCTATATTGAACCAACCTTGCATCCCTCGGAAAAATCATATTTAATCATGACGTACATCAATATTTTAATATTTATGCTCATCAGAGATATTGTTCTATATATTTTTGTTTGTTTTTGCTGTGTCCCTATGTGGTTTTGGTATCACCATGATGTAGGCTTCAAAGAAGGTGGAGGGAGTATTACTGTGTCTTCAATCTTTTGGAAGAGCTTAAAAAGTAGAGTTTTTAACTCTTTCTTTTAGGTTTAGTAGAATTCATTTGTAAAACCATCTGGTCCAGGACTTTTAATGTTGGGAGGACTTTTGGTAACTGTTTGAATTGCTGTGGCCATGATTGACTTGTTCATGTTTTCTATATCCTCTTGCTTCAATTTTGGAAGATTACGTGTTTCTAGAATTCTTCCATGTCTTCTAGGTTCTCTAGCTTGGTTGCATACACTTGTTCGTAGAAGCTTGGTATGAGACTTTGGATTTCTGTGGTGTCTGCTATGATACTGCCTCTTTCATTCACAATCCTATTGATTAGAGTCTTATCCACTTTTGTTTGTAGTGAACCTGACCAAGAGTTTCTCACTTTGCTTACTTTTGCAGAGAGCCAACATTTAGCTTTATTGGACATTTATATGGTTCTCTTTACTTTCGATGTTATTTATTTCTGCCCTAATTTTAGTTATTTGTTTTTCCTTCTCATAGCTTTAAGACTGTTTTGTTCTTCCTAATCTAAGTCCTTTATGTATGTAGTTAGGTTCTTTATTTGAATTTTTCTTGTTTCCTAATCTGTGCCTGTATGGCTATGAATTTGCCTCTTAGTACTACCTTATCTGTATATCAAATATTTTCATAGCCTGTATCTTCATTGTCTTTGATACAGGGAATATTTTAATTTATTTTTTCATATCTTTTTTAAAATTTTATTTATTTATTCCCTTTTGTTGCTCTTGTTGCTTTATTGTTGTAGTTATTATTGTTGTTGTCGTTGTTGGATAGGACAGAGAGAAATGGTGAGAGGAGGGGAAGACAGAGAGGAGGAGAGAAAGATAGACACCTGCAGACCTGCTTCACCGCCTGTGAAGCGACTCCCCTGCAGGTGGGGAGCCGGGGTTCGAACCGGGATCCTTATGCCGGTCCTTGTGCTTTGCGCCACATGCGCTTAACCCGCTGCACTACAGCCCGACTCCCTATTTTTTCATTTCTTCTTTGACCCAGTAGTTGTTAAGTAGCACAGTGTTGAGTTTCAATATTTTGAGGACTTTTGCTAATTTTCTCCTTCTTGTTAAGTGTTAATTTAATTCCACTATGGTCTGAGAAAATGCTTGGGATGATTTCAATGTTCTTGAATTTGCTGATACTGTCTTTTTTCACTTAAGATATGATCTAATCCTTGAGAAGGTCCCATGTGTACTTGGGAAGAATGTGTAATCCAGTTTCTTGAGGTGAAGGACTCCGCAAATAGTCAGTCGATCTAGTCTATATATCGCTTCACTTAGTTCTCCTGTTTCTTTATTCACTTTTTGCCTAGATGGTCTTTCAATTTATGAGAGTGCATGCTGAAGTCTCCTACTACTATGGACATGTTTTTGTAGCTCTTTCAGTAGATGTCTGACATATTTAGATGGCCCTTCATTGGGTGCAGATCTTAATGATTTTTAAGTCCTCTTGGTTGACTAGTCGATCCTCTGAGCATTATGTTATGTCAATCCTTATTTTTCATTCCTTTATTTTAAAGTCGGATATGAGCATAGGTGTTCCTACCCTTTTTTGTGGGCCTTTAGCTTGTGTGATAGTTCTTCATCCTTTCTCCTTAAGTCTGTGTTTGTCTTGTTGAGTTCGGTGGGATTCCTGCAGACAACACATGGTGGGGTTGTGTTTTCTGATCCATCTTTGTACTCTGTGACTTTTAATGGGTGAATTCAGGTCATTGACATTAATTGATCTATAGATTTAAGATATTTCAATGCCACTATTCTAAACTTTTCTGAGTGTTCTGATATATGGCATGTTTTTGGTGATGTTGTATTGTTTATAGGAGACCTTTCAGAACTTGCTGAAGAACGGGTTTGGTGATAGTTGATTCCTTAACTTCTATTTATACATACCAGGACCTGAAATGATTTTTTGAGGAAAGTCAACCTAGGTGTTGTCTTCATGTAACTATCTTGGCTCCACCTCCTGAAAAATAGCTTATGAGACTCTATTTATTTGTAACTACAAGAAGACTTTGGAAATTAAGAGTACATTTTGTGGTCAGTGAACTACTCAGAGTAGACACAGGCCTTGCATGCATGAGACTATATGTAATCCCATGTGCCTTGTTGTCCAGCACTGTCTTCTGGCATTTTTCCTCTCTCTTATTTTATTTTATTTATTTATTTTAATCAGAGCACTGCTCACCTCTGGTTTATGATGGTGTGGGGATTGAACCTGGGACTTTAGAGCCTTAGGCACGAGAGTCTCTTTGCATAACCATTATGCTACCTACCCCCTCTAGGTCTTAAATGACTTAAATAATAAAGTACATCTTAAAATAATTTAAAAGAATTATTTATCAAGTAAAATAGTCTGGGGAATAGTGAAGCATCACAATAGGTAAGAATGAAGAAAAATAAAAAGGTCCATTGGAGATGGTATTGATAGTATAACCAAAAAAGTTTTGACATTGCTTGGCAACTAAGAAGGGTGAAATCAGGAAGCATTTTGAAACTATTTGGGAGTCAGATTCTGGATAAGAGAATAATGCAATGGCCCTAAAAGATAATTATCTCTCTGTTTTGATTTCTTTTCCAGGTACTAGAAGCTTTAGAATGAAGAATGATCACTGGCCTGCTTTCAACAGATAACTGTTAAGTGAAGAGTTGTGTGGTACTTCCTTAGAGAAGTTTGAGTCCAATGCAGTTTTTATTAGCTTTCAAAACGTTCTAGTTTGAACTGTAAGTGAGAGTTGGTTAATAGAAAGGTCCATCAACGTGAACTAAGACAAGTGACCTGAGAGCGGGAATGACATGAACACAGGCTACCCCGAGGTCCTTCAGCAGGAACAGCCACAGACATTTTCTGGAGGGATGCTGATCAACAGCAGCTTTTAGTTTTTATATCTCACTTCGAAAGTATTTAAATCCTATTTAAATATTTATAAATAGCTCACTTTGGTTTAGCTTATTCAGCATTTATTTTAATCAGTTCTAGTGAAGAGACAGCATGAGGATAAAAGGAATTTCTACTGGGGGAATATTAATGAGCCGGAAGCGATCTCACTTGATGTTCCTACATAGATGTTTCTTAAATTGCGAAAAGTGCAATTTAGGGTAGCACTGTGGGAATAGAAGCCAGATAAAATTGGATGGAAATGAGATTGAAGGAAAGTGTGGGGACAGCATATCCCCAATTTCCTCCACAGCACCTGGCTGTGAAAGGGGTTAGATGAGGGTTCTGCTCATAAGATCCAGTGACTTCTGGAAATCTCCAAGTGGAAGGGCCTGCTGGTGGTGCACTAGGTTGAGTGCACAACTTACAATGCACAAGGACCCAGGTTTGAGCCCCTGGTCCCCAAGTGCAGAGGGAAAGAGGCAGGGCTGCAAGTGTCTCTCTGTCTCTTTCCCTCTCTAACTCCCCCTTCCCTCTCAAGTCCTGGCTGTCTCTATCCAATCATAAATAAATATAAAAAGAGAGATTTTATTGAGGAATGGATAAATATATGAATAGGATGGATGGGAGGGAACAAGACATTGATGAGGATAAAACTATTTCCGTAACTTGCCTGAGAGATCAACAATGGTAAGGAGTGTTGCGACAAGCTTAGAGCAACTGGAAGAAAGATTTTTATCCATTCTAACAAGTGAAAAAAAAAAAACAACACAGCTCTCAGCCACAGCTGAGTTTAAAACCTGAATGTTAAGCAGATGAGAAAACTCCTAACTGCTGCCATTAGCTTTCCATGTGGCCTAGAATGTAAGATTATATGCTGAGAGTCCGGAGTGAGGAAAACAGCTTTGGGACTGCAGACAGTGAATATATGAAGTTGTTTTAGCAGCTTTTAGAAAAGGAGCCAAGTTGGGGGTGAGGGTGTTTTGCAGATACCTATCATGGAGAGATGAGAAATTATGTCAACAACGGTTCTAAAAACTACTACCCCCCCAATCAAACGATAAAACCTAAGGACAGAATGTGATGCATCCTGATTTGTTGGTAGTTTCAAGAGTTTCATCAATATTAGTATTAAGATATATCTAGTGTTCACAATTTGTCAGTTATGAGATCAGAGATGCAGTGACTGACCATAATGTCATCAATTATTTTTTTAATATGATTTTTTTCAAATTTTATCATCTTTATTTATTGGCTAGAGATAGCCAGAAATTGAAAGGGAGAGAGACAGACAGACACCTGCAGCTGTGCTTCACCACTTGTAAAGCTTTCCCTTTGCAGGTGGGGACCTGGGGCTTGAACCTGGGTCCTTATGCACTGTAACGTGTGTCAACCAAGTGTGCCACCACCTGCAGGTGTCTCTCTGTCTCTTTCCCTTTCTATCTCTCTCTCCCCTCTCAATTACTCTATGTCTCTATCCAATAATAAGTAAATTGAAAAAAAGAATTTAAAAATCCCATACAAATGAACAAACAATTCTCAGGATAACTTCTGTCATCACCGGAGGTCCAAGCTCACCCTTTCTCATAAAGGACAGAGACAGAGATAGACAGACAGAAAGAAAGACAGCATGCCACCAAAGTTGCTTGCACTATGTAGATGGCAGTGCTGGAGACTGAGTCTCAGGGACACATAACGCAAAGGGAGTGCATTATCCAAGTGAGTTTTCTTGCCAGCCTCGTTCTAAGAATCTTAATGAAATTCATGTTACTTTTTGTCCTTGTCTACTGACCTTAATTTTTTTTTGCAATAATCCCTATATTTAAAACTTATTATTTCTGTAACCTATGTAAACACTAGAAATCAGGAGGTATAGTAGACATCTACAAACCACACAGTTATGCCTTTTGGTCTCAATGCTTTATGAAAATATATATACAGTGTAGTATTTATGGAGCTCTGCGCAGAGTGAGGGAAAGAGGGCCTTGGCAGAAACCATGACATTATTTTAAAATATATTCCGAGGCTAGTATAAGCTTAGCAAAGTCGACTCCTTCACAGGTGAGGGAAGCCAGTTTTAGGCATACTGTGGTGTTGGAACCCTGAGTACTGCTGGGGGTGTGGCAGGACTCCGCAGCTCTCCAGCTGACCCCCCACCCCAGCTACTGAACCCTGCCGTCTCCTTTGCCAGAACTCTGCTTTGGTTCTCTGTTTCTTGTCTTTTCTCTTTCCTTTTCCTCGCCCTGCAAATAAATCTTGAAAGAAAAAAAAATGTCTTGAAGGCAGATGGGAAGTATTCAAATTTTCCAAATATACATGGATACTTAATTTCTTTTTTTTGTGTGTGTGTGTGTCTTTTTATTTTTTTTTTATTTTTAAATTTTTTATTTAAGAAAGGATTAGTGAACAAAAGCATAAGGTAGGAGGGGTACAACTCCACACAATTCCCAACACCCAATGTCCATATCCCACGCCCTCCCCTGATAGCTTTCCCATTCTCTAGCCCTCTGGGAGCATGGACCCAGGGTCGTTGAGGGTTGCAGAAGGTAGAAGGTCTGGCTTCTGTAATTGCTTCCCCGCTGAACATGGGCGTTGACTGGTCGGTCCATACTCCCAGTCTGCCTCTCTCTTTCGCTAGTAAGGTGTGTCTCTGGGGAAGCTGAGCTCCAGGACACATTGGTGGGGTCTTCAATCCAGGGAAGCCTAGCCAGCATCCTGGTGGCCAACAACAGATGAGTGGCTGAGAAAGCTGTGGTCTATATACACAATGGAATACTATGCAGCTATCAAGAACAATGAACCCACCTTCTCTGACCCATCTTGGACAGAGCTAGAAGGAATTATGTTAAGTGAACTAAGTCAGAATGATAAAGATGAGTATGGGATGATCCCACTCATCAACAGAAGCTGACTTAGAAGATCTGAAAGGGAAACTAAAAGCAGGACCTGATCAAATTGTAAGTAGGATACTTAATTTCATAATTGACTAGCACAAGAAAAGGAATAAAAATAAACTCAAGGGGGCCAGATGGTGGCGTACCTGGTCAAGTGCTCACATCACAGTGCACAAGGACCCAGGGTGGCAAACGCTAGATAGAAGGACCCAGGGTCAAGCTCCTGGTGCCCACCTGCAGGGGGAAAGCTTCACAAGTGATGAGGCAGGGCTGCAGGTGTCTCTCTGTCTCTCTCCCACTCCTCTTCTCAATTTCTCTGTCTTTATCCAGTAATAATCAAATACAGTTTTTTTTAAATAAATAAAATCAAAATATATCTGATGCAGTATTCCCCTTTCTTAAAATATAAAATCTGTACTTCATTTTCATTCGCTACACTAAATCACAGATATTGACATCAAATAATCGGTGATCACACTGACTTGTGTCTGTACTTTAAAAGCCCTGTAACTTTTTGATGTGACTTCTTTAAAGAATCTGGCATGCCAAAATATTAATACGCTTAAGCATTGAATGATTTTTTTCATTATCCTATGTAAATCAGTCATTTTCTTTAAAGATCCCCTAATCATTTGAAGACTTTGAATCCTCTTCAGTAAGAATGATGATAGCTCAAATACCAAATGTGTTTAAATGATGGTAGAACAATCGGTTAGATTGCAATTTCTTTAGAAATGACATGTTACAAGTGATGAAAGGCAGCTATGATAAAATATTCACTGGAAACTGGAATGCAAAACACTTAATCTGCTAAATCTATTACCGTATAGTAAAAGAAAAAAGAAATATGCTAAATGAATTTTTGTTCCAGCTTAATATAATGAAGGGAAAAACTATTTAAAATCAATCAGTTTGGAAAATACATAATCCTTTCACTGTTACTCTGGTTGTTAATAAAATCATGCAGCTACACAGACAGTTGTTTTTCATTATGTTTCCTTATTTAAATGACTGTTTATTAAAAATAAATAGAAGGCCTGGCCGTAATACAACAGGTTAAGTGCACATGGCGCAAATTGCAAGGACCAGAGTAAGGATTCCGGTTCAAGCCCCTGGGTTCCCAACGGCAGACCCAATTTCACAGGTGGTGAAGCAGGTCTGCAGGTGTCTGTCTTTCTCTCCTCCTCTGTCTTCCCCTCCTCTCTGGATTTCTCTCTGTCCTATCCAACAACATCAACAACTGCAATAATAATAATAACAACTGCAATAACAACAAGGGCAACAAAATGGAAAAAAAATGGCCTCCAGGAGCAGTGGATTCATAATGCAGGCACTGAGACCCAGTGATACCCCTGGAGGCAAAAATAAAATGAAATAATAAAACTTCTGTTTATGCTACTCATCATGCAACCAGGCAAATGCTTTAAGATGTGTAAACAAAATAGAAGAGCATCTAAAGACAATAATGGTAACATTTTATTTTCAGTTTGATCTAAGATGACAACTAATCTTTTGTGGTACCCATTTGAATTAATAAATGGTTTGTTTTTAATAAACATTAAACTAGGTTATCTTTTCAAATTAATCGTCGGTGACCACTATGCCTTATGCTTGTGCAATTTCCACACAACTGGGCAGACTTTTTTTATTAGTAGTAGTAGTAATTATTTTTGTATTGAGGGGATTAATGCTATACAGTGGAACCACTGAATGAATACAATTTCATCATGTGCCGGCCCCCAAAGTTTCATTACATTATGTCCTCATCATCGGGATATAACGCTGAGATGGACATGCTCCTTCTTTTGTCATCACGTTCTACGTGAGAGATCAAACCCATACAAGGGGACCTGACCAGAGGGTCACGTGTGAAACCCAAGTTTGAGTCCAGCCCCAAGTGAACTGAAGGAGGATTTGCTGGCCAGTTTTCTTTCCCTCAAATCTTTCTGTCTCCCTGCCTCTCTGTCTCTAGAAGGAACACAGAGAACCTAGACACCTATGCTATGTATTTTATTACAACCTTTTAAACCCTTCTAGTATAATAATAAAGTAGATTCAAATAGTATTAGCAAGAACATACATTCTTTGTGGCCCTTCTTCTAGCATTTGCCCTTCTTCCGTAGCCAGTCAACAGCATCAGGTTGAGCCTGATGTCAAGTTTCGAGACCTCCTTTAAATCTGGAGAGGTGGCAGTCATTGACTATGTGGGTCACAGTCTGTCTGGAGCCGCAGGGGCAGTTCGGGTCGTCTCTGGCTCCCCAGCGATGGAACATAGCGGCGCACCGGCCATGGCCTGTTCGATAGCGATTGAGGAGGGCCCGATCATAACGTGCTAGGTCAGAGCCGGGTTGACGCTCGCAGGGGTCTGCGATGAGGTGTTTGTTCTTGACCTCAGCTGACTGCCAACTCTGTTTCCAAGAGTCTGGAACAGAGAAGTTCAGTGTAGGCGTAGGGGACCAGATTGGGTGACGAGACGTCAAGCGTTGGACAGGGAGGGCGAAGATATCCGCGTATATTGGCAGGTCCGGTGGAGCGTAGACGTGGGAAATGAACTTAGATGATGCAGCATGCCGACGAATATCTGGCGGGGCGATGTTGCTGAGAACTGGCAGCCATGGAACCAGGGTGGAACAGATGGTTCCAGAAATGATCCTCATGGAGGAGTATAGTTTGGTGTCAACCAGGTGGACATGAGGGCTGCAGAGCCATCCTGGGTGCAGTACTCTGCAGTGGAGTAGCGGAGCCATCCTGGGCGCAGTATTTGCAGTGGAGTGGCACACCTGATATGGAAGAAGTTGATGTATTCCTGCTTAACTTTCTCACAGAGAAACAGAACAGTGGCTGGGTGATGGCATACGAGTGAGATCTCACATATGACCATACACAAGGACCTGGGTTCAAATCCCGACACATTTCCCCAGCAGTGAAGCAGTGCTACAGGTGTCTCTCTCTCTTTCTCCTTGTCTATAATAATTACAGCTAGGTATTTCTCTCTACCCAAAAAAGAATCATAGTAATAATAAAAAAGTGGCTGTCGGGAGTGATTGACATGTCATGTCCAGATCTTCAGGAATAACACTGCTAGAAATAAAAAAATAGCAAAGGAACCTTTCTGCTCAGAAATTACTGAAAAATGAGAAAGCTCCTTCAAAATGTTTTCCCTAAGTAGATTCTGTTTTGTCTCTTCTTTGGGAAATGGTTTTACTGATTTCAGCCACATGCTACATCTTCAACAGCTGTCTATTTAGATCAATCATCCTTCATTATATAGTTTTACCATGACTTTTATTTAAGTTGAATTGAATATTAATTTATGACAAGCTTGCAAGTAGGTCACAGATAGAACAAAGGACTTGACTGGTCCTTCAGACGCCCTCATCATCCTTTAACATGGGCTTTCCCAATAACATGTACATAATCTTAAAATGTCTTAGTTCCATACTAGGAATGTTTTTAAATAATTTCTGTATCTCTATTCTATTTATCCTGTATATTGGATATATATTAATATATATAAATACATATAGGATATAAATATAATATATCATATATATGCATATATATATATATTCTATGAAGAGAGAAAAGGAGAGTCACCTAGTAATCAGTAAAATTAAGATCTCAAGTCCACATATTTTCATACTAGACCAACTTATCTGTGGTGTTAGTCTATAATTCTAGTTCATACAATGCCATATTTAATAAAAGTGTATTAATTAGTTTCTTTATCACACTAAAGAAGTCATTCAGTTTGAAGTGACTTCAGACTTTTAACATTACAACCAAAAACACATTTTCTTCCATCATTAAACTAATCATAATGTTATTTTTTTAAAAAAATATTGTCTTTATTTATTTATTGGATAGAGACAGTTGGGAATGAAGAAGGGGGAGACAGAGAGGGAGAGAGACAGAGAGACATTTGCAGCCCTGCTTCACCACTTGCAAAGCTTTCACCTTGCAGGTGGGAACTGGGGACTCAAACCTGGGTCCTTCCACCTTATAGCACTTGTGCTCAACCAGGTGCACCTCCACCTGGCCCCTAATCATAATATTCTTAAATGCACTTACGTATATATCCTAAAGGTCAGCAGTATATGATTTGAGAAGGAGATTCTAAAGCTGAAGAAAGAAACAGAGAGGAGAGACCATGCCATACTTGTTTTTTGTTTGTTTTGTTTTGTTTTTTGCTAATACCGCATTCTCTTTGTGAACTGAAATGAACCTATAACAACACCACAGAAACTGTTAGATAGTTTTGCCGGCTGCTGCTTTATTGCAGAGTGGAGAAGTTACTAGTTTTCTCTATATTGTTACAAAGCTAATGTAATGTAGAATAAATCAGATGATAGAAAAGCTTTAGTCCATGTGGAACTTGAGTGTGCCATCAGGAAAGTTTAGATATTACTGACTCATAATATTGGCTAGTTGTACTGAGAGTTACTCTATAAAACATTTCCAACCTGACTGAAAATGAATCAATATTTACTGATAAAAGATATACAACTTTCAAAGAGTCAGACAAACTCTGAAATCAGTCTCTTACTACCTGAAAGAAACTCCCATTAGTGTACAGTCTGTGGAATAAAGAACAAAATGGCATTACCTTTGACTTGTAATTGATTTTAGTTGTTGGAAGACACTAAACTAATCAATCGCAGCAATCACGGCAGGAACAGGGGTTTCCTACTTAGAAGTATTGTCCAGGAAGTATTACCTGTATTCAGAACTTTATGGCAGTAACAAGCCCACACCTCTGACATGAGTCTCACCATAGCTATAGTGACACGTAAATTACATTTGCCTGAAGTCACGGATGCTATGCAGAATCTTTCAATTGAGTATAGCAGTTTAAATGGGTGTTAAAATACAAATGAGAGGGAGTGGAGTGGCAACGCAGCGGGTTAAGCGCACCTGACTGGAAACGCAAGGACCCCCGTGAGGATCCCAGTTCAAGCTCCCGGCTCCTCACCTGCAGGAGAATCACTTCACAGGCGGTGAAGCAGGTCTGTAGGTGTCTGACTCTCTCTTCCCCTCTGTCTCCCCCTCTTCTCTTCATTTCTGTCTGTCCTACCCAACAACAATGACAACAATAACAACCACAATAGTAACTACAACAATAAAACAGCAAGGACAGCAAAAGGGAATAAATAAATAAATATTTTAAAAAAATACAAATGAGAGTGAAAACTCTGAATCTAAGGATATTTTTTGCTCCACGTGTAGAGGAGCTAACTGTAACAGGTAACATAAGCCTGTGTTTCTGCTCATAGAAGTGTACAGAACGTCAAAGAGATATAGAATTCAGTCTGGTTAAATCCATTGGGTCTATTTTATATCCTTGCAATTTCTCTCTGAAAATATCTGTATCCATACCGAAAGTGTTGTCATAACAAGAACAGCATAAGTATGTAATACAAAAGCTTCACTATCACAAAGAAAAAAAAAATCACAATAGAATATGACATTTTTCAGGGAGTTTGTTTTGGGAAATTTTTAAAACTCCTTTCTCTTTAGCCCCCAGAAAACCTCTCTCATCCCTTTGTTTTAGACTAGGTTGTTTGCTCATCCCCATGTCGAAGGATTTCTGAAGTTGATTGGTTTAGGCATTGTCATTGGATTTATCAGGCTCATTCTCGGGCCTGTAAATGAGTCTATATTCCTTTTTCTACAAAAGAAAGACTGTAACCTGCACATGTTGAGTACAATCAATAGCAGAGAAAAATACTTCTGTTGAAAAAATGTTACATTATTAAACCTATGTTTAGCTACGTATTGAGATAATAAAAAAAATCATACTCTAAAAGTAAGGGTAATCATTCTAAAGAGAAGTTGCCACCTGGCTCCAAAGGTTAAAGGAAAAACATATTTTATTATTATTTGAAAGAGACAGTGAGGCATTAAGAGAAGAGGGGGAGGTAGAGAGGGAGAGAGACAGAGAGACACCTGCCGCACTGCTTCACCGCTCATAATGCTTCCCCACTGCATGTGCAGAGCAGGGGCTTGAACCTGCATCCTTGTGCACTGTACTGTGTTCACTTAAACAGGTGTGCCACCACCTGGGCCAATTTATTCTCTAAGGAGGAGAGACTCCTCACTCTTCTGTTGCTATGTTTCCTATTGGTTTGTTCCCCTTGCCCCCAACTCTGAGAGAATTGGTTTGGCCCTTGCTAGTTTCGCGCCCCTCTTTCTCCCGCCCCCTATGCTAAGGACGTCCAGAGCCCCAGCAGGAGCCGCTGAAGGAGAATGATGGGGAAGCACATGATGTGGTGATTTGTCTGCTCATGAATAAAGATTAAACTGCAGCTTCTCAGCCCAGCCTTGTGTCCCCGAGTCTCTGTCTCTGTCTGCCACCGCGACGCTAGCCCGGCCAGCTGCGGCCTTCGAACTTTAACGACAAACTGCAATTCACTTACTTATGAAACAAAACTTGTAGCAGGTTAGAAGTTTACCACAATTGATAACTCTATCACAATTGGAAGTCCCTTCCAGCACGATTCCAAGGCTATTTAAAGTTCAAACAATAGAATGTGGAAAGGCAAACATGAACCATAGAAAGAAAAACCTCAGGCATGAGAATTATTAGCATAACCATAGCAACCTAACATTTCTACTTGAGAAGGAATTTGAGACTTTTACATATCAACAACGTCTTTTTAACCTTTTGTTATACCCATTCAAGATGGACACACACCCTAGGTGTGCGCAGGTTTTTTTTAGACCAACTTAGTTAAAATATATTGATATTTAAACTAATTTTTACCTCAGACTTTAAATGTAAGTTAATTTTATCTTTATGAGAACTATGTTGAAAAACCTTTTTCATTTAACTCTGTCTGGTAAGAATATAGCCTTAAAGTTATATTTTTAACCTTAAAGTTAATGTTACCAAACTTTAAACACACACATACACATGGTCTTCAATACACAAGGAGAGAAACTTTTGTTACGAAGATATGTCATTTCAAACACGAATTCAGATCTGTACTGTCTTAGCCGTTCAGGGAGTGCGTTGTCCAGCGGTGGCCTCTTGTGCAGCTTCAGCTGTAGGAATTGTAGGTTGTGATCTCTGGATGAATCTCTGCATATTCTAGCTTTTCTGCCTTCAGACCCGAGCTGGAGATCTCGGCCAAGGGGCCCAGTTTCGGCAGGGAGCCCGTGGTCTCCAGGTGGTCCGGGATCTGTCCAGACTTAATAGCACGAGGGCGGGTGGGCCAGCTGTGCAGAAGGCATGG
Source organism: Erinaceus europaeus (assembly GCF_950295315.1). NCBI lineage: Eukaryota > Metazoa > Chordata > Mammalia > Eulipotyphla > Erinaceidae > Erinaceus > Erinaceus europaeus. Next base: position 83,374,384 of record NC_080177.1, read on the forward strand.
GCCGAGGTGCCCGGGGGGTGGCGGCCATGATAGGCTGCCATGTCTGCTGCCCTGTTCCCAGCAGCCGAGCAGCGTGGAGAGAGCCCATGCCCAATGTCCCACACCACACGGTGGAAAGCCAGCTCATGTTGGCTGGCGTTGGGCTCCTGCCTGCTGGCGTTGGGCAGAAACCACAGAGTGGTCCAGAGATAAATGTTCCAGAAACAGTGAAACAGTCTCGTGAAGAAAGGGCAGAGGCCTTTGGAGATCTCTTTACAAGCAGAAGAGAAGGCCATAGTACATAGGTAGCCAAATTGTCTTCACTTATCTGAGAGATGTGCAGGTTCAGTCCACGTGGGCGCCATTTGTCATTTAAGTTCGGAGGCTCCAGTAGGCCGGGCTAGCATTGTGGTGGCAGACAGAGACAGAGACTCGGGGACACAAGGCTGGGCTGAGAAGCTGCAGTTTAATCTTTATTTACGAGCAGACAGATCACCACACCATGTGCTTCCCCATCATTCTCCTTCAGTGGCTCCTGCTGGAACTCTGGACGTCCTTAGCATAGGGGGTGGGGAGAAAGAGGGGTGCGAAACTAGCAAGGGCCAAACCAATTCTCTCAGAGTTGGGGGCAAGGGGAACAAACCAATATGAAACATACCAACACTCTTCACTGGAAGTCTTCTGTTCATTGAAATAATAATAAACCAATTAACAAATCAACAATATATCTACATGGTGCTAAGTCTCTGTGAATGATAATAATAATAATAATATGTGATAGAAAATAAGCAGTGGAGGTTTTGTCTAGTCTTTGTAGTGAATAGAGAAAAATTGCTTCAGGAGATTTCATGAAACGCGGGTGGGTGGGGGAGGGGAGTAGAAGCAGTGGAGTACAGTACATTTCAAAGAAGAGGGGAAGTGATGCAGATAATAGCAGGGCCCAGGCAGTAGTCGGCCTAGTAGAGCAAACATTGGGCAAGTGCCCGGGTTCAAGGCCCTGGTCCCCACCAGCAGGCGGAAACTGCATGAGCTGTGAAACGATTCTGCGGGTGTCTCTTTTGTCTCTTTCTCTCTAGCTCTCTATCCCCCCCTTTCCTGTACATTTCTCTGCATCAATCCAATGTATGTCAACACCCATGTCCAGTGGAGAAGCAACTACAGAAGCCAGAACTTCCACCTTCTGCTCCCCATAAAGAACTTGGCCCATGCTCCAGAGGGGTAGAAATGTTAAAGGAATATGACAAGAGGGCTCTGAACTCCAATTACATCAGGATACAGAAAGATGAAATAAATAAAGACAGTCAGAAATAGTAATAGGTGTAGGCGTGACTTAGGAAGAGAAGGCAGACCCACAGAAAAAGTGGGTAAATATATGTTCATAGAAAGGTAGACAGTTGCAGAAATAATAGACAACCTATATCTGTGATCTTGGGAAAACCAGTGCAGTTTCCAGTGGAGGGAATAGATAGGAACACAGAACCCTGGTGGTGGGAATAGTGTGGAATTATACCTCTGTCACCTTATAAGTTTGTCAGTAATTATTAAATCACTATTAACATTAAGTAGTGCAAGCTAGATATTTTCTAGTTGAGGACATTCTTTTTCTAATTCCAAATTACTTTTGGGATTCATTTCTTGATGTTAAACATCATGATAAAAGAGTCCTCAGAAACTTGAGGTGCTCATTGGCTAGCCATGTAACTTACACTCCAACTCCGTGATATGTGATACTATGTATGCGGACCCCTGCCCACTGTCCCCTATCCCTCCAACTCTGTGCTATGTGATACTATGTATACGGACCCCTGCCCGCTGTCCCCTATCCCTCCAACTCCGTGCTATGTGATACTATGTATACGGACCCCTGCCCGCTGTCCCTATCCCTCCAACTCCGTGCTATGTGAAATTATGTATGCGGACCCCTGCCCGCTGTCCCTATCCCTCCAACTCTGTGCTATGTGATACTATGTATGCGGACCCCTGCCCACTGTCCCCTATCCCTCCAACTCCGTGCTATGTGATACTATGTATGCGGACCCCTGCCCGCTGTCCCCTATCCCATTGTCAGGTTCACTGGAGTTTTGGTCACAATGTTTGCATTTCAGCACACTGGAATTGGAATAGCTCTGTGTGCAGGAAGAGTTTAAGGGGACATCCTGCGTATCCTGTCAAGGGCATGCGGTTTGGATAGTTGCCCATCTGCCGACTTCATGTAGAGCGTGTCTTTGCAAGCGTCTTGCAGAGTGTGGCTCTTGTTGAACCTGGGTGTTATGTCTGTGGTGAGTGAGTAAACAGGTTCGCAATCATCAGGCACTCATTTATCCCAATTAAGTCATGAAAGCACATAGTTCTCCATGTTATTTTAACAAGTCACATTCCTACAAGCTGCAGATGAGTTCTGAATATTGTAAGGCCTTGTCAACAGTTGATTCCTCAATCTTTTAAAAATTTCATTCATTTATTATTGGCTAGGGACAGAAAGAAATTGAGAGGGGAGGCCGGTAGAGAGTGTGAGAGACAGAGAGACAGCTGCAGCCCTGCTTCACTGCTCCTCAAGCCTCCCCTGCAAGTGGGGAAGGGGATCTTGAACTCAGTCTCTTCCATACTGTGGAGCCTGTGCTTAATCAGATGCACCATGACCTGGCCCCTTGTTAATCTTTTTAAACTATAGTAATTCCAGTGAGCTTAGAGTCCTGTCACATTCTTTCATTTGTATTTCTCTAATGTCATCTAAGCAAATATTTATGCTGGCTATTAAAAGGAGATCCTCTTTAAAGAGCAAACCTTGAATTTGTATCACAAATGAGTTTCCTATCTTACTATTCTTATTTTAAAAAATAGTTTGTGGAAGTTGGGGGGTAGTGCAGCAGGTTAAGCTCAGGTGGCGCAAAGCACAAGGACCTGCTTAAGGATCCCGGTTTGAGCCCCTGGCTCCCCACCTGCAGGGGAGTCGCTTCACAGGCAGTGAAGCAGGTCTGCAGCTGTCTGTCTTTCTCTCCTCCTCTGTCTTCCCCTCCTCTCTCCATTTCTCTCTGCCCTATCTAACAACAACATAAATCATAACTACAATAATAAAACAACAAGGGCAACAAAAGGGAATAAAAAATAAATATTAAAAATACATTTAAAATAGTTTGCATATTCAGGATCTACAGTAGAAATCTAAGTTATATATTTCCATATATTTAATTATTTATAAATATACTGTGATAGTTAATATACAATCATATATAGTACTACAGACTATAATATCTATAATTATACTATATATATATACTCTATATAGTTCCATCCTTGTAAAATTATAAAACAAATTACAATGGGACAGTGATGAGGTATAGCATGAAGACATGTGCTGCAATTAGTCTTGTGTCATGTATGAATCTAGGACATGGACACATGTATGTGTTCATCTTATACAAATTCATCCATTTATAGTTGTGCAATTTCCTGTCTACAGAATACTTATAGAGAAACATCCTCATCACGAATGGCTAAGTGCTACTAACAGATGAAGGGAGCAGAATATCTGAAGGGGGAACATTTCTTCTGGCTTATTATTTCAAATGTGCGTCGAGAAGTGCAGCCACAGAGCGGAGGTGGTAATGCACTCAGCAGACTACAGAGAACTAACTGTGCAGGAGGACCAGGGTTCCAGCTCCTGTCCCCATCTGCAGCAGGGAGAGATTAAAAAATGCTAACAGTGACTTTTTTCCTGCCTCCCCCTCCTCAGGTCTTTTTCATACTCTCTAATAAAAAAAGCCACTGGAAATGCTGGAGTTATGCAGGCACCAAGCCCTAGAAATATCTGATGTGAGAAAGAAAGAGAGAAAGAAAGATCTCCACATATAACGTAATAAAGTCAAACAGAAAGCTGATAAATAACACATCCGCTTGAAAGCTTGTGCTGCAGTTAAATGTGAATCATAGCTCATGCTGTGTAGTTCAAGATAACTTTTTCCTTGATCCTACAAGTAAGCAAAGCCTTGTGGGAACTCCTTACTCATTCCAACATCCCCACCAGTGTTAGTGGTCAGCACTTTCATTTTTTACTCTCCATTTAGATTTCCTCTTTTTTCTTTTAAATAATAAGAATATTGAATCTTTTCCCTAGGGCATCTTGAGATAAAGATAACATCAAACACAGCTGCAGGTTTTTGATTTTGATTTTCCTGTGTATTTAGCACATTTTACTGATGATTAGCAATAGAGAAAAATTGCGTGAAGGAAATTCAGATTGTCTTGTGTCTACACACACATCTGACATTTTTGACCACTGGGTTTTCAGATATTAAAGTGAAAACAGAAGGGAGAAGAACAAGAGAGGTTGGCAGGAGATAGAGATAGTGACAGAGAGGGACAGGGAGAAGAGGATAAGGGAATAGAGGGAGAGGGAAAGGAATAAGAGGGAGAGGTAGAGGGAGAAAGGAGAAAACGTTTACAAATGTTGGCTATTAGGAGTCCCAATGGCAGGTGGATGGTTAACAGCAGCCGTGGCACACAGGCACACTGGAATGTTACACGCCTGTAAGAAACTCCTTCATTAAATCTACCTGAGAACAAGCCCTGGCCCTCTCAACTTACATTGAAAATGGATTCCAGAAGAATTTAAAGACGGGTGCTGTCTTTGTTGATCTCACAGCAGCCTATGACACGGTCTGGCACCTTGGTCTCCTAGTCAAGATCTCAAGATGCCTGCCTCCATGGGTGGCCAACACTGTATCGTTTCTTCTCCAAAACAGAAGATTCCGGGTGCATCTGGGTGACAAGTCTAGCAGATGGAGACCTGTCTCAAGCGGCCTCCCTCAGGGCTCTGTTCTGGCTCCTACGCTATTTAATATTTACATCAATGACCTTCCAGAAACTTCTTCAAGGAAGTTCATCTATGCCAATGACATCTGCTGTGCAACTCAGGCATCCAAGTTCGACATCCTCGAGGAAACACTCATGAAAGACATGTCTCTGATATCTGATTACTGTAAAAAATGGCGACTAATCCCTAGCACTGCAAAAACGGTATCATCTGTTTTCCATCTACACCATGCCTCGGCCTCGCATGAGCTTAATGTGCAGCTTGGCGACACGAGAATCCGGCATGAAGCCCAGCCAGTCTATCTTGGCGTCACTCTCGATCGCACCCTGTCATTTCACGAACATCTCATAAAAACTGCAGCAAAGGTGGGCGCGAGGAATCACATCATTGCAAGACTGGCCAGCTCCTCATGGGGCGCGAGCGCTTCCACACTACGATCATCCTCTCTGGCATTATGCTATTCCACTGCAGAATACTGTGCCCCAGGATGGTTCCGTAGCCCCCATGTCCACTTGGTCGATTCCAAATTATATTCCTCCATGAGGATCATTTCTGGAACCATCTGTTCCACCCCGGTTCCATGGCTGCCAGTTCTCAGCAACATCGCCCCGCCAGATATTCGTCGGGATGCGGCATCATCTAAGTTCATTTCCCGCGTCTACGCTCGACCGGACCTGCCAATATACGCGGAGATCTTCGCCCACCCTGTCCAACGCTTGACGTCTCGTCACCCAATCTGGTCCCCTACGCCTACACTGAACTTTTCTGTTCCAGACTCTTGAAAATAGAGTTGGCAGTCAGCTGAGGTCAAGAACAAACACCTCATCACAGACCCCTGAGAGTGTCAACCCGGCTTTGACCTAGCACGTTATGATCGGGCCCTCCTCCATCGCTATCGAACAGGCCATGGCCGGTGTGCCGCTATGTTCCATCGCTGGGGAGCCAGAGACGACCCGAACTGCCCCTGCGGCTCCAGACAGACTATGACCCACATAGTCAACGACTGCCACCTCTCCAGATTCAAAGGAGGTCTCGAAACTTTACATCAGACTCAACCTGACGCTGCTGACTGGCTAAGCAAGAAGGGCAAACGCTAGAAGAAGAATTAAAACACGGATGAAGCTATAGGAATCGTGGAGAGTAAAATATGCTGGAAGGAGAAACGCACATACCATAATGATCTTACTCACAGATGGAATCGAAGGAAAAGAAGCCAAAAGACAGTAGTGGTGAATCCCCAGTGAACTGTAATGTACTGTAGCAGATTTGGGGGTTCAGTCTGGGCCCTGTGAAGGTGTTCACTGGGCAGCGACTGGACACCACCGAGTTCTTATCCTGGATGCTTGCGGACTCTGTTTCTCTCTAATATGGTCATCTCTTTAGGGTCCCACCTGGTGATTTCCTCCTCCAGTGGCTATGACTGGAAGCAATGGGAAGACTCATTTTCTGTGCTTATGAATCATGCACTATAAGTAGGTAAAAGAAGCTATTAGCACTGTGATTTTTAAAAAGAAATCCCTTCGCATAGTCATTAAAAGGATACCACATTAACTTCAAATAATATAGGTCGTTGAGAGTAAACCCATTACTTCAGCATTATAAAATGAATTCCTGTGCTTAAGTTATTATTAAAATTTTACATAAAGTATTCCTTTCAATTATTCGAAAAACGTAAATGTGTTCACGTGGCTTAATGACTTGTTTATAATTGAATATAAGCTTACGCATACTTTCTTACAATGATAGTGGAGTGAGAGACTGTGATTATAGCTCTTACTATGAGGTATCTGTTGAGCATTCAGACTTAGCCCCTATTTTAGACACAGAAATGTACTTTGAAGGAAATATCCTTCTCTGTCTTTACTATCTAAGATTTAGAAAACGTAAGAGAATCTAAGGAGTGTATTCAGCTCATTTTGCTTTTTCTAGCATTTATTTGTAGTGCATGTATGTATGCAGAATTTAAAGGAGGATGTGCCATCTTAAAATATATCTAAATATTTCAAATGTTAAATATCTATATTTATTGAGACCTAAAGGTGGACATATTCTGTAATTGTTTCTCAGTGGTAAAGGAATCATTTAGACTGTCAAAAGTTTCCTTTTGATTTTAATAAAGGTTTGTTTTTTATAACTGTAATAAAGAAATGTTCATTTGCAGAACTCTTGTTATAATGTACATTTTCACATTCTCCAAGGTAGGTGTCCACATGCCTCAGGCTCCACCAAGTTGTGATAATCCTCTGCCATAGGGCGCTCTGCCTCCACACTTCTCCCCTCAGCTTATATGGGGGTAGTCAGATACCAGGACCTTGAGATCCAGTGTTCCTCAGGTTTGAGCAAAAATAACTTCAGTCACCATTCACTTTATCTGAAGAGATCTGGAGGGGAGCTGGGCGGTGGCGCAGCGGGTTAAGCACACACGGCACAAAGTGCAAGGATCCAGCCTAAGGATCCCGGTTCAAGCCCCCGGCTCCCTACCTGCAGGGGAGTGGCTTCACAAGCAGTGAAGCAGGTCTGCAGGTGTCTGTCTTTCTCTCTGTCTCCCACCCCCTCTATTTCTCTCTGTCGTATCCAACACCAATAATAACAACGATAAACACTAAGGGCAACAAAAGGGGGAAAAAAAAGAGTTCTTGAGGGCTGCACACAAGACATTCTGAAATGGGAGAGTGTCAGGTGGAGCTATCGCATGGGAACTCCAGCAGATTATTTATTGATAGAATCATGTTTCACTATAAAAAGGGGTGAGGCAGATCAAAGATATTTTTCAGTAAAAAACATGCATCGGGGGGCAAATGTCAAGGCATAATAACAGGTAGACATTCATCACACAAATAAAGATCAGGGTATTTCTCAGAGGTCTACCACTTAACTATGGTAGTCACTGCCTGAATGTCATGCCAGGAACACCTCTTGGACGCCCTAAGAAATACTGGGATTATCCTCAGGTCACCCTTGCCCAACTCTGAAACTCCAGAAAGAATGCTGGCCCTCAGAGTTCGTGGATAAAGCTGTTGGCCATCTTTAGTCTGTGGAGTAGTTCTTCTTCAACTCATCGGCAAGATATGTAACAAAGGGCACAGCCTGAAGAAACAAGCCTCAGAGTAATTTCAGACAAAAAGATGTGCCCAGCCAGCACACAGCAGACATGTTTTTGCAAGCATGGAGGCATAACAGGATTTCCAATAATAACTATCAGGAAACTTCAGCGCTCCCTGTGGCCTCCCCACAGATCTCTGAACATTGCTTACTAAAGGTCTCGGCTCACTAAATCTTCAGCCTATATTCCCCTTTCCTTTTGTTTCTTAAGCTCCATCGATGAGTGAGAGTATCCAATATTTTCCTTTCTCATTATATTTATTTCACTTAACGCAAGTCCCTCCAGTCCCATATTCTTTAGCGAAGTCTGTTCAGATCTTCTTTAGAAAGTTTTAACACCACTTAAATACACTCTTAACTGATTTTGAAAGGGTTATTATAATTCTGCCTTCCTTTCTTAAAACTGTCCCCGTGATTATTATCAGTCTAGCTGGCACTGACTGAGTTTCATTCACAGATTCACTGGTTTACTTATTCTCTTTCTTGCCGTTCCATGCATTCCTTCTGGGCTCGCCCTCCTTCAGCCTAAAGGATCTTCTTACAATTGTCCTTCAGTATCAGTAATCTCTGGAGGTCTGAAACCATCTTTGGGGGTATATATTTCCAATCTGATTTTGTTTTTAACTTTGCCTCTACTTCCACTGCTCTGATGTTCAGTGAGTTGTGAGTTATCAATCTACTATCACTCTTTATTCTTTATTCTTTATTCTCTCTCTTTTTTCACTCAGATCACTTTTAAAATTTTATCCTTTATTTTATTTTTATTCTATTTTATTTTCCTCCAGGGTTATTGCTGGAGTTCGGTGCCTGCACTCCAAGCCACTGCTCCTGGAGGCCATTTTTCCTTTTGTTGCCCTTGTTGTAGTTTATTGTTGTTGTTATTGCTGTCGTTGGATAGGACAGAGAGAAATGGAGAGAGGAGGGGAAGACAGAGAGGGGGAGAGAGAGACAGACACCTGTAGACCTGCTTCACCGCCAGTGAAGCGACTCCCCTGCAGGTGGGGAGCTGGGGGCTCAAATGGGATCCTTATGCCCGTCTACCTAACTCCCAGATGCTGACTTGTATTTGCATGTGTTGTTGTGTACTGGGCTTCCTGAATCAGTAGCTTTTACTCATCCAGTATGGAAAACATTTCATCTCTTCAGAATCACTCTTCAGAATCATCTCTTCAGAATCTCTTGTTATCTTTTCAGAATCACTCGTTAACCTATTTTTCCAGCTTCCTTTTATTACTGGTCAATGTTCTTTGCTAACTGTCTTGACTGACGTGCCTTAAACATTTAGTCTCTGTCCGCATGGAATGTATTCTGGGAGTGGTTTTGCCCTCCGCTCTAGTTTCTTTGTTATGTTATTAACTATTAGTTTTTGTATTTGAAAAAAATAAGGTGCGATAATATTGTTTTTCCAAATTATAAAATATTACACAAATACTAGTGATTCAAGAATATAAATGTCCTGTGATTTATGCTGATCTTGTTGTGGCTAGTTTGAGGACTTTGTTATTTCATGTGTGTACAACCACTGTTACAAGCATGTTAATTGGAGTCACTCTCATTTTATTGTTTACTTAGTAGGAGCAATGTGTTATATATACACTGTGCTTGGCACTCTAGGACAGTCAAGAGAACACAGACTTCATGCAAAGAATATGTAATTCATATTAAAAAAAAAACCTCTTTATGCAGACTGAATAAATAACAGCTTCAACATATCAGTAAATTTTTTCCAACATGTGCATGATGGATCACTATGAATAGATATGCCTAATAAAGAATGTTTTATGTTTTAAAGAGACAAACTTATTTTAACAATTAATTCCTCACTATGAGAGATGAGAGAGAAGAGCACAGCTCAGCTCTGACTTGAGATGTGCTAAGGATTGAACACAGGGCTTCCGGGTCCTCAGGTGCACAGATTCTGTGGCCTAACAGACTGAGCTGTCTCCTTGGCCCAAGATTATTTCTTAGTTTTCTGTTAATAAACTGGCATATAAAGAAGTGATTATAGGCTAGCTGAGGATAAGTTGTACGCATAGGTATACGTAAATGTGTCTTTATTGTAGTGAACAAAGAGAATTCAGAGAAAGAAGTTGATTTCTTTCTAACAACAAATATATTTAAGCATATATTTTACACCAGGCCATGGACTAAATACCGCTCCAAATTATTGTTATAGATATTTAATAGGTTACTATAATATGGTCATGGCTGTCTGATAATTAAAAGAGAAGAGGTGTTGTATGAATCCTGAATTTCATGAACCTTAGTGCTTCCTCAGACCCATCAGCTCAGTGAAACGAGTCAATGAAGGTGGATGTGGAGTAAGATATGTCCCAGTTGGTCATCCAAAAAATGATCTATTCCACTGGAGAAGTATCATCGTCACAGTGTTCTTTCCTACTCACTATAATATTCAAACTCTACTCACTACAAGGAGGTAAGACACCATATATCTAACAATATATATTTTAAATGATATTCAGCCTTTATGACCAACTGGTATCTTTGGATGAGCCCGTCAATTGTGTTTAGGAAGCAGAATACAAGAAGATGAATTTTTTAATGTTTCAACAGCTATATTATAAACCATTAATTCCCAAATAACGTGTTTGAGTGGGGGTATGTGTGTGTGAAATTTTGCTGAGTGAGATAGAAAGGGACCCGTCAAAGAGAAATTGCTACAATGGAAAAAATCATGTTTTCAAATGAAGTCACACTATGTAACACAGGAAAGTTTTGGGAGAAAACCCAAAGGCTGGGGGCAAATAAAGTTTTGTTTTTTTGTTTGTTTTGTTTTTCAGACATGTAAAGCAAGAGGCGAGGGGGTAGAAAAGGGATACCCAAAAAATGTTAACGCTAAGAAAATACTTGAGAATTTTTTTTGCATTTGTATCTGTGTTCTTGTTTCTTGGGTGCTATTCATTTATTTATAATTTTTATTGAGGGGTTTAACAGTTTACAATGCTCTCCAGAGTCACATACAAATCTACTGCAATCCCCATCAAGACTACAACTATTTTTTAAGAGTATAGAACAATAGCTACAAAATTTTATCTGAAACCACAAAATACCTAGATTCACCTAGACAGTCTTGGGGGGGGGGGGAGAATAGAACTGGAGGCATCACACTCCCAGATCTCAAACTATATTAAAGGGCAACTGTAATCAAACTGGAACTGGAACAAAGATAGTCCCACTGACCAGTGGAATAGAATTGAGAGCCCAGAAATAAATCTCTACACTCATGGACATTTTTTTTTTTTTTGCCTGCACTGCTAATCCATTGCTTCTGGAGACTGTGTTTTACCCCTTTGTTGTCCTTCTTATTTATGGACACCTATTTTTTTTTACAAGGGGTGTCCAAACTATTAAATGGAAAAGGAAGATTCTTTTCAACAAATTGTGTTGGGCTAAAACGTGCAGAAAAATGAAACTGAACCACTACATTTTTCCATACACAAAAATAAATTCCAAGTGGATCAAGGACTTGGTTGTTAGACCAGAAATTTTTAAATCCTTAGAGTAGAAAATATTGTTGGGCCTCTTGTCCATATAAATTTTATAGGCATCTTTAATGATATAAATCTAGCTGTAAGGAAGACTAGAACAAAAAATAAATTAGTGGGATCACATTAAATTAAAAAGTTTTTGTGCAGCCAAAGAAACCACCAACCAACCAAAGAGACTCTTTACAGAATGGGAGGAGATCTTTCCATGCCATCTATCAGAAAAATGGCTAATAACCAAAATATGTAAAAAGCTCACTAAACTCAGCAGCAGTAGCAACAACAAAATGACTCCATCCAAAAATAATGGGGAGAGGATACGAACAGAATATTCACCAAAGAGAAGACCCAAAAGGCTCACAGACATGAAAAAAAAAATGCCCCAAATTATTGATTATCAGAGAAATGCAAATAAAGACAACAATGAGATACCACTTTGCTCCTGTGAAAATGTCAGACATCAGGAAGGACAGTGACAACAAATGCTGGAGAGGTTGTGGGGACAGTGGAGCCTCCTGCACTGCTGGTGGGAATGTCCATGGGTCCAACGCCTGTGGAGAGCAGTCTGGAGAATTTTTACAAGGCTAGAAAATGGGCCTACCCTAGCAATCATGTTTTTTAATTACCTTTGAAAAATACTGCTGGTGAAGCTTTTGTCTTATTATTGAAGGAACTCTGATTTGACAGAGTATCTGACAGAACAAGTCATTCAATAATCTTTATTTTATTTTTTCCCTTTTGCTGCCCTTATTGTTTATTGTTGTTGTTGTTACTGCTGTTGTTGTTATTGGATAGGACAGAGAGAAATGGAGAGAGGAGGAGGGGTAGACAGAGAGGGAGAGAGGAAGACAGACACCTGCAGACCTGCTTCACTGCCTGTGAAACGACTCCCCTGCAGATGGGGAGCCAGAGGCTCCAACCTGGGTCCTTATGCCGGTCAGTCCTCGCTCTTTGTGCCATGTGTACCTAACCCACTGTGCCACCACCCAGCTCCCGTCATTCAATAATCTTACCCACTGAAACTTGAGGAAATGATATAGGCAGAGATTGTCCAAGTCACCATTCCCCAAGTTGGACTGGACATTTGTCCTCATCTGGCTTATCAATGCCTCTAGAAATCGGTAATAATTATTGAAAGGAAATCATGAAGATAAAGTCAAACTCAGTTTAATTTATTGCCTATTGAATCATATAGTAAGATGTGAAAATCTAGAGCATCATTATTTGAAAAAAAGATTATTCTTCCCAGGTTTCTGCTTTTTGTGTTATTATTTCAAAAGACTAATCAACTTGAGAAATAAAATATATCCAGCGCTTTTGTCTAGAGCTTTGTAGAAAAATGCAAACATATCCAATGAGGAAATACAATAGTATGAGTATTTGGGGCTTTTTTAAAAATAGTAGTTCCATGGGAATCGGGCGGGAGCGTAGCGAGTTAAGCACATGTGGTTCGAAGTGCAAGGACCGGCATAAAGATCCTGGTTGGAGGCCCCCGCACCCCACCTGCAGGGGAGTCGCTTCACAGGCAGTGAAGCAAGTCTGCAGGTGTCTGTGTTTCTCTCCCCCTCTCTGTTTTCTCCTCCTCTCTCCATCCTATCCAAAAACAACGGCATCAGTAACAACAACAATAATAACTACAACAATAGTAAAAAAAACAAGGGCAACAAAATAAAAAAAAATATATATATATATATATATATAACTATAAAAAATAGTAGTTCCATGTCTAACTAAAAAGCATATAATTTTTGTTTTTTTATTCTCAACTCTTTGCCCCTCCAAATCATGCAAATTATTTCCCAAATCATTCTCATTCTGTAGACCAAAACATGGAAACATTTTATGACTGATTTCTATAGTTCAGATAGAGTCTTTTTCTCATTTTTTTCTTTAGATTTTTAAAAGTTATATTTATTTTGGCAGGGCTAAGTGATATGGAGAAGGCAGGGGGGATAGAGGAAGGGAGAGACTTGCAGCCCTGCTTCACCTTTTGTGAAACATCTTCCCTACAGGGCAGGCCGGGAGCTTGAACCTGGATTTTTGTGCAATATAAAGTGTGCACTCAATCACCCAGTTTCCTAATTAGAATTTTTATCTTTTTATAAGGAAAGCATGTTAGCAATAAAATTTCATTTGATTTCAAGTATTCCTGAAAAATGCAGAACTTCACCCATCATTTCTATTAGGTTACAAAGAATACAAAGTCATATGAAGTAGTTGACTTCATCTAACTCGAATTAATGCCAAGTTTGAATCCTTGCCATGCATCGTAACAATATGAAACTGAAACACCTATATAGAAGACAAATCTATTCACATTTCCATACTATTTGATGCTATTTACATATTTTGAATAACTTATTTATTAATGAAAGAGCCAAAACATGACTCTGGCAATGCAGCCCCAAAAGCCTCACTATCCACATCTGCTGAAAGGACTGGATACATTTGCTTCACAATGTTGATTTGTTTTCACTCTAGAGAGTTTTCAAGTATGTCACCTTTCTTTTTTCTTATTTAAGGATCATTGGATCGACCTTCTCATGGTGCATCCCGTGAGTCCCCATTCATTGGGGAAACTGATGATCCTGCCTAGCCGACTGAATCCACATGGATCCCAGTTACTTTCCAAGCCAGCAACAAGCAGCTCCTGACAGCTTTCAACCTGACGCTGTTGACTGGCTACGGAAGAAGGGCAAACGCTAGAAGAAGAATTTAAGGACCTATTTTTTAAACTTTATTTAATTTGAGAAGATAGAGAATTTGAGAGGGAGAGGTTCATAGGAGGAAAGAGAGAGAGAGACAGAGACACCAGCAGACCTGCTTCACCACTTGCAAAGCTTTCCCCCTGCAGGTGGGGGCTGGGGGACTGAACCTGGCTAAGGTGGGCTCACCAGGTGAAGCGCCACCAACCAGGCCCTGTACTTTACAATTCTTGCTTTTCTACATTTTTAGATTGGAGTGTTTTCTTCAGAACTGATTTCAAATTCTTAATTGGATTTATTTTAAGAATCTTTTCCTAGACATTCAGATGTAGTACATGCAATAAATAAGCTATCAATGAGCACATCAGATACTTAAAAAGATGGGTAAATCCTACCTTCTAAAGCTAGGAAAGTAGACACAGGAAATTCATCTGTTGAAAAAGCAGCTTCTTAAAATACAATGAAGAACAACTGAGTGGAGAAAAGTGACGTCTCCCATCACTGACACGTCTGAAAATCAATATACCAAGTATGGGTGAAATATCTAGAAAGCAGTGCTGGGAGACCTGGACTTTGACACCTAGCGATCACTGAACTGATACAACATCCGTGGTGGATGTGTTAGGGCATTGCCTTCACTCTGGGACTGAATATCTTAGCAGAAATCAAGATTTTCTAAGATCCACCTCTGAATGTATGAAGAAAAAGTCTGAAGTTCCGAAAATAAGACATTTCTTTTGATATATATATTCATTTTTTTAAATATTGTAATTATTTATTTTGGGTAGAGACAGAAACTGAGAGGGAAGTAAGAGAGAGAGAGAGAGAGACATGCAACACTGTTTCACCACTTCTGAAGCTTTCCCCCTGCAGGTGGGGAGCAGGGGCTAGAACCTGGGCCCTCGTTCATTGTGATGTGTGTGCTCAAGCAGGTGCACCACCACCCAGCCCCCAAAGTAAGGTATTTCTATACAATTGTTCATAGTACTGTTTTGGAGGTGGTACAGTGGCTACATAGTTGAACTTAAAAAGCATGAGACCGGGGAGTCGAGCGGTAGTGCAGTAGATAAAGCACAGGTGGCACAAAGCACAAGGACTGGCTGAAGGACCCCGGTTCAAGCCCCCGGCTCCCCACCTGCAGGGGAGTCGCTTCACAGGCGGTGAAGCAGGTCTGCAGGTATCTGTCTTTCTCTCCCCCTCTCTGTCTTCCCCTCCTCTCTCCATTTCTCTCTGTCCTATCCAACAACAATGACATCATTAACAATAAAAAAACAAGGGCAACAAAAGGGAATAAATAAATAAATATTTTTAAAAAGCATAAGACCCTGAGTTTGGTCTCCAGCATCACATTTAAACTTAATATCCAATGTCCCATGTTAATTCATTTATGTCTTTCATGGTTCTCATGGAAAATTATTTTGTTAAATTAACAAACAGGTGATCGTAAAACTAACACTGTTTTCTGTTTTATTATCTTTATTTAGTCATTGGATAAATAGAGAGACAGCCATAAATTGAGAGGGAAGGGGGAGATAGAGAGGGAGAGAAACAGAGAGACATCTGCCGCACTGCTTCACCACACACAAAGCTTTCTCCCTGCAGGTGGGGATCTGGGGCTTGAACTCAGGTCCTTGTACATTGTAACATGTGTGTTCAACCAGGTGTGCCACCACCTGGCCTCCAGAAAGTCTTCTCAAAGGCCTACCAGGTAGACTTAGCTCCTTTATAAACACACCTCTGTTGCTTTGTCAATAACCGCAGGTAAAATGTTTAGTACCCTGAGTGACATCGTGATAACTCTATCAGCTCTGTTACCAGGCTGAAGTTTTTGAGAAAACAAGCGAATTTTTAAAAGTTGGCAGCCCCTGGCAATGTTCACTGAAGAGCATGGCACAGAAGCGGCAAAGCTCATCCCAGATCTGTAGTCAGCACTAACGCTACAGGGCTCCAGCGCTTTCCCAGAAAACGTGACACCTCCAGGTGTTTGTTCTTTGAATTTGGATCACCGGCCAAATCAGAAGACCAAAGGCCAGAGAGGGCAAGAAAGATCGATCCACCAGCAACCAAAACAATCCCATAATCTTTCCCTATTTGCCAACTGTTAGCAAGTCGTGAAAAGGTCTTGGGAAGAGGAAATTTGGTAGGGTATCTTCTCTGAGACTCTTTCAAGATACTCACTGTTCCTCGAATATTTTAGAGAAATGTGTAGTCAAATGCACCTGGGGGAGCAACAGGACAAACAGGGGAAGCATCGTTCTGTTTGTTTATACTTGTTATCAGAGAGTTAGCATCCTAAGTACTTTAATGAACTCCAATTAATATTTACATTATCAGTATGAGGGGATAGCATTATTCCCCTCATTTTACAGGCAATGAAACTGAGTTAAAATGAAATGACATTTTTCAGAATATATTGTTCATAGTTGATAGAAATGGTGTTCAAGTCCAATGGTTTAATGACAAGTTTTGATAATTTCTTTTTTAAATCTTTATTTATTGGATAGAGACAACCTGAAATCAAGAGGGTAGGGGAGACAGAGAGACAAAGAGACACCTGCAGCCCTGCTTTACCCTGCTTTACTTATGAAGCTTTCCCCCTGCAGGTGGGGGCCAGGGGCTTGAACCCGGGTCTTTGAGCACTGTACTATGTGCGCTCAACCAAGTGAGCCACCACCTGGCCCCCCTCCAATAATATATTTTTTCCTTCTTGTTACTAACCCCCCCCCCACACACACACAGTCCTTGGAAGCAGCCCCCCTTCTACAGTTGTGAATGAACAAGGATTCATTAAGCAAATCTTGAACCATTTCTAAGCAGAACACAATGAGACGACACACACACCACTGAGGAAATGAGCAAGGAATCCATTGACTCAGCCAGACTTCATTAATTCTTATAAAAAGTGGCAGCAGTTCAGTGAGATATGGAGACATTTAAAAATTCCGCCAGGATATAAATGGAACTACTGGATTGAGTAGTTAAGCTCAGCCACGGAATAAGGACTAAAACAATATATTCTCACACCACACCTTGAAGCTAGGAATTTTAAAGACCCATGGAAACAAATAAATTTACATAACTATTATTTGCTCATATACTGTGCGTTTCCTTTTTGATGTATTTTAAATGGTAGTAGAATGGACTCAGTTTTTGAATGGGAATTTACCTGTTTATTTTGCCAGCATTACCTTTATTATGTAAATTATTTTCTTCAGAAAAAGTACCAGTGATTCTGCCTTTAAAACCCTATTTCAGGCTTAACTAGGGTTTGTAACTCCACAGAGCAAGTAGTTAGGTCACTGCCAAGAAAATTAACAGCAGCATTATCTTGCCACCAAGTGGCAGTTTTTAAATTGCATTGCGGGAGGTTTCACCCTCGGAGTTCTATTTTTACATCATCTTTAATATTTTCTAAAAAAATAAAAACTCAACCTATCTTGAAAGAGAAAACATAAATAGCAGTATAGCATTTTTAATTATTCAAATTCAACATATATTTATGATAAAAAGGCTTGGTGTGTGTGTTTCCTGGCTTTTTGGATTGATTTCAGTTTCATCAAGTTTTTATTTTATTTAACAATTATTTTATTTTTATTTATTTATTTATTTATTTTTCCCTTTTTGTTGCCCTTGTTGTTTAACATTGTTGTGGTTATTGATGTCATGGTTGTTGGATAGGACAGAGAGACATGGAGAGAGGAGGGGAAGACAGAGAGGGGGAGAGAAAGACAGACACCTGCAGACCTGCTTCACCGCCTGTGAAGCGACTCCCCTGCAGGTGGGGAGCCAGGAGCTCTTTATACCAGTCCTTGCACTTTGCACCAAGTGCGCTTAAGCTGCTATGCTACCGCCTGATTCCCTATTTTATTTTATTTTGTTTTGTTTTATTTTATTTTATTTTTAGGGGGTCAGGTGTTGGCGCACCTGGTTGAGCACACATGCTACAATGCATAAGGACACAGGTTTGAGCCCCGTCTCTACCTGCAGGGGGAAAGCTTCATGAGCAGTGAAGCAGGGCTGCAGGTGTCTCTCTTTCTCTCCCTGTATATCACCCTGCCCCTCTTGATTTCTGGCTGTCTCTATCCAATAAACATGATTAAGTTAACCAAAGTACAGTTTCTTATCTCCCTGTGATAGGTGTCCTCCCACCACTCCCAGGACCTATCACGTCTCTTGCCATCTTCATGCCCAGGGACAGGAGGCCCCTCCTCACCCTCACCTTCCCTGAGTCCAGAGTCTCTGGCTTTGCTGCAATACACCCCACCCCACCCAAGTTTATCCTGCGTTTTCCTTGTCTTCTTAAGTACCACTTAGCAGGAGATCATCCTATATGTGTACTTAGCTTTCTCAATGATCTAACTTAACACAATTCCTTCAAATCCCATTCTAGATTTGAGAAAGGGGGAAAAAAAAGTCACCTTAGTTTCATCACATTTTAAAGTCTGCAAGATAAGGACAGGGGATAGCTCAGCCAGAGTGTCTGTCTGCTGACACAGCCTGAGCACAGTTCAGGTTCAGGCCAGACCAACAGGACACTCAAGGAGTGTTCAGTGATGTGGTTCATCTCTCTCTCTCTCTCTCTTGCTCTCTGCCTGTCTTGCTCTCTCAATCTTAAAAAGGATGCTGTGAGGGTAAAGTCCTGTAGGTGACAGCAAAACCATAAATTAAAAATGATGAAGTATCCCAACTAAATCAACTTAGCTTGAGAGGTTTACGTTCTAACAGTGTCATTATGGAAGGACTTCGAGTTTGAAGGCAATGTGCTTTTTTAAGGATAGAATTCTGTTTCCTTAGGAGTTGGGTGGTAGCGCACCAGATTAAGCGCATGTGGTGTGAGGCGCAAGGACCTGCATAAAGATCCTGGTTCGAGCCCCCGGCTCCCCACCTGCAGGGGAGTCGCTTCACAGGCAGTGAAGCAGGTCTGCAGGTGTCTGTCTTTCTCTCCCCTCTCTGTGTCTTCCCCTCCTCTCTCCATTTCTCTCTGTCCTATCTAACAACGATGACATCAATAACAACAACTGCAACAATAATAAAAAAAGGGCAACAAAGTGACAAATAAATAAATATAAAAGAATTGGAAGAATTCTGTTTCTTCAAAATTAAATCTCCAATACCTCACATGTTATTTTGACCCAGGGTCGTTACTGCAGATAAAATTACGAGGCCAGGTTGGAATACAGTAAGCTGCTAATCCGACAGGAGAGCATTCCTCTGCAGAGAGGGACACGTGACCCAGGACACCTCAACAAAAGATCATGTGCAAACACACAAGAACAACATGACCACGAATGGAAACAGAAGCCTCCATAATACGACCTAAGAGCTCCAAGGATTAGTGGGTCGGAAGAACCTTGAGGGTACTAAGACTTCAGATTGCTAACCTCCAATCCCCCACTTTCATGTTAGTTATAGCAGTCTCAGCATAGTAAATCAACTCCCCACTCCAAAGCAGAATATCTGTGCCAGATCACTTGCTATAAACTGATGCTACAAAGACAGCAGTTCGTAGAGCTCTTAGTCATGGCTGAGCTTCCCAGTGAGAAACATCCTTACTGTGGTGTAAGTTATTTAGGAATAAAAAAAAATCGATATAAGTTCAGAGTAAGGAATGTCAGGGGATTGCACAGAGAGCACATAAGCAAGGGAAATAGTAGGACAGCTGTCTAATTTGTCTTATCAAAGGAAAACTAAGTCTCACATCTACACTGCAATAATTAGTTATGCAAATCGCAGGTAGACTTCCATCCGTCCATCGATACTAAAATTAGGACTGCTATCTTTCTTAATGA
Source organism: Erinaceus europaeus (assembly GCF_950295315.1). NCBI lineage: Eukaryota > Metazoa > Chordata > Mammalia > Eulipotyphla > Erinaceidae > Erinaceus > Erinaceus europaeus. The sequence goes on from NC_080177.1 coordinate 83,394,278, forward strand.
TTGCATTTCACTTTTTCTTATACCTGTGAATACTTGATCTTGGGTTAGTAACCAGCCAAGAAGGTTTCAATTTTTTTTTTTTTTTTTTTTTTACTTCTCAAAGGGGCATAGAAAAAATTTTGCAAGTACAAGTTTTCTGGTACTATGAGTGTTTTCTAAATAAATGTCCTAAGGAAAAAAATAAGTTGTTCTGTGATGAGGCAGGTGTGGACAGAATTCAAATGTTCAGGGGCCAAAAGACATCTTTACAAAATTAAATTAAATCAAACTCAAGCTTCTTGGTCACTTAGTTCATTCCAAAACTGATAAATGTTCAATACATGATTCTGTCTCCTTTTTTTAAAGTCGATTTCTTATTTTAAAATATTTTTATTATCTTTATTTATTGGATAAAGACAACTAGAAGTCAAGAGGATGGGGGAAAAATAGGAGAAAGACAGAGAGACACCTGTAGCCCTGCTTCACCACTCACAAAGCTTTCCTTCTTCAGGTGGGGACCAGGGGCTTGAACCTGGGTCCTTGTGCACTGTAACATGTGCACCTAACCAGGTGTGCCACCACTCAGCCCCTCTATGCATCATTCTCAAGCTTCAACTTTTTAACTCTTTTTTTTTCTTTTAAATCTCCTAAATGCTAAACCTAATCTCTCCTTTCAGATTATCCCAAGGTTCTCTGTCATTGGTGAGTGACTTTCTCATTTAGTAGCCACTAAATCCACATTTTTGCCTCATCTCTTCTCCCTACCATCCTGTTCCTCCCTGTAACACTTTTAGGATCTAAATCTGACTCCATCATTTGCTTAAAACCTCTCAGTACTTTTTCATCATCAAAAATTAAAAAAATGAAAATCTTGTCTTGAGGATTTTTATTAATTCAACCAACTGAAATATTTGACTTCACTTCTTGTGAAACCAGCACTATCTTTTGTGTAGTAGCAAAACAGCTAGGAAAGGCCTGATTTAAATCTATTTTTATATATCGCAGAATGAACCCAAAGCTTCACACAGGGCCAGTAACACTGAGCCATCTCCCTGGCCTATTCTTCCTGGATATGTTAAGCTTTATTTATTTTTTTTAAGAGACAAGAACAGGTTAGAGAAAAGGAGAGAAGTGGGGGGTGGGGGGAGAAGGGTAGGGAAACATCAAGGCATTGCCTCAACACTTACACAGGAGTGAGATGATCATGCCTCCATCGATTATTTCATTCTGATAATTAAATCCTGCTGCTAATAGCTTTATGATATTGAGTGAATCATCCTCTCTGTTAATATACCCCATAGCCAAGCAAAATAAACTCCAGAAGAGACACCCTGCCTTTCAATGCCAAGGCTTATTTTAGAGAGAGAGGATGAGGCAACACAATGTTTCCTTACTTGTTATTTTCATTTTGGGGATACAAATCTTCTAAGTAGCTTAAAAGGTGGGGGAGGGGGCGGCTGGAGGTGGCACACCCAGTTAAACGCACAAGGTACTAAGCACAAGGATGCAGGTTCAATCCCCTGCTCCCTACTTGCAGGTAGGGACACTTCCAGAGCAATGAAGCAGGTCTGCAAGTGCCTGTCTTTCTCTCTCCCTCTCTATATCCCTCTTACCTCTGAGTTTCTTTCTGTGCTATCAAATAAGACAGAAAAAAAACAAATGGCCTCCAGGAGCAGTGGATTCATAGTGCTGGCACTGAGACCCAGTGAGAACCCTGAAGGCAAAAAGAAAGAAAGAAAGAAAGAGAGAGGGAGGGAGGGAGGGAGGGAGGGAGGGAGGAAGAGAGGAAGGAAGGAAGGAAGGAAGGAAGGAAGGAAGGAAGGAAGGAAGGAAGGAAGAAAGAAAGGAAGAAAGAAAGGAAGGAAGAAGATAAGGAAAGGTCTAACACTGTGGAAATCATTTATGCAAGAGTTTCAGAGACTTGCTTTCACATTTTTCCCTAAAAGTTTCCTGGGAGAGAAGTAAAGATTCACAAGACAACTCCCTTAGGCCGTTTTGCTTGGGTTCTAATTACCTGAGCCATTAACAGTGCTATTTTTATGCTTGGCTGTGCGCACTTGTGTGAGAACTGTTGATAAGAGGATGGAAGAAAGAGTCAAGTTCATAACCCTAGCTTACTAAGACATTCACTCTGAAAGGGATTTAAGATCTCTTGGGTAAATTTACTTAAAACTTGTTAATACTGATTTAATATAGTATTTCTCTGGATATCATTTTTAAAAATATGGTGTCACAAGTATTTGACCTTATGATGACTGTGAAAAATGGATGAAATAGCAAGGAAAACTTACTTTGAAGTCATGTAACTATAGGAAAAAAAAGATCAGAATTATTTTGGAACTCAGCTTTTACCACTAATTAAAGTGAAATGGGATTTTAAATTCAGGGGGTTAGCACCATATAAGTTCCCTGTGCAGTTCGGCCTTTTGATGACGTTCTTTGTCTGTCAGCGTATTTTAAAATAATTGCCAATTATAAATTATTTAAAGTACAATCAATTGTGTAAATTGAGCAAATGGGAGTAGACATATTTTATTATGTCACATAGTGATAGTTTCAACAACATTTTCAAGTTCCATTAATGCTTTCCAGTGTTAGAATAAATATGACTTATTGTAAATACTGAATTTTTTTTTTTTGCTGGGATTTTGAAACTGACTATCTTAGAGAGGAACTAAGGGCAGGTAAGGTACCATCTAGCCTCCTTCGATACCAACCACCCAGCCTTCTGGGCAGGAGGAAGGCAGGAGAAATGACTTGAGGGGTGAGAATGAAGTGTCTGCATCTCCAGCCCTGTACCCACTGAGGCAGAGTGCTTTGTGTTAATGCCTGCATTCTCCACATGCACAGCATTTCCCAACAAAGCCTTTTCATTTTCACAGAAGAATTTGGTGCAGAGTTTTGTGATTACTCTGTGCATGGGGAAGGGGACTGTCCCTGCCTTACTTAAAAACTGCAGTCAATCCAGTGCTGACTATGGGCTCCAAATCAAATCAAAGAGGTTTACAGTTAATAATATTTATATACTTTTCCCATATTTGCAAGCTACTCTCTTCCCTGATCCAGCTTTCTGGTCCTTTTTCCAACTATGACACCATCTCCCCACATAATAACTTAAGTCACCTGCATGTTAGATGTCAAGTTCAGGCAAAAACTAGTTGGGTCATAGGCCCCTTGGAATAGACCTAAAATAGATCTACTAGCTTTTTCCAAAACGGAGACCCCAAATCTTCATCTGCAATATTCTAGCCTTTAGGTTCATGACTAGTCAACAATTTGATCTGCTTTATATCTTGAGTCTTTTTCAGCCACCAGGTTTCAGATGCTACCATGATGCCAACTGGACTTCCCTAAGCAGACAACCCTACCAATGTGTCCTGGAGCCCTGCTTCCACCTGACCCTGCCCCACTAGGGAGAGAGACAGGCCAGGAGTATGGATCGACCTGCCAACACCCATGTTTAGTGAAGAAGCAATTACAGAATTCAGACCTTCCACCTTCTGCACCTCATAATGACCCTGGGTCCATACGCCCAGAGGGATAAAGAATAGGAAAGCTGTCAGGGGAGGGGACGGGATAGGGAGGTCTGGTGGTGGGAGCTGTTTGGAGTTGTGCCCCTCTTTGTACATTGTAACATGTGCATTCAACCAGGTGTGGCAACACTAAGCCCCTCAACAGATACTTCCTACAATTGATTCGAGGTAACATAAATACAAGGTCTGGGTACGTTAGCATCTCAGTCACATGCACTAGTTAATTTTCTATAACTGAACTATACATTTGACTTTTTTTGTTTGTTTTTTAAATATTTATTTGTTTATTCCCTTTTGTTGCCCTTGTTGTTTTATTGTTGTAGTTATTATTGTCGTTGTTGTTAGATAGGACAGAGAGACATGGAGAGGAGGGGAAGACAGAGAGAGGGAGAGAAAGACAGACACCTGCAGACCGGTTTCACCACCTGTAAAGGGATTCCCCTGCAGGTGGGGAGCCAGGGGGTCGAACCGGGATCCTTACGCAGGTCCTTGCGCTTTGTGCCATGTGCGTTTAACTAGCTGTGCTACCTCCCAACTCCCTACATTTTACTTTTAAGACTCAAGTAGTAAGATATAATTGAGAAGACGGGCCACTTAAACAATTACAAATATTTTTGAACAGAACCAAATACCAGAGGGAAGTTTCTATAGAAATTTTAAGTAATCTAACAGATGGTGTAATTTATATTATTTAAACAATTAAGCTCTGAATTTTACAGGACTGTTTCTGACAGTCAAATAAAAATATGAACCTAAACATCACTTTGGCGCCAAGCACAATCTCAAGCTCTTAGAGACTTTCACACATTTAATTTCCATGATAATTGTCTTGAACTCTCACTATTAATATCGTTTAGAATATGATGCAAGTAAAAGATAAAGCTGAAGTCATTCAATCATGGCCATTCAGTCGGCAAAGGGTGTAACCAGAGGAGTAAGTTTAGAAACTCCCGACTTCCCTTCAGCTTCATCACTCGGGTGAGACCTTTCCTTTCATAGTATTCTCTAACTCCATTGCAGGCGGTTCACATCCTAACAAAGTCCCAAAACCTAGATATAGACCAGGTCCCCTGAGATAGAGCATATGTTCACACATATCCATAAACAAGTGCAAAATATATACCTGAAAGCAAAAGTACACACTAGTCTGCAGTGAGGACCCCCCAACACTTCCTCTCCACTATTCCAGCTTTTAGGTCCATGATTGTTCAACAATCTTTTCAGCCACCAGGTTCCAGATGCCATCAGGATGCCGGCCAGACTTCCCTAGACAGACAACCCCACCAATGTGTCCTGGAGCTCTGATTCCCCAGAGTCCTTCCCCACTAGGGAAAGAGAGAGGCAGACTGGGAGTATGGATCCACCTGTCAACACCCATGTTCAGCAGGGAAGCAATTACAGAAGCCAGACCTTCCACCTTCTGCATCCCACAATGACCCTGGGTCCATGCTCCCAGAGGGATAAAGAATAGGGAAGCTGTCAGGGGAGGGGATGGGATACGGAGCTCTGGTGGTGGGAACTGTGTGGAGTTGCACCCCTCTTATCCTATGGTTCTGTTAATGTCTCTTTTTTTAAATAATAAAAAGAGAATACACACCTAAAATCTTGGACTGATATTTCAAAAACATATAAAATATGAGTATCAACATTTGCAACAGTCAAGAGGAAACCATCAAATACAAGGAGTTCTGGAAAAATATGAAAATCAAGCTAATTATAACAAAAGGGAAAAGAAGGTGTAATTAATGTAATTTGATAATAATTTTTCATTCTAAATTGATTTATCTTTATACTGTCACTCTAAAAGGTTAGCTTTTATAAAATATTATAGTGACCTAGACAGGTTAGTAAGGTAATATGTGAACATTAAAACCAAAATACATTTTATTAAGACAGTGGCAGAAAGGCAGAGAAAAACAAGAAAAGAAATCATAATACTGACTGCCCTTCCATGTGTTGGCTTCAAGACTAGAAATTAGGCATAATCCACCCCATTGGAAAATGGAGTAAAGATATGGTTAGAATCTTCTCCAAATAAGAGATCTAAAGAGCTAACAGTTCTTTTAAGAAATGCTCAAAGTCCCCAGTGACAGAGAAATGCAAACAAAGATAATGAGATACCAGTGCACACCTGTGAGGATGTCACACATTAGAAAAGACAGGTGCTGGGTGGTGGCACACCTGGTGGAGCACCTGCAGGGGGAAAGCTTTGTGAGCTGTGAAGCAGGGCTGCAGGGTTCTCTTTCCCTCTTTGTCCCCCTTCCTCTCAATTACTGACTATCTCTATCCAATAAATGCATGAAAGTTAGTCCAACCCCTATGGAATATAGTCTGGAGACTGATCAGGAACTCTAGAAACGAACCTTCCTTAGGATCCAGCAATCCCTCTCTTGGGATTGAACACATGCCCAAAATGACCTCTGTGCACCAGTGTTCACAGCAGCACAGTGTGTAATAACCCAAACTTGGAAGCAACCCAGATGCCCAGCAGCAGATGAGCGGCTGTGAAGGTTGTGGCACACGTTCAGAGTGGAATGGGACACTATGCAGATGCTGAAAAAAGGTCTGAGGTCCTTTGCAATGTCTTGCTCAGGACCTGAAGGTATCATGTTGAGTGAGAGAAGCCAGAAAGAGAACACTGAATGATCTCACTCATAGGTGGAACTTAAGAACAACGGACAATAAACAAAAACATAAGGTGAAGCTTGGACTGGAAGTGGTGTACTCACCCAAGAGAAAGCTCTGGGGGGAGTTGGGCAGTAGTGCACGTGGCGCCAAGCGCAAGGACCGGCATAAGGATCCCGGGTTCGAGCCCCCGGCTCCCCAGTTGCAGGGGAGTCGCTTCACAGGCGGTGAAGCAGGTCTGCAGGTATCTGTCTTTCTCTCCTCCTCTCTGTCTTCCCCTCCTCTCTCCATCTCTCTCTGTCCTATCCAACAACAATGACATCAATAACAGCAACAATAACTACAACAATAATAAAAAAAACATTAAGGGAAACAAAAGGGAAAATAAATAAATATAAAGAAAAAGCTCTGAGGAATGAGGGAAGGGTGCAGCTTGGCGATACGAGAATCCGGCATGAAGCCCAGCCAGTCTATCTCGGCGTTACTCTCGATGGCACTCTGTCATTTCACGAACATCTCATAAAAACTGCAGCAAAGGTGGGCGTGAGGAATCACATCATTGCAAGACTGGCCAGCTCCTCATGGGGCGCGAGCGCTGCCACACTACGATCATCATCTCTGGCATTCTGCTATTCCACTGCAGAATACTGTGCCCCAGGATGGTTCTGTAGCCTCCATGTCCACTTGGTCGATTCCAAATTATATTGCTCCATGAGGATCATTTCTGGAACCATCCGTTCCAACCCAGTTCCATGGCTGCCAGTTCTCAGCAACATCGCCCCGCCAGATATTCGTCGGGATGCGGCATCATCTGAGTTCATTTCCCACGTCTACGCTCGACCGGACCTGCCAATATACGCGGAGATCTTCGCCCACCCTGTCCGACGCTTGATGTCTCGTCACCCAATCTGGTCCCCTACGTCTACACTGAACTTCTCTGCTCCAGTCTCTTGGAAACAGAGTTGGCAGTCAGCTGAGGTCAAGAACAAACACCTCATCACAGACCCCTGCGAGCGTCAACCCGGCTGTGACCTAGCACGTTATGATCGGGCCCTCCTCCATCGCCATCGAACAGGCCATGGCCGGTGCGCCGCTATGTTCCATCGCTGGGGAGCCAGAGACGACCCGAACTGCCCCTGCGGCTCCAGACAGACTAGGACCCACATAGTCAACGACTGCCACCTGTCCAGATTCAAAGGAGGTCTCGAAACTTGACATCAGGCTCAACCTGACGCTGTGGACTGGCTACGGAAGAAGGGCAAATGCTAGAAGAAGAAGAAGGGAAGGGTGCAGGGTAAGGAGACATCAGGTCCTGGCGTGTGGTGGAGGACGGAGGCCTCAGGCTGGGGAGCTGCAGCTGGGTGTCTGAGATCATACTGGAAACCATTACCCCCCATTATTCTTATTTTTAAGAAACTAGGTCATACATATGATAAAGCCACACACTATCCAACTAAGTTCTCTTTCTGGCCCCAAAATTAAATTTTCAAGAGGCTATCTGAGGTCTGTACTATTTTCTCAACCTATTTCAGACATGGGAAGGCACACTTCACAGTGATAAAATTCAAGAACGTCGAGTAGACAAAGTAAATAAGATGTCTTAGCGATTTCAGTGTGGAGTGTTTTCTGAGAGTTCTTCCTATTGCTGGAATTATGAGAGTATGTTGAGGTAAGAGGCAGCAAACCACCCATGTCCTTAACACTTACCACAGGGCCAGTCTGCAAGGTGAAATTCCACAAGGACTATCCTGAGAGAGATTTGACTTTCAGGACTGAATCCCACAGAGAATAGAAGCTGTGAGTTTTTAACAAACAAATAGACACACATTTTTTTTTTCCCAGAGAGGTTAAGAAATAGAAAATCCATTTAAAAGTATTTAAATAGTTTTCACTTATTTTTTATGATTGGATACAGACAAACAGAAATTAAGAGGAGAGGGGGAAAGGAAGATAGAAAGCAAGAGACAGAGAGAGACCCCTGCAGCCCTGCTTCACCATTCATGAAAGCTGCCCCCTACAGGTGGGGACCAGGGGCTTGAACCTGGGTCCTTGTGCACTGTCATGTGTGTGCTTAACCAGGTGTGCCGCCACTTGGCCCCCCAAAATTATGATTCCATGAGTATTCAATGTCTTAAGTCTATAGATCTATTTCCAGAATTCTTATGAATTTCCAGACTGTTTTCCCTAGGGGCTGGACCAACTTACATTCCCAGCAGCAATATCCTTTTCCCTCCACAGCCTCTCCATCAGTTGGTGTTTCTGTCTTTTCTGATGTGTGGCATCCTCACAGGTGGAAAGTGGCATTTCATTGTGGTTTTCATTTGTGTTCCCTTAGTTGTCAGTGACTCTGAGCATTTTTTAAATTTTTTTCTTTTTAAAAAATATTTATTCCCTTTTGTTGCCCTTGTTTTTATTGTTGTAGTTATTATTATTGTTATTGATGTCCTTGTTGTTGGGTAGGACAGAGAGAAATGGAGAGAGGAGGGGAAGACAGAGAGGGGGAGAGAAAGACAGACACCTGCAGACCTGCTTCACCGCCTTTGAAACGACTCCCCTGCAGGTGGGAAGCTGGGGGCTCGAACCGGGATTCTTAAGCAGGTCCTTGCGCTTCACGCCACGTGCGCTTAACCCGCTGCAACACTGCCCAACTCCCATGAATTTTTTTTTTTTATCCCTCCAGGGTTATTGCTGGGGCTCGGTGCCTGCACCATGAATCCACTGCTCCTGGAGGCCACTTTTCCCCCTCTTTGTTGCCCTTGTTGTTGTAGCCCGGTTGTGGTTATTATTATTGCCATTGTTGATGTTGTTTGTTGTTAGATAGGACAGAGAGAAATGGAGAGAGGAGGGGAAGACAGAGAGGGGGAGAGACAGACAGACACCTGCAGACCTGCTTCACCGCCTGTGAAGCGACTCCCCTGCAGCTGGGGAGCCGGGGGCTCGAACCGGGATCCTTGGGCTGGTGCTTGCCCCAAGTGCGCTTAACCTGCTGTGCTACTGCCCAACTCCCTGAGTTCACTTTATTCCAAGTCTTTCATCACTTGCGTCTTTGCAAATTACTATTTTAATATCTCGCTTTCACATTCTGGTACAACCACCCATGTCTACTTGAAAACATTAGTCAGTTCCATTGTCTCTTTTCCCGGATGTTCAGAAAGTACATTCCTGATTAAGACAGACATACAATGGGATGCATTGGATCGACCTTCTCGTGGTGTATCCCGTGAGTACCCATTCATTGGGGAAACTGACGATCCTTCCTAGCCGACCGAATCCACATGGATCCCAGTCACTTTCAAAGCCAGCAACAAGCAGCTCCTGACAGCTTTCAACCTGACATATTGACTGGCTACGGAAGAAGGGCAAACGCTAGAAGAAGGACAGACATACAATCTTCAAAACACCTTTCCTTTGCTCTATTCTTTTGTTACTGGAGCACTGCTTAGCTCTGGATTATAATGGTGTTAGGGATTGAACCTGGGACGTCTGGTGCCTCAGGCATCAAATTCTGCTTGTATAACCATTATGCTATCTCATCAGCATTCTTGAAAAGACATATATTTGTAATTTTTTTTTCTTTCTATTTCACTTCACAGGGCAGAGAGAAACTGAGAGGGTTGAGGAGATAGTGATACATCTGCAGACCTGCTCCACCACTTTTGTAAATTTCCCCCTGCAAGTGGGGAGCAGGGGCTTGAACATCAGTCCTTGCACTTAACTGGGTGTACCACTGCCTGGCCCTAGTTTTGGTATTTCATTAATATCACTAGTTCTCCAACAGCCTTCATCATTCATACTAATTAAATTCTTAAATAATCACTTTGCTATAGACCTAGAGAAAATTGGAAGAATTATTGTAGACGTTACACATACAACCTGAAGAGTTCACATGAATAGATTGATTTTTCTGCTATAACCACACACAAGTAAATACAACATGCAGACTGTGTTAGTTCTCTATTGCTGTCAAATGAAGAACCACCATCTTGCTAGCTTAAAAATAGCATATAATCTTCATTTCCCTAAGTCTGAAGTCCAGATTCGGCATACGAAGTCCAGACTTGTTTCTATGTTTATTCATGCCCAGCTGATACTAAAATGTCTACTGGCCTGCACTGTAATCTGCCTGAGGTGTTGGGCTTTCTCCTAAGATCATGTTAACTACCAGGATAATTAAGTTTATAGTGACTGCAGGACTGAAATCCCTTTTCATTCTGGCTCTTCTAGTTAGTAGTCACTCAGAACTTGTATCCACTGCTCTCCACTCTTTCCACATGATGTTTGCAAGGTGCACTGTGGTACCTCTCAAAGCCAGCTGAACAGATCCTCCATTAAAAAATCTGGATTGATGTGGGCCTCCAAAGTTCGGAATTCTTCCTTTACTATCTTACCTATTTGGGAAGTTTAGAAATATCTTTGGTCACTCATTTTATACACACACACACACACGTTAAAGTTTCTAAATGAACATCCTTTGTATATTCCACGATTCATTTTTTCAAAATTAGTGGTTATCCTGGCAACTTCTGTGAGATGTCATTATTCTAAATATCTAAAATATATTTAAAGTAGTAGAAATTGATCTTTATGTAGATCCCAAAGAGTATACTATAAGCACAAGAATATTTCTGTTAGATTGATATTAAGTTTAGTCACAGAAATATATAAAAAACAAATCTTAGGTAGTAAATATACCCACCCAGAAATTTATTTAATTTCTTATCCTAGTGTATACAATTCATTTAATTTTATTTTTTTAATGAGACAGATATGGAGAGAGATCAGAGCACTGTTCAGCTCTGGCTTATGGTGGGGAATCGAACCTGGGATTTGGGAGTCTCAAGCGTGACAGACTTTTGTCAACCTAATTATACTGTTTCCCCTCTCTTGCACTTTAAACATACTCTAGACTTTGAGGTACAGAGCCCTAAGATCTGTTCCTTTGTCCTCCACTGGCTTGTGACACTAAGTATCACAAGTCATGCCATTTTTTCAATAGAAGAAACACTGTCTTTTGAAACTTCATTATTTGATTTAAACTTCTATAATTTTTCAAACTGAAACATCAAGTGACATCAAGACAGTGCACTAGATTGCAACCTGAAATGACAGGTATCTCCCCACAACCTAGTCGGCAAGGCTGAGCTGACTGTGGAAACAGATGGCATCCTAGGCTCCAGCACCAAACCAGATTTTCAGCTGAACCTCTCCCTTGGAAGAAAACTCAAACAGAAACTATTTTCCCAGCAGCTTTTAGGCATTACTTACAAGTATTTTTATTTACTAATGTATGATAAACGCATCTGGGTTCATTAGACATGAGGAGAGGAATACTCTGAAAATGAGTTCATCTCAGCAAGAATTTTTTGACTAGTACATTTAGATTTTGAAGTTGTATTTGTGATTTCCTGGATCCAAGAATAGTTTTCCAATTTAGCAAATCCAACATCTCAGTTGGAATTCAATAACTAAGATTCCTCTATAGTACTCAAAATATTGAGAAAAAAAAAGAAAAATATTCTCAAAAAAGGCCATGCATATCAAAATTCCATTTACTTCATAAGGTGAGTAGCCGGCTACAAGACTAGTTCAAAAGAGGATTTGAGTATATACTTAGTGAAGAAAATAAATAGTGATGTGAACTCAAAAAGTTATAAAATGATATCTGATAATATTTTGAGTATAGACACTATTTGTTATAGAGCAGAAGGCTGACTGTATCTATTTTATAGAATTATATACCACTCAACTTACAAGCAGTTATTCAGAGCTTATTTCTCCAGCAAATGACACAAACTCACTCAGGCAGCAATGTTAAATGTTCTGGTACGTTCTCTCTCTCTCTCTCCCTCTCTCTCTCTCTTAAATTTCTTACTCTTGTCACCCAGAGGAAATAATTTGCCAAACTACTGTGGTTATAATTCGTTTATAATATATATGTACCCTGCCCACATACTGTTCAGTCCTGTATTTTTATCTCATTATTTATTGTTCATATTGGTCCTATTCTTCTTTGAGTAGAAAATATATCCCTTTTGAAGACGTTTATTTAAGGAATGTCCTCTATATGAGTACACTGTGATATATTTAACTCTTTTCCAATTAATGAAAAATATTTCTAGCTTTTTTTTTTTCTATAATGAACTAAGAATTGGCCACATAAGAGTGTTATTTGTTGAGAATCACTGACTGCAGCACATTAAGTTATTTACTGTCTCGATCTTCCAGGTAATGCCAAGAGTAGTAGTTGTATGTTGGCACATAGATTCATTTTCAAAGGAGTATGAAACTTGATTTATTACACGCTCTCACCTAACAATCTTGTCTTGCATGCATACAAATGTGGCAATATCAAAGCCTTTCAACCTATTGACAACTATCAAGAAATCACCTGTCCTTAGAAACTTGAATTTGCTCCTCTTGAAATGAAGAACATACAAAATTAAAAAGTAGGGGAGCCAGGCAGTGGCACACCTGGTTAAATACACATTGTACTAAGCGCAAGACCTGCACAAGGACCCAGGCTCATCATGCCCTTGCTACTCACCTGCAATGGGGAGGCTTCACAGTGAAGCAGGGCTGCAGGTATCTCTTTCTCTCTCCCTCTCTATTTCCCCCACCCCTTTCATTCCCCTCTGCCCTGCCCAATAAAATGGGGGAAAAAATGACTTCCAGGAGCAATGGATGCATAGTGCTGGCACCAAGCCCCAGTGATAACCCTGGAGGCAAAAAAAAAAAAAAAAAAATCAGAGAGAGAGAGAGAATGAGAGAGAGAGAGAATGAGAGAGAGAACTGTAGTGATCCCCACTAAGAGAATGTCAGAAAACACCTACTGTGGACATTAGACTTTGAGCATATTGGTGCAGGTGCTGGTGAAGCTGAGTCTCATGTCATCATTGTGCCAGATGCATTGGATCGACCTTCCCGTGGTGCATCCCGTGAGTCCCCATTCATTGGGGAAACTGACGATCCTTCCTAGCCGACTGAATCCACATGGATCCCAGTCACTTTCAAAGCCAGCAACAAGCAGCTCCTGACAGCTCTTGGAGACCTCCAACTTAATGTTGAGGGGCTGTCCTTTGCCAAACGCATTCTTATTGGTCAATTGGCGAGACAGCATCAGGCAGATCCATCGCTGGGGAGCCAGAGACGACCCGAACTGCCCCTGCGGCTCCAGACAGACTATGACCCACATAGTCAACGACTGCCACCTCTCCAGATTCAAAGGAGGTCTCGAAACTTGACATCAGGCTCCACCTGACGCTGTTGACTGGCTACGGAAGAAGGGCACACGCTAGAAGAAGAAGAATTGTGCCAGATATTGGGGAAAGGTAGCAGGTAACTGATACACGTGACACAGGTGAACTATGCCCTCACCATTCTGGGGGGAAGCTTCAGTGTTGTCTCTTCCTCTCTCCTTCTGTCTCTCCTCTTTCTCTTTCTGTCGGAAAAAGTAGCCCCAGAGCAATGAAATTCCAATGACAACAGTTTTTCAAAAAGCAATCACCAGACTTAGGAATCTCAACACTTTCTGTAAATAGATAGATCTGAATTTGAATAAAGTTATCATTGATAAACAATGAATAAGAATGAGGATGTTTGATAGTGATCTATGTGTATCATTTTATCACTGACTGCTAATATCTCAGCTGGCATAGATGACCTGCTACATTCTTATGATCTGCAGTAGGACAAAAATGGTTTAGCTGTAAGTGTAAATCCATATCTGTTAAAATCAAGTCTAGACTTTCAAAATTATATTACATACTGGATCACAGCCAGTGACACCCCCCCCAACAAAATGCCATAACATATAACATATATAAGAAAAAATGTAAGTTTACAATTATAAGGTTCTTATATCAGACGTAACACCTCTTGGATAGGAATTGCATAAATTAAAGATGTTATAGAAATCCTAAATTGGTCATAAAAAGAATTGATAAGTCAACATAGATGATAAATAAGTCTCTCTCTCCCTTTTTTTTTTTTTTTTTTTACCAGAGCACTGCTCAGCTCTGGTTTATGGTGATGCAGGAGATTGAACCTGGGACTTTGGAGCCTCAAGCATAAGGGTCTCTTTGCATAACCATTATGCTACCTACCCTCACCACAAATAAGGTTGTTAAGCTTACTGAATTGCCTAAAATTAGGTAGAAATAGAAAACAGAATACAACCTATGCCAGTAAAGGATAGGAAAATATATTTAAATAACACCAAGTAGTCAAAGTAGACAAAATAAACAGTCCGACAGAGTTTATCTACACTATGTATAAAAAAGATCCAACTAAATGTTGACTCTATGAAAATCACATTAAGTATGCAACTAGAAATAAATGTAAAAGAACAGAAAATAAACCATACTATGACTGCTAAAAGGAGATTTAAATGGTCTGTCTCTGTAAATGTAGCTTCCAGAGAGAAGACTGAAGTGTATGGTGGTGGAGGAAGGCTGAGGCTGGGGTGAGGATGCTTGCCAGGAAATTGAGAAATTGTACACATGTATCAACAACTCCATGTATCTAACCCCCATACAAATATTTTAAAGACAGCACTGACTAAATAAGGAATTTCATCCACTCAAGTAATTTAGTTTTCACATCATAACAAAGGCTCAGGATGTACAAACTGATCAAACTGAAAGGAGAAATAGACAAACCCACAAGAGTACTTACATCTTGCAGTCTCTCTCTCTCTCTCTCTCTCTCTCTCTCTATCTCTATCTATCTATCTCTCTATCTCAGTAACTGAACAGAAAGCAAGTCTGTTATAGTAAAGGCGAAAAATATTGAACACTATAAACCATATTGATAAAATTGACACCTACAAATAACTTCACCTAAGGACAACAGCTTCTCACTGTACTTAAATATGTAAGGAATATGGAATATCCACCATGGTATATGGCATAAAAAGATCAATAATCTCAAAAGGCCTAAGGTTAAACAACCCTTTTTATAATGTGTGGTAATGAACAAATAAAATTGAAAGTAAAGAAAAACTGAAAAAAATTTGGACAATCCCAAATAATTGGAAATTAAACACTGCACTTCAAATTAAAATATAGGCAGAAACAAAAGGGGAATTTTGAAATGTTTCAAATTTAGTGACAGCAAGAACATCTGTCCAATTTGTTGCAATTGGCTAACTTTTCAAATATATATCAATACGCATCTAAATTAAAATAGAAGAATAGTTTCAAGTAAATGTGCATATATTTCGTTGAGCATTTAGAAAACTAAGAGTAAATTAAAAAGTCAATCTAGGTAAATTAAAAATAATAATAAAGTTCAGGGTAGAGATAAATGATTCAGAGAACAGCAACAAAGAACCAGCGGAAACTAAAGCTGATTTTCTTTCCCCCAGAAAATCAACCTTTGTCCATGATTTCAGTAAAGAAAAGATATAGAAATTATGGGAGTCAGGCCGGGGTGCATCTAGTTAAGCAAACACAGTACAGTGATCCAGGATCCGGGTTCAAGTCTGTGGTCCCCACCTGCAAGGGGCGAGCTTCATGATTGGTGAAGCAGGGCTACAGGTGTCTCTCCTATTTCTATCCCTCTCTATTCCCCTCTTTCTCAATGTCTCTCTGTTTCTATTCAATAACAAATAATATAAAAAAACAAAAAAAGAGCCTGGAGCAATGAAGTCTCAGAAAACAAACACACTCACACACACACACAAACACACACACAAACACATACAACTCACACACACACAAACACACACAACTCACACACACACAAACACACACACTCACACAAACACACACAACTCACACACACACAAACACACACAACTCACACACAGACACAAACACACACTCACACACACACAAACACACACACTACAACTTCTAGGAGTAAGCAGTACCCCTTACAATGTCATCAAAACTATAATCACTTAGAAAAAAAAAACACCTCGGATTAATGTTTACCAGAAATATGTATTTAAAACTAACAAAAACTGCTGAAAGAAATCATGTGACAAAAAGTGGAAGTCAGATTTCTTTGACCACTGCCCCATTAGTAAGAGCCATGTTGTACTGCAATCCGTGATTCAGCAAACTGAATTCACCTTCTCTCTCCATCCTCTAGAAAGCTTTGAGCTTATTTTGCCGACTTTTCTGGTTACTTGTCCTCATCTAGCATCAGCTTCACCTGGTATTATAGCAAGACCTTAACCTCTTCAATTCCCACTTGGCTCATTAATTACAGAAGAAAAAACAAGAAATCAGAGAGGAAAAACATTCTCTCACACATTCAGAAACAACAGGTTATGAAGTCTTACCCAAGCCTTCTGCTTCTTAGCAAAATCTTCTTTCCACTATACCAATCTTTCAAAATGATCTCCTGTCATTGTTCTAGTTTGATGCCTGAGAATGTATTGGTGTTGGGCAAGATTGGGTTGAAATAATAATATGCCAACATGAACTACAGTCTCACTGTGAAAGAGGTCTTCTGCAGGAAGCTGTCTGTTTTTCTTGTCCAGATGTACAGCCTCAAATTAGAGCAGAAGGGGGTCATCTAAAGGCTGACTGGATACTCTCCAGACGAGAGAAAAGATGAGAAATGTCATTTAAAAAAGTTTCTTTTTTCCCCAGCACATTCTGCAAAGGTGTAAGAAAACAAGGACATGGTAGGAGACCTAAAGACATGGTGACGTCTCCATGTTTATGACACAGAATGCCTTATACCGATGATTTAGTTGCTCTTCAACCCAGCAGTATATTTGATACATCCCGAGTTAGAGTCCCAGCAGGCTTTGCTGTCAAAATTGTTTTGTAGATAGAGGGCTGGGCCGGGCCAGGCAGTAGTGCAGCGGGTTAAGCACACATGGTACAAAGTGCAAGGGCCAGCGCAAGGAACCCAGTTCGAGCCCCAGCTCTCCAACTGAAGGGAGGGTCCCCTCACAAGCAGTGAAGCAGGATTGCAGATGTCTATCCTTCTCTCCCCCTCTCTTTCTTCCCCTACTCTCTCCATTTCTCTCTGTTCTATCCAATAACACCCATGGAGGTAAAAACGCTTTGTAGAATTTGTTCAAATCAAATTCATATTAATCACAAAGGAATTAAAGCAGTTGTGCTGGTTAGTTTTATGTATTACTTTGGCTGAGCCACACTAACATTCAGATATTTGGTCAAATATTATTCAAGTGTTTCTGCAAAGATATTTTGGGATGAGACTAGACTGAGCACTGAGCAAAAGAGATTGTCTTCCTTACTGTAGATGCTGGAGATGGGTCTCATCCAACTCCTTGAGGGACAAAATAGAGAATAAATGTTAATCTTCTCAAGTAAGAAAGAATTTTCCTGTTTGATTTACTCAAAACTAAGACATCACCTCTGTACCTGCCCTAGGACACTAAACAAGATACTAGCTTAGTATTAACTCAGTACTGAGTCTTCCATGCTTAGCCTCTGATTGACTGAACCAGCATATCTTAGGCTGGCTATCAATACCTATCCCTGTATAATACTAACAACAACATTCACCACAGTCAGTGGCATAAAACAAAGCTCAATAAATGCAAATGATACAAGTAGGAAAAAGTGAATTTTCTGACAGTGAAGAAGGTTACCTATATTTTTCTCACCCTTTCTCTCTCTAAAACACAAAGAGTAAAAATATTGGCCCAAGAGAAGTAGAACTGTACATATGTGAGTGACTAGAACTAGAAAGAAAAAATAGAGAAAGGAAGAGAGAAAGAAAGAAAGAAAGAAAGAAAGGGAGAGGAAAAAAAGGAGAGAGAGAGGGCAGAGGGAGGGAGGGCAAAAGGGGAAGAAAGGAAAAGAAAAAAAGGGAGGGAAAAACAAACTATACTCAGGAAAAGTAACTGCAAGTAATAAATCTGATAAAATATTCATTCAAAACATATACAAAACATATAATTGAATTCTTCAAATTCAACAATAAGAAAATAATGTGTGTATACACACACACACACACACACACACGCACACACACACACATACACACCCACACACACTGCCTATATATAGGCAGAAAACGTGGATACTTTCCCCAGGGTTCTAAACTGTTAGCAAATGAGCACAGGGGTTATATGTGTAACATAGAAAGATGGAGAACTGAACACAAGAGTGTGGGGCTTGGCTTGACTTGTGGAGTGGGGGGGGGCATGGACATGGAGAGAAAGAGGGAGGGGAGGAGAGGGGAGGGGGAGAGGGGAGAAGGGGAGGGGGAGGGGGAGGGGGAGGGGGAGGGGGAGAGGGGGAGGAGGAGGGGGAGGGGGAGAGGAGAGGGAGAAAGGGAGAGGGAGAGGGAGAGGGAGAGGGAGAGGGAGAGGGAGAGGGAGAGGGAGAGGGAGAGGGAGAGGGAGAGGGAGAGGGAGAGGGAGAGGGAGAGGGAGAGACCAGTCACAAAGGGCAACCATGAAATTTGGAGATGAGAGAGTTTCACTATTCTTCAATGTGCTGATGATTGCCTATTATATATCTACATCAATATGATCAGTTTTAAGTATGTGCATTCCAAGTCTCTTTGGGGCAAATGAAATCAAACATCCAATGTGCCTAACGGGATATAGCTTCATTCATGTATATAGTAGCTCAGGGTCTTTCAACTTGCTTTGTCCTAAGACTGACATGTTTCCCTTAAAGTTTCTAAGGCTTCAATTTTTTTCTAGCTTCATTAAGATGCAACTGAGCAATGAAACCAACCGTGTCCATTTAAAATGCACTAAGTGCTGATCTGATGTACACATGCATTGTAAAATGGTCTCCCTGACACCAGGCTGGAGAACACACCTGTTTTCCTCATGTTGCTGCCTGGACATGTGTGGTGAAAATGCAGCAAATTCTCGTCCCCTGTGCTAAGCCTTTCTCTGCAGGGGCAACTCAGTCCTCTGTCCTCATTCATCAATGTAACTTACCATCTGTTTTCTAGAATCAAATATGTGGTTTCCTACTGAGGTTTTTTTTTATTTCTCTTGGCTAGTTCTGTTGGGTGTTTTTTTTTTTTTTTTGAAAGCTTGCTTATATATTTAGGACCTATTGGACACAGTGTATCTGACTTCCAAGTGTCTGCTTTCCAACGTTATAGAAAGACCCACTTACTTAATGAGATGTGCTGAGTGAGGAGTAGGGGAGAGAATAGTGGAAGAGATACTAAGATATCAGCAATGTACAAAACAGATTTAAAAAGGAAGAGGGAATATCTAGAAATATCTAGATCCTGAAGTTCTGATATGTTCGTATCTCAGGACCGAGGCTTGGCATTAATTAAAGATCAATTTGAAAAAATACTTATATCTGAAGTATGGTTTTCCTTCTGTCCATTGACAATTGTAATTCTTCTTGATACTAAGTAAATATTATAATGAGGAAATGAAGTAACACAGAGCTGTTGTATGTGCGGTTCAGGCTCTACACCATAAACAGAGAGGTGCACATGCCAGCACAGATTCACAAACAACTGAAATGTATGTTATACAGAAGTATATTTCTAAAAAGTGATGGACTAGGAAATACATATTCTATTTCATACTGTCCTGTTACAAAATGTGAGATACAGTAGCCTGGTTCTTTGATGTATAATAGTGGGCTCCAAAACACAGTTTTAAAAATGTCAACAGAGGGCACAAAATTAGTGCGTGGTAACCTTGAAGAACTTGGTAATTTAAGGAATTGAAGGAAAATGTGATTTATGTTTATAATAAATTTCTAAGAAGTTAGAATTTAATAATAGCAAATACCTAAGGATGTCAGTTTTAAAAATCCATACCTAGTGTCAAAGTTTCAATGTATTTTTCTTTAAAAGCAATGGACTCAGATGGACAATAAAGGGGAAGATGTTTATATTTCTAGCATTTAGCATACTTCTTAAGAGCACACAAAGCAATAAAAAGTGTTTTAAGCTACTGAATTATTAGATTCCAGATAAAATTTACAGATAATTGGCTTAGAGATACTACTTCTAGAACTCTTTTTCAACCATAACAACTGTTTTACTTAGAACTTCTACCTACAAATACCAGTTATAGACAGCTCAGGGCACACCTTATGAATAAGTCAATGGCAAACACATGCTTTTTTGCTTCTAAAATGTCCACTAGCTCCTTTCAAGATTATGTGACAAGCTTGAGGGTCATATGTTGGGTTGTCAGATAAAATAAAAAAATATATATCACATTCTAGTAACAGAAAAGTTACTGCTCAGTGAATATCAGAAATGACTAGGTTTTTTGTTTTCATTTCAAGATGGTATTCAGTGACTTTAAGAAAATCTATTACCTTCCAAGGACACGATATGTATTCAGACTTTTTAAATATCTGTATCTTTTTTACATACACAATTTATGTATGTTTGTTTTGTCCACAAAAGGTAACAAGTTATTTCTGCCAATTTCCCTTTTTATTTTGTCCTTGTTTGTACTCTGTGGAGCCAGGTTTGCACGTGTGTGCTTTCACCGAGAGTTATCACAGAGAGGGTGTGGGAGACAGTGAGAAAGAACAGCCCTGAGCCTTTCTCGGTGTCCCGGCCCCTCAATGCGATGCTGGGACTCAAGCACAGGAGGGGATTACAGGTGGGCATCACCTGCCCTGGAGACATCTCTCCAGTCAAACACATGCCAATCAAATGATGTTCTGCAACTGAAATGATGCTTGTTTATTGGATTTTTGATTTTCTTCTGTTATAAAAAGCATCATTATTAAACTCTCCTCATATGACCAATGAAGAAATCAGTGTAGAGTTTTCAGATTTTTGAACAAGAGGAAAATCAAATGTTTATTTAAAGAGCTGACCAAATTGCATGGCATGCAATGCACAAGCCAGAAATCATCAAGACAACTTTTGTACTGAAATTCATATTTTCATTTAAGTTTTTAATGTGTGATTAATAATGTATAACTAGATTGTAAGATTACAGTGTCTAGTTCCACCCTACATAAGCCACCCGAGTTCTGAATCTCCACCCTCCCATCTCCCAAATATAATTACCAGAATTATCTCAAGTCTTAGAAAGTTTGTTTGCTTCCATTTTTCCCAAGTTCATGTGTTTCGGTTATCTAGATTCTACATATGAGTGAAACCCTCTCTTTATTTTATTAAGCACACCTCCAGTTCCATCCCTTTTGTCCCAAAGAATAAAATGTCACCTTTTTGATTGCAGAGTAGTATTCTATGGAATATATACCCCATAAGTGCTTTCACTGGTCATCTGATGGGCATTTAGGCTGCTTCCAATATTAGGTTATTGTGAGCAATGCAGCTATGAACACAGGTGCATATACCCCATTTGAATTAGCATTTGAGTGTCCTTTGGATAAATATCAAGATGACTTTGAACAATGACCTTTTATAACACAAAACCAAGTCTAAACTATAATTATGATGAAATAATATTAATTGACATTGCGTTCTTTACTTCAATCTAATGAAATAGGATAGGATTGGGTTATGCAGATCAAGTAGGTTTTAATTCAATGCCATAGGTTATTCAAGAACAATGGTTTCTTTTTATTTATTGTTTTGTTTTGCTTTTTATTTTATTTCATATTATGGAGCAATGACCGGTGAGGGACAGATAAGTGTTACCAGGGAAAAATTCTATCTTTGGAATATTCCTATATCTGAGGATATATTTTTCAATACAAACAACCACTAACATCCTCCAAAAAAAACCTATACTGACACCATAGATCCTGCCTCCCGCTCTAACTCATGATTTCTGGATGACATGCAGAATCCTCTATCAGGATCAAATAGAGAGCCTCGCTCTTCTGTGGGGTATAAGCTAAATGTAAGTCATCTCTCCTTCAAATAAAAATAGGTATACATGTCTTGTTCAAGAACTAGATGCTCTCAGTCAAATTTCTGTTCTAAAAATATCCACTTTGAGAAAAAAAAGAATGGAGTAAATATCATTTTTCAATAGCAGTTATTCAGTCTGAGAAGCAGAAATTATTCAGACTTCTTGATCTGATATAAATTTCTTATTATTTGCTTTGATTTTATTTTAAATAAGCAAACATATCCATTTTTGTCCTCTGGCTTCTGGCTTTGACATGTAGGATATTTCGATCTATTCACTATACTGCAGAGTTGTATTGAATAAAATCGGAGCATGTCTGTTCACCCCAAGTTTCTCTAACCTGCTTTCTTGTATGAAAGTCTTGAAAAACTAGCAAGTTGTTTTAGGACTTGGAGAGTCATGAGTATTTAAGGGGGTAATTTGTATTTTTTTCAATATGTTTACTTAACATACTTAAGATCCTAGCTATTAATAATTTACTGTCAGTTGTAAGCATAATTCACTCAAGGTGAAATTCTCAAATAAGTGAATCTTTATGTATAAAATACCCAATTTATTTTTCCATTTTCGATCTTACTTCACGTTCCTCTGTTTCAATGTAATAAAAAATAATTGCTGACCACACAAAAATCAAACTTGAATAAAAGAACTTTAGTTCTTGGGTGTGGAAGAGAGATCACATCTCTCAAATGTGATCGTTTAACAAGAGCTTTTGGGGAAATTCTTTATTGTAACGCCACAACTCTTTCTGTTGATAATACACACACACACACACACACACACACGTTTCAAAAATTGCAAGACTCAATTTCTCATTACTGATCAATGTAACTTGCTCCATACCCGAGAGCGCTTTCACAAAGCTAAGAGAGGTTTGTGCGAGAGACAAGAGCCTGTCCGAGGTTTGCCTTCTGAAATATATCAGCCGTGGAATCGTAGATGGTCATTCAGTTCACTCATTTATTTTTTAATTATTTTTCTTCCTCCAGGGTTATTGCTGGGCTCGGTGCCTGCACCATGAATCCACCGCTCCTGGAGGCCATTTTTCCCCCTTTTGTTGCCCTTGTTGTTGTAGCCTCATTGTGGTTATTATTATTGCCATTGTTGATGTTGTTTATTGTTGGATAGGACAGAGAGAAATGGAGAGAGGAGGGGAAGACAGAGAGGGGGAGAGAAAGACAGACACCTGCAGACCTGCTTCACCGCCTGTGAAGCGACTCCCCTGCAGGTGGGGAGCCGGGGTCTCGAACCCGGATCCTTACGCGCCGGTCCTTGTGCTTTGCGCCACGTGCGCTTAACCCACTGCGCCACCACCCTACCCCCTGATTTATTCTTTTATCTGTTTCCTCATGACTAGATTGCTGTGCTCCTTTGGTACAGTTATTAGGATAATTTCCAGGGCTGCCAAAACAAAGTCACTCAGACTGGATGGCATGCAGCAGAAATTAGTTCAAGATTGGCAGGTGTGAGTTGGGTTAATTGCTTCTGAGTTCTTTTTTTTTTCTCCTTAATAAAGCATCTAATTATAGATATGTGGAAAGAATATGACAAGTTACTTACAATGGAAGATAATAGGTTGGTATTAGTTTACCTACAATTCTGGAGGTCAGACTGTGGGGAAGGGGTTAAGGTTATAGACTGGTGGCTAGCCCACGCTGGTCTGCTTCTCACCTGTTCCTGATATGTCCCTGCCTTAGCTGAGGCTTTGTTTTCCAATTAACAAGTAAGGGGACTACAGACACCAAACAAAGACATTTCACTATGCGTAAGCACACGTTTGCTGCCTTTTTTTTAAACCAGAGCACTGCTCAGCTCTGCTTTATGGTGGTGCAGGGGTTGAACTCTGGACTTTGAAACCTCAGACAGGAGTCTCTCTGCATAACCATTATGCTATGTACCCCTGCCCTTCATGCATATATCTGCAATTTCCAAACATATCGTGAGAACTCCATATGCTGAATTCAGCAAACTGTTTGCTTTGTTTCCTTACATGTAATTAATCTTTACCTTTTTACATTTTATGTATTTATCATTTATAAGATAGAAACAGATAAATAAAAAAGTCGGGGGGGTAGAAGAGGAGAGAGAGAGTTCTATAACCCTGCTTCACCACTTGCGAAGTTTTCCCCCTGCAAATGGAGACTGGGGCCTTGAACCCAGGTTCTTTTGCATGGTTAACATGTGCACTCCACCAGATTGCCGACCACTACTTGTAGTCTGAAATGTCAGTGCACTGACTTTGTGATCTGCTTTGTTTCAATAATCCAGTCTCAGACTCTGTGTCAGGCTCTACAGAGAACAGTCTAAGTAGATTTTTTCAATAGCTGTTTCTTATGATAGTACTATATCTCTTTCCTATAGTGCCTCCTTCCTGTCTTTAACCCAGTTTAATTGTAACTTAATTTACTAGACTTCATCTTTTTGAAAAATGTTTCTGTTTTATTTATTTTCTCCTTTGTTATCCTTGTTTTTCACTGTTGCTGTAGTTATTGTTATAGATGTTGTCATTGTTAGTTAAGACAGAGAGAAATGGAGAGAGGAGGGGAGGACAGAGAGGGGGAGAGAAAGACAGACACCTGCAGCCCTGCTTCACCGCCTGTGAAGTGACTCCCCTGCAGGTGGGGAGCCGGGGGCTCGAACCAGGATCCTTAGGCTGGTCCTTGGGCTTTGCACCACCTGCATTTAAACTGCTGCGCTACCACAGGACTCCCTGACTTCATCTTTTTTCACTGAGGTCACTTTGGTTCATATACATCGACTTATAGAACTGTTTCTGAGGCACAGCTTCATTCTTCATGTACCACCCGACACACCTTGGAAGTTCTAGTTACCATCATCACCATTAACAAGAACCCTCTGGCTGCCTGCTGCCTTCTTTTCTCCCTTCCTCCCTCCTTCGCTCCCTTCCTTCCTCTCTCCCTCCCTTCCTTCCTTCCTCCCTCCCTCCCTTCCTTCCTTCCTTCCTTCCTTCCTTCCTTCCTTCCTTCCTTCCTTCCTTCCTTCCCTCTCTTTTTCACCAGAGCACTGTTCAGCTTTGGATTATGGCGGTGCAGAGGATTGAACCTGGGACCTCTGGGCCTAAGGCATGAGAATCTCTTTACATAACTGTGATGCTATCTACCCCCAACATTCTTTCAAGAATCTAAATTGTGTGTGCATGTGTGTGTGTGTGGTTTTCCAATCTATTTAACATATGAGTGAAATAATATAGTATTTTTCCTGTGTGAATTATTTTAGTCATCATAATTCTTTCAAGGATTAGGTAATCAATTCATTATTGTCATATGGAGTCCATGGTAGATTTTTCCCCTTTTTTTAGTTGAATAGTATTCCATAGTATTTATTTGACAACTCTTTATCCAATAATTTATCACTGGGCACTCTGTTTCTATATCTTGACTATTGTAAACAATGCTACAATGAACATAAGGGCTTATCTAAACTTCCAAACCATTGGGGTGATATTCTTCAGTAGAAGAATCACTAAATCACACTGTGTTTTTTTTTTTTTCTTTCAATTTTTGGGAATGTTCATTCTAACTGTCAGAGTGACTGCATCCACTTTTATTTCCACCAATAGTATGGTGCTTCATTTTTCCTATGTTGATAAAGACACGGTCACAGGCATATGATGCTTCTCCTTCTTCTAGCGTTTGCCCTTCTTCCGTAGCCAGTCAACAGCGTCAGGTTGAGCCTGATGTCAAGTTTCGAGACCTCCTTTGAATCTGGAGAAGTGGCAGTCGTTGACTATGTTTCTGAGAGCATTTTATAATAAACAGTGATGGGTATATGGGCATATGCTTCACTTACTAAGATGAGTGCCAGTTCAGACCCTCTGCCATTCTTTTCAGATCAATTTGTATTTTGATATTATTGAGTCACAGTAATTATCCCTGTTTTGAATATTAATCTCTCGTGTAGAACATAGGAGCTAGGAACACCCTGCCCCTTGTAGGTGGTTGCTTTTTGTCTATGTGGTTGCTTTTCTCCCTGTACAGAGGTTGTTTTGTTTTGTTTTGTTCTGTTTTGTTTTGTTAGTTTGATGTGGTCCATTTTGTTTATTTTACTTGCTGCTAATTTTCTCCTAAAAATAAAATTGTAGATCTCTTCAATATCTATGAAGGATTTGGCCTCTAGTAATGTCCAAACTCTCCCTTGTATTTTTGTTTTGTTTTGTTTTTGCAACTATCCCTCATGCATCTTAGTTTGGTATAAGGTACACACACACACACACACACACACACACACACACACACACACACAGATGATTAAGCTATATATGCATCATATATATGTGTGCATATGTGTGTATGTATGTACCATTATGTTAATACCAGGATGGATACATGACTGAGTTGGGTAGAGTGTACACATTCATATATCTGTGTACCTTACCCTAAACTTACATTTGTATGAGGGAAATTAAGACTTGAAGGACACATTTTCCCCTTTCTGTACAGTAAATTCTTCCTAAATATGTGAAATGAATTAGCATTCTAGCTTACTGATATCACTGAGAGGAAAAAGGAACATGCAAAACTCCATTATTTCATCATTCTGAGTCCTCCATCCTTCAGCTATAATATCCTTTTAAATTTTATATTTCTTCTGGTCATTTTTCCTAAGGATAACTATATATTCTCTTGATCATTAAACTGACAGGAATTCAGACCTTTCGTTAGCTGATGACACAACAATGCATTAGCAATCTTTATGCTCTTACTATCTTGACTATCTTCAAGGCAAGTCTTAACTTTTGTTCTCTCAGTTTCGGGAGTGTCAGTCTGTTCCCCTGTTCACCTGTCCCCACGAGTCCCAGTTTAGAGATTTTTTTTTTTAATTTTTTTAATATTTATTTTATTGATTCCCTTTTGTTGCCCTTGTTGTTTTATTGTTGTAGTTATTATTGTTGTTGTCGTTGTTGGATAGGACAGAGAGAAATGGAGAGAGGAGGGGAAGACAGAGAGGGGGAGAGAAAGACAGACACCTGCAGACCTGCTTCACTGCCTGTGAAGCGACTCCCCTGCAGGTGGGGAGCCGGGGGTTCAAACCGGGATCCTTATGCCGGTCCTTGTGCTTTGAACCACATGCGCTTAGCCCGCTGCATTACAGCCCGACTCCCGAGATTTTTTTCTAATACACTACAGAGCAATACTAAATAATTAACTAAAAAGTACCGTGTTGAAAGAGAAAATAACACAATTCTGAGTCAGAAACATGATTGTTCCCTCTGAATAAACTTCATGACCAAATAGTGTTTGTTCTAAAGCATTTTTGTCTTTTACTGTGTTTATGAGCTGATTGCTAAACACTGAAATGTCATTACTGAACAACTAACCTGTGACCCTATTCCCTCCCTCTCCCTCTCCCTCTCCCTCTCCCTCTCCCCCTCCCCCTCCCCCTCCCCCTCCCCCTCCCCCTCCCCCTCTCTCTCTGTGTTTAAAGATAGGCTGATTTTATTCATATTCACAAGCAGGTAAATAACTTCATGTGATTCAACCAGAGGGAAATCATTTCGGGTTCACTCCATACCCTGAATGCTAGTGGTAGGTCCCAGATAGGCAGGAATGTCATTTGAAACCCCTGTATATTTTTTAATGGAATGAAAAACAAAGTGTGTGCTTAAGATTACACTTACAGTGACTTGTAATTCATTAAGAGGCATATCAAATATTATCTACAGGTTTTTGCAGATGTTGAATTTGAATTCAGAATGTTAACACTGAAACACATACAATCATTTCCCCACTATCAAGCGCTGTGTGTACATTACTCATTAGTGACTCAAAATGCAGCATCACTGCTATAAACTGTTTAACTTGGGCCAGGCATTCACACTCTCCCATCCCTGCTTCAAAATGTCCTATCTTTCAGCTGTTCAACTTCCAGCTGCCAAAATTCAATGAATTTGCATCTGTTGGTTCCATCTTGTTGTTCTAAATCAAAATCCATTGCCAATTGGAAACTCAGTCAACAATATATTATCTATATTCTATTACTGTTGATTATAGTGCTAGAAAACATGTTTGCTCTCCCAGGAGCAGACAGTATCTAGAATTACTTTTTTTTCTATTTATGCTTTGCAAATAGGGAAAGATAAAGTATAAAAAGGTTAATTTTGCTTTAATTCTGATATTAATTATACATATATATTACATGGATATATTTCTCTATACATATGTATATAACACATGTACCTACTATGGTCATTTCTTAATAACCATAGTTACATATGCCAAATGCAAATTTAATTGGCTTAATGGAAATAAAGCAAAGTCCTACTTTCACTACTGTATAAAGAGAAATAAAGTATCTGAAAAAAATGTAATCAGTTCAGTCTAAACTCAGACTTGTAAAAATAAAAAATAAATTGATAAGGTACTAGTTTTCTCATATTGTTTGAGATTGCCTTAGAACTCACTTTTTATCTTGTAAAGAAATATAAATTATATATAGCATATTTTATGAACAAAAATTCACTAAATTACATTTCCAACATTTTATAAAAAAACATATATTTTTATTTATTTCATTGGGGTGGATTAAGCATTTATACTAAACACAGTTGTTGGTCCATGTGTAAAATTTCACAGTTTTCTTTTTTCATTAATTTTATTTATTTTCCCTTTTGTTGCCCTTAAATTGTTGCTGTAGTTATCATTGTTGTTGATGTCGTCATTGTCTGAAAGGACAGAGAGAAATGGAGAGAGGAGGGGAAGACAGAGAGGGGGAGAGAAAGACAGAGGCCTACAGACCTGCTTCACTGCCTATGAAGTGACTCCCCTGCAGGGGAGCTGAGGGTTCAAACAGGGATCATTACTCAGGTCCTTGAGCTTCTTGCCATCTGCACTTAACCTTCTGTGCTACCACCTGACTCCCAATTTCTCAGTTTTCTGCAAAACACTCGCCCCAGCCTAGGTCTCTCGCAGCCCAAGAGAAATATACACACAGAGAAACTGAGACCAGAGTCCTGCTCAGCTCCGGCTTATGGCAGTGCTGGTACTAAAACTTGGACCTTGGAACCTCAGTTATAAAAGTCATTTACATAACCATTATGCTATCTCCCAGGCCCCATTTCTAACCTTTATTTTCACAGAAGCCAAGAGTTACTTTGTGTTAATAATAATTGTTAGGGCTTTCCATTTGGAAAGGACTATAATCACTATAATCTCTATATTAATATTGAAATTGCCCATGACAAGCTCATGGGCTGGACATGAGACAGAAAGGGCAGATATACTTGTTCTTCACCATTTTTATAAAATCAAGAAAAAAGGCTAAATTCTTATTTCTTTATTTAGAGAGGTAGAAAGACAGAAAGAAAGACACCTGTAGCCCTGCTTCACCACTCACGAAACTTCCCCCTTCAGATGGGGACTGGGGGCTTGAACTCAGGTCCTTTTGTACTTAGGCACTCGACCAGGTACAATATCAACCAGCCCCAAAGGTAAAATTTAAACAAAGTTTAGGCATATTAAACTGTGGTTATTCTGAACTTAAAAATTGATACTATTATGATATCTTTATTAATCTGTTTCAATGTTTATTTCCCCCAATGGATAAAGCTTATAGGAGATAGAATTTTCTTGGACTGAAATATGAAAATGTTTGCAATTCAGTAGTAAGAATGAAATTAAAAATAGACACTTTTAATAAGTAAAATGTGAATTCTAACTAAGATATTATCCTCTTCTTTCTTCAAACTCTCCACAACATATTCAGTAAATATCAACTACTATTAGCAGGAAATCTCTAGGCAAGACATAACAGGTTCTTTGGAGGAACCAATCTAGACATTAAAAGTGTATATCTTGGGGGAGTTGGGTGGTAGTGCAGCAGATTAACTGCAGGTGGTGCAAAGCGCAAGGACAGGCATAAGTATCCTGGTTCGAGGCCCCGGCTCCCCACCTGCAGGGGAGTCGCTTCACAGGTGGTGAAGCAGGTCTGAAGGTGTCTGTCTTTCTCCCCCCCCCCCCGTCTTCTCCTCCTCACTCCATCTCTCTGTCCTATCCAACAACAATAACATCAATAACAATAACAACAATAAAACAACAAGGGTAACAAAAGGGAATAAATAAATATATTTTTTAAGTGTATATCTTAAAGCTTTTCAGCCACCAAGTTGCAGGCACTACTATGATTCCATCCTGACCTCCCTGAGCAGACGACTTCATCAATGTGTCCTGGAACCCCACCTCCCCAGAGCCCTGCCCCACTGGGGAAAGACAGAAACAGACTGGGGCTATGGATCCACCTGCCAACACCCATGTCCAGCAGAGAAGCAGTTACAGAAGCCAGAAACTTTCACCTTCTGCTCCCCATAAAGAATTGTGGTCCAGACTCCCAGAGGAGTAAAGAATAAGGAAGCTTCCAATAGAGGGGATGGATTATCAAATTCTGGTAGCGGGAAAAGTGTGAAATTGAAACCCCTCTTATAACACATCTTATCAGTTATCATTATATCATTTTAAAAAGTTTACTAGCTGTATTAACAGAGACATCTGGATCTTTGGAAGTTTACATGTCCATATTAGAGTCATATTCATTGTATAAAGTCTAGGCTGACCTGGGTAAGAAGTTGAAATATCCTTGTATATAGGATAGGTGGATCTAAACTCACTTTGAAATGCTGTATAATTCCTACTCTTTCCCTTTGTTCACCAGTTACTCTGATCAATGATCACAAATGACATGCTAATCAGACTTTAAGTAAGGCACACTTAACAATGAATCTATCCAATAAAGCTAATATTCACAAGTAGCACTTTAAAAAATAGGCACTGTTGGATTTATTTTTAAAAGACTTTCTTTTCATTGTCATGCTTTATTCATGAGGGAGAAAGAGAACCAGACCCTCATTCTGGCATATGCATTGCCAGGAATCAAAATCAGGATCTCATGCTTGAAGGATGGGGAGCATTTTCAATATGTAATTTTGAAAATGGACTTACTGCCCTCCTGTTTCCCAACTGATCATATGATCTTTATGTTTCTTTGTAAGGTAACAATATCTGTGCAAATTTCAATTTATTCATGATGACAAGTAACAGGCACAAAAAGGTATACATGACATGCTAAGTTTTTAATAATGTTTTAATTTCACTTATAATGTGCTCCTCCCCCAAGGAAGCTTCCATTATTTATTACACTAGCAGTTTCCTCCATATTACTGCTGCTTGTAATAGTACCAAAAGACATGAATATAGCATCTCTAGAGTGACGTTATTCTAGACCCAGGCCAGATAATAACCCCTCATACTCCACCTTGCAAAACTGAAAACTGTGATTATCTGCTTAGTTGTATCTTCCAAGTCTAGATTGTCTTTTTTTTTTTTTTCAGAGCTTCTGGCAGGGAACAGGGCGCCAGATTCCCTTAGGGAGTTTTAATTTTTTAATATGTATTTTGGAGTATTCCAGGAACTTTTCAGAGAGATGGATTTGAAATCGAATGTTTAATTGTCCCAAACACTGTTATCTGATTTTCATTTGTTGATACACTTTTAAAAATTATTTTCAATTTATTTATTTGATAGAGACAGCCATAAATTGAGAAGAGTGGGGGAGATAGGGAGAGAGGCAGAGAGACGCCTAAAACATTCACAGTTCACAAAGCTTTCCCCCTGCAGGTGGGGACAAGGGGCTCAAACTGGGTCCTTGTGCATTGTAACATGTGTGATCTGCGGGTGTACCACCACCCTGCCCCTGCTGATATGTTGTTTGATCATCAAAACCACCACTAGAATATATTTCAAGACAGGTAACAAAAGGAGAGGTCATCAATGAAAACCAAAGTCAATGCAACTGGATGTTTTCCAAGATAAAAGAACAAAATGATTTAAAGCGTAACAGAGAAATTATTTGAGTTACTTGACACTCTGTGGGGTGAAGTCAAATTGAAAAAACAAAAACTAAATAAACTAGCATGGGAAGTTTCTGAACCAGAAATCACAAAGTTTTGTTCAGTCCTTAAAACCAATTAGTGCCTGCGTTGGTGGATGTAGTTGTTTCTGGTGTAAATTAAAGGAAACATTACCAAATTCAGAAAGAGCTTACATACATTAAATCAGAAATTTGCAGTTTTTCTTTTTTTTTTTTTTTCTTATTAGAGAACAGTTTAGTTTTGGCTCATGGTGGTACTAAGGATTGGACCTGGAAACTTAAAATCTCAGGCACTAAAATTTACATTACTTATACTTACACACACACACACACACACACACAATCTCTAAAGCTAGTTTATAATAAAGGCTCCTAGCATAAGGTTAGATAAATGGCCAGTAGTATTATAGCACTTTCAGCTGTCATAACATAATGTAATGTTGTTAGTATCTTTAATAAAAGCTTGTCAAAGGGAATTGAACGCAAAAGGAAGACTTTTTTAAAAACATGTTTCAAATGCTTGAATAAAGTCTGAGAGAAATCAAGAGGGAAGGAGAAGACAGTGATTACACTTTAGAGAAATCAATCTGAAACGGCTCCTAGTCCTAAGTGTCAAAGATAACAGAAACATGTGAGACAATATGTTTCATACAGATTATTGTAGATAAAGACACAGTGACCATTAAAGTAAAAAAAAAAAAAAAAACGGATTTGGAAATCAGATAAAATAGTTTGTTTTTTCAATCAAGTAGAAGTATTTTGTAAAGTAGGCAAAGAAAGGGTGAGGACAATGGTCACTCAAAATTTGGGGTGGGCAGTGGGAGTGGTGGGTAGACCTCCACTGTGAGAAGACGGGAGACTGTTCCTACGTGTCAAAAACTCTCCTGTTAACCAGTATTTCCTCAATAAAGTTCTCTGGAATGATTACGCAGCTTTTAAAAATGATAAAGTGGGCCCTATCCAAAGGTTCCAGGACTGGGGGAAATAGAGGCTCCATAGTGGAGATGTGAGGTTCCTGCTGTCTTAGGGTTCAAAAAGACAATGGATAGTTAATGTTATCATCACATTATTTGGTAATTGGGTTAACTTTGAAAAGTCCTTTTGTTAGGGTTTGCTGTACAGTACCCAGTATTTTGTATATAGCTGTGCCATTGGTTGCTTCTGATCTACTTGGTCTAGGCTTTTGAGAGAGTCTGCATATCAAATACACAGCCTAAATATTAAAAAGACTCAGTCTGTGTTTTAAAAACTTTGAGACATACAATTAATTTTCCCCCTCTGATATTAATTAACTGGTGATTTATATGACTACACTTTACTAGGAGTGTACATAAACACCATTCCCACCACCAAAAGACTGTGTCCCATCCCACCCCCCCACTCCCACCCCCACCGGCCCAGGAAGCTGCATGTCTACCCCTCACCACAGTTTTTTACTTTGGTGCCCTACTTTCAATTTAGTCAGATCCTGCTTTTAGTTTCCCTTTCAGATCTTCTTACTCAACTTCTGTTGATGAGTGGGATCATCCCATACTCATCTTTATCTTTCTGACTTAGCTCACTTAACATAATTCCTTCTAGCTCTGTCCAAGATGGGTCAGAGAAGGTGGGTTCATTGTTCTTGATAGCTGCATAGTATTCTGTTGTGTATATGTACCACAGCTTTCTCAGCCACTCATCTGTTGTTGGACACCTGGGTTGCTTCCAGGTTTTAGCTATTATGAATTGTGCTGCTATGAACATAGGAGTACACACCTCTAGGGCCCACTTTCCCGTATGCCTCTCCCAATCCATATCAAATAATATTGCATCTGCCGACCGCAACCTGATCAACACAACGATTGCCACCTCAACATGCTTCAGCTCAGACTGTGTCCAGAGACTTCACGTGTGGAATGATAACCCCTCAGCTTCATTACTCGGGTGAGACCTTTCCTTTCATAGTGTACTCTAATTCCATCCCAGGTGGATCACTTTCTAACAAAGTCCCAAAACCTAGATATACACCAGGTTCTGTGAGAGAGAGCATATGTTCACACGTATCCATAAACTAGTGCAAAATATATACCTGAAAGCAGAAATACACTAGAGTTTGCAGTGAGTACCCCCTTACCACTTCATCTCCACTATTCCAACCTTTGGGTCCATGATTTCTCAACAATTTGTTTGGCTTCATATGTTAACTCTCTTTTCAGTCACCAGGTTCCAGATGCCATCAGGATGCCAGCCAGGCTTTCCTGGACTGAAGACCCCACCAATGTGCCCTGGAGCTACGCTTCCCCAGAGACCCACCCTACTAGGGAAAGAGAGAGGCAGACTGGGAGTATGGACCGACCAGTCAACACCCATGTTGAGCCGGGAAGCAATTACAGAAGCCAGACCTTCCACCTTCTGCAACCTACAATGACCCTGGGTCCATGCTCCCAGAGGGCTAGAGAATGGGAAAGCTATCAGGGGAGGGGATGGGATATGGAGATTGGGTGGTGGGGATTGTGTGGAGTTGTACCCCTCCTACCCTATGGTTTTGTTAATCTATCCTTTCATAAATGAAATAATAAATTTAAAAAAAAAAGAAAAAAATGATAAAGTCATGTCCACTGTAATCTCACAGTAAGAACTCAAAGGCATCTTGCTCAGTGAGAGAAGTCATAAAGAGACAATCTAATACTAAATCATCTTGCTTATCTGTACAATTTAAGAATGAAGAACAGTAAGGGAAACGAGGTGAAACTTGGACTGGGTGTGGCTTATTGAACCAGAGCAAAGCATTCTGGGGAAGGAGGGAGAGGGTCAGGATGAAGGGACATTGGAGCCCTGTGGTGTCCTCCAGACATCAGTCAAGGGGAGATATGAGGCTGTGCCTGTGTGTTCAAGATTAGACGGTAAACCATTACCCCTGGTAAGACAACGTGGAATTTTGATATGGATTTCCCAACAGCTGTAGATCACTTTGATAATATGGATATTGTAACAGTATCAAATCATTCCCATTAGGCTGGAGAGATAGCATAATGGTTCTGCCAAATTATTCCAATGAAAGCAGAATAACTTTCAGTTAATTTGTGTTGTGTTTTTTGTTTGTTTGTGTTTGTTTTTACCAATACCTTATAGTTTTCAGTATTTGTCTTTTACCATCTTGGTTAAATACACTCCTAGGTATTCTCACATTTTAATACATAAAGATGAT
Source organism: Erinaceus europaeus (assembly GCF_950295315.1). Taxonomy (NCBI): domain Eukaryota; kingdom Metazoa; phylum Chordata; class Mammalia; order Eulipotyphla; family Erinaceidae; genus Erinaceus; species Erinaceus europaeus. The sequence continues at coordinate 83,429,253 of NC_080177.1, forward strand.
ATACATACATACATATATATATATATATATATATGACATATATATAGACATATATATGTATTAGCATATATGGAACTTTTCATATATTTTTTATTCAGCTGGAGAAGCCTAATATTTTGAAGATCAACTCTATCAAATAAATAGTTCAAGGATATTTTTAAAACTTTTGTTAGCTTTATTTAATTATCGGATAGAGATGGTCAGAATTTGAGAGTGAAGGGGGGGATAGAGGGACAGAAAGAGACAACTTTAGACTGAATCTGCTGCAATAGATGATAAATGATTAAGTTTTCACCTGTATTTTTTTTCTTCCTATGTTTCTCATGTCCCACATAGAAGTGAGATCATCAAATTTTATTCCTTCTTCTTGTGACTTAAATAGGATTACTTTAAGTTCATTTAGACTGTAGCGAGAGAATCTCATTACTTACAGCTGAATAATGTTCCATTGTTTACAGTACCACAACTTCATTGACAACTCATCTGTCTTAGGACATCTGAAGTTTTGCTTTTTCTAAACATCCCCCACTAAACTTTTATTTCTGTGCTTCTTGATGTTGGACATACTTGGTGCAAGTTGGTATCCCCTTGCCAAGACTTTAATTTCTCGGATGATCAATGACTTTGAACATTTTTTGTCTTTCATGTCTGTTGGTCCTTGGAATTTCTTCTTTGTTGAAGAGCCTGTTCAGAGTTCCTCCCCATCTTTGAACACTTTTCTCCTGTGGCTATATTTATTCTTTATTTATCCGTTTTTAAGCCTTTTAACTGATATATCACATGTAAACATTTTTGCCCATTCGGTAGGGTGTTGTTTTGTCAGTGTGATGATTTCTTTCTGTGTGAAGAGTTTCAGGCCCCACTGCTCACTTTGCTTGTGTGTTTCTGGCAGTTGAACCCCAGTCTCCAGAGGCATTTCCAAACCAGACATCCTGGAGTGTTCTGTCAGTGTTTTCTTCTATGTATTTGATCATTTCCAAGAGAACATCCAAGTGTTGGATGCATTTGCTAGAACAATCATAGATACGCAGAACAATAAAATAGAATTGAGAGCCCAGAAATAAGTCCTCACACATATGGGCAGTTAATTATGACAAGAGGGTCATGAATGTTAAATGGAGAAACAAGAGTTTCGCTTTATTTGCCTGTTTGTTTTTTCCAATAACTGATACTGGGAAAATTGGGTTGTATGGGTAGAAAAAATATACCTCACAGTGCACAAAAGCTAATTAAAAGTCAGTTAAGTTAAATTTGTAAATTATGCTATTTAAAAGAACCATAACTGTGTTCCTTGTGCACACAACACAATCTTTCCATTTCTTTGTGTCTTTATTTTTTTAACAATATCACCCATTTTCACATGCATAGGCCTTTCATCTCCTTTATTAAGTACATTTTAAACATTTTGATATAATTGTAAATTAGATCATTTTTACTTATTTATTTTTTTACCAGAGCACTTTTCATCTCTGGCTGTAGGTGTGGAGGGGGCTTGAACTTGGGACCTTCCTCATGCAGGTCTTGTGTGTACTTTCTTTCTCTAAGTCATCACGTGTGCACACATAAATACGATGAATTTTATATTACTTGCTAACCTTACACTTGTCTGTGTCTATTTACAACTTGTGCTGATTTTATGGAATATTTAGGGTGTTCTACTTATATTACCATGCCACGTAAAATAACATTATCTCATTTCCAGCTTGGATTAATTTTATATTCTCTTTCCTGACAATTCTGGAATACTGATGAAAGAGGGTATCACTGGAATGAATCACCCTTAGAGAAGATATATGCTTTTATAAAAAAAAAATAACTTGATTATATTTATTTATTCGATAGAGACAGCCAGAAATCAAGAGGAAGGAAAGGTACAGAGGGAGAGAAACAGAGAGACACCTGCAGCTTTGCTTCACCACTTGCAAAGTTTCCCCCTGCAGGTGGGAACTGGGGGCTCGAACCTGTGTCCTTGAGCTTTGTAACATGTGCACTCAACCAGGTGCACCTCCACCCATTCCCCAGATGTATGCTTTTTATATTATTAATTTTTCTTTTCTTTTTTTTTGCCAAGATTCTGCTGAGGAATGTTTGCTCTATACTCATTAAAGATGCTAGTTTACAGTTTTCTTTGCTGTCTATGTTTCTAAAGTTGGGGCAATGTGAACCTCTTAGAAGGTGTTTGGGAATGCTCCCCCCAAAATGAGAAAAATATATAGTAAAATAAATGAAAGCTGGGAGTCGGGCAGTAGCACAGTGGGTTAAGCGCAGGTGGCGCAAAGCTCAAGGACTGGCCTAATGATCCGGGTTCGAGCCCCTGGCTCCCCACCTGCAGGGGAGTCCCTTCACAGGTGGTGAAGCAGGTCTGCAGGTGTCTGTCTTTCTCTCCCCCTCTCTGTCTTCCCCTCCTCTCTCCATTTCTCTCCGTCCTATCCAACAACGACGTCATCAGCAACAATAATAACTACAACAAGGGCAACAAAAGGAAATCAATCAATACATATTTTTAAAAAAATAAATAAAAGTTAGAAGAAAAAGGAAAGAAAAAAAAAAGGAAATTCCCACTGGTTTGGTAGCCTAAAATAATGGCAATTGATTATCTCACAGTCCAGCAGGCCTCATGCCTAGGATCAAGTTTGCAGGCTAGACGACTGTTCTTTGAGTATCTGAAGGGAAACCCACTGCCGACCTCTCTCCCAGATCCCCGCGCTGTAGGGTCCCCAACCCCTGCAGTAACCGCATCCGTTTTCGCCCATCTTCACGTGCCTATATCCCCTGCATCTTTTCTAGCGAGAACACCTGTGACCTGGGTCAGGGCCCCTTCATCCCTGTGTTGCACAGGCCAGTCTTAGCAGGTGCACATCTGCCAAGACGCTATTTCCTTTTTTTTTTTTTTAATTTTGTATCTGATAGAACAGAGAGACTGGGAAGAGAAGGGGCGATAGAAAGGGAGAGAAGAAGAAAGATGTCTGCAGCCCTGTTTTCACAGGCAGGGAAAGACTCTGCTTCCTAAAAGGTCCCAGAACTTGAGCGTATTTTTTCAATCTACAACGTGAACTATTCTCCTCATCTGGCTACTACTGCATCTCCTCCCCATAACCTGATTTTTGGCTTTTTTTTTTTCTTCTTTCTGAATGTGTGTATCTCTCTAGACTTTAGGGTAGTGATTTGTTCCATGATCTCATTTGTTTTATGGTTGTAATAAGTTACATTGATTTTAGCTTTATTAGGTTTATTTTTCAAATTGGAGAGGACTTTTTCCAAGTGCTGGGTATATCAGAAATTACTTTTTTTCATCTCATTGATTATCGCATAATCAAAGTCAGCAGTAATTTTTGAGTCAAATATTCAGTGTACAGATGGGTGTGCAGAATATTCCTGACTTATCCCATTTAAGTTTGAAGAAAAGAAACCTATGAACCTGCACTTTAGTAATAAGATGAAAATCCCTCTTCACATACAAATGTTCTTCATGAGCATTAGATCCTGATAGTCAAATATGACATTATGCTCTGCAAAATATTTTAAAATATTACTTATCCATTAAATCAGTATGAAGTATGAAAGACTACTACACATCTCTGGTACCTGTTGATGCTGGGGATTGAACCTATGGCCTTAGACATGCATGATCCTTGCTCTAGTAGGCTAAGCGATTATGCAGCACCTTGCATATATTTAAGTGTTCATGTTATCAAATTTTCTATTAAAAAGTGTGATTGTTGCCCTTGTTGTTTAACACTGTTGTGGTTATTGATGTCATTGTTGTTGGATAGGACAGAGAGAAATGGAGAGAGGAAGGGAAGACAGAGGGGGAGAGAAAGACAGACACCTGCAGACCTGCTTCATCGCCTGTGAAGCGACTCCCCTGCAGGTGGGAAGCCGGGGGCTTGAACCGGATCCTTATGCCAGTCCTTGTGCTCTGCGCCACCTGCGCTTAACCTGCTGTGCCACCACCTGACTCCCCAATAAATCTTTTTATTTACTTTATTCACATCATCATTTATTTATTTTTGTTGCTTTTATTGCTTTATTGTTATTGATGTCATTGTTTTTGGATAGGACAGAGAGAAATGGAGAGAGGAGGGGAAGACCGAGAGGGGGAGAGAAAGAGAGACACCTGCAGACCTGCTTCACCACCTGTGAAGCAACTCCCCTGCAGGTGGGGAGCCTGGGCTCGAACCGGGATCCTCTCTCTGGTCCTTGAGCTTCGTTCCATGTGCTCTTAACCCTCTGTGCTACCTCTGGACTCCCTCACATCCTTATTTCTCAACTAATAACTTTGATTTCCAAATATTCACTATTTCTACTCTGTTTGCTCAATGTCATTCTCTATTAAAGCAGTATTATCTTTCAAAAATCAAATACATAGGTATCCTATGTATGTCAGGATAGGAACAGAATTCTTAGAGTTGGCATTTAAGAAAGTGAGGTCAGTCAGAAACAGAAGGATGATACGGGATGATCTCACTCACAGACAACAGTTGAAAAGCAAACGCAGAAGAGCAAACACCAAGCAAACTCAGACTGGAGCTGGTGTGCTGTATGGAAGGGGAAGACTGGGGTGGATGTGGGGAGGGTTCAGGTCCTGGACCAAGATGACAGAGGAGGTCCTAGTGGGGGTTGACTGGGAATGTGGAAAACTGGGAAATGTTATGTTATAGTTGACTGTATTTTACTGTCAACTATAAAACATGAATCCCCCAGTGAATAAATTTTTAAAAAACTACAACAACAGTTGAGTAGCTGAGTGCATTGAGGTCTATATACGCAGTGTAATACTATTCAGCTAAATTCACCTTCTTCACCTCATCTTGGATGAATCTGGAAGGAATTGTGTGAAGTGAGATCATCCAAAAAGACAAGGATGGATAGGGGGTGATCTTATTCATGGATAGAAGTGGATGAATAAGAACAGAAGGGCAAATACAAAGCAGAATGTATCTGTATCCCACCAAAGTAAAGGACTCTGGGGTGTGTGTGTGTGTGTGTGTGTGTGTGTGTATGTTTGTGTGTGTGTTATGTGTGTGTGTTTGTGTGTGCATGTATGTGTGTGGCAGGTGTGTGTGTATGTGTGTGTGTTTGTGTGTGCGTGTATGTGTGTGGCAGGTGTATATGTTTGTGTTTGTGTGTGTGGTGTGTGTGTGTATGTGTATGTTTGTGTGTGTGTTATGTGTGTGTGTTTGTGTGTGTTATGTGTGTGCATGTATGTGTGTGGCAGGTGTGTGTGTGTTTGTGTGTGCGTGTATGTGTGTGTGGCAGGTGTGTATGTTTGTGTTTGTGTGTGTTGTGTGTGTGTGTGTGTGTGTGTGTGTGTGTGGACTTTCAAGTCCTGGTGCACGGTAGTGGAGAAAGACCTAGGCTGGGGGTGAGGGTGTTTTGTAGAAAACTGAGTGATTTTACACATGTGCCATCAAAGATGATGAATTTATTTGATAAGCACATAGTAAACAATCCTTGCTAGGTGTTAAGGTCTGGCAAGGGGAAAGAAAACTGAGGAGGAAGGTGATAGTGGGTGATAAGTAGTAAAATAATTTATAATTAAACCTGCTTTTGTTTTGATGGTATTCTTTGTGTGTTTTTCTCTCTTTGTAGTGTTGTATATACTTATTTTAATGGGAACGGGAGATAGAGAGGGAATGGGGAGTAAGAGGGAAAGGAGGAGAGAGAGAGAGAGAGAGAGAGAGAGAGAGAGGATGCAGAGTTGCAGAGTGGAGCCCTGCTCAGTCCTGGTTTATGTTGGTACTGTGGATTGAACCTGGGACCTCAGCGCCTCTGGGATGACAGTCCATTATGCCATCTTGCCAGTCCTTCTTTTGTGTTTGTAAATATTCTTGTCCTGATTCTGTACATGTTTTACAGATGTTAGCATTGGAACACGTTTTTCTCCCCCAGGAAGAAAAACAAAATAAAGCAAATAGTAAGTGATAAAAAGACATCACAGCCCCAAAGCGTCTGTGGTGGGAGCAGGGCCCAACCAAGTTTTGAGCAGGGCAGAGCCAGCGCGGTAGGGCGGCCATTGCAAGTGTCTTTGAGAAATGTGCCTCTCTTCCCATCGTACCTAACACAGACCTGCCAGCTTTTTCCAAAACGGAGACCTCAAATCTTCATCTGCATTGTTCTTGCCTTTAGGTTCATGACTAGTCGATAATTTGATCTGCTTTTTATCTTTTACTCTTTTTCAGCCACCAGGTTCCAGATGCTACCATGATGCGAGCCAGACTTCCCTGGGCAAACAACCCCACCAATATGTCCTGGAGCCCTGCTTCCCCAGAGCCCTGCCCCACTAGGGAAAGAGAGAGACAGGCTGGGAGTATGGATCCACCTGCCAACACCCATGTTCAGCAGGGAAGCAATTACAGAAGCCAGACCTTCCACCTTCTGCATCCCACAGTGACCCTGGGTCCATACTCCCAGAGGGATAAAGAATAGGAAAGCTGTCAGGGGAGGGGATGGGATATGGACTTTTGGTGGTGGGAACTGTGTGGAGTTGTGCCAGTCTTATCCTACAGTCTCCTCAATAAAAATTTAAAAATGTAACATCTTCCTATTATAAAACAAATCATAGCTCAGATAATTATAAAAACCACCCTTTTATATCAGTCTAATCATTTTTCCATTACTTTCTGTCATAATGAAATTTCTCACTGGGGCTTGGTACCAGGGATTAGAACCTGGGTCTTTTTGCATGCTATGTGTGCACTCACCTACAAGTACCACCACCTGCCCCCTCTTCAATACTGTACTCATTTTTCCATCTTAGTGGATAGGACAGAGAGAAATTGAGAGGAGATGGGGACACAGAGCGGGAAAGAGAAAGACAGGCACCTACAGACCTGCTTCACTGCTTGTTAAGCTTCCCCACTTCAGGTGGGGAGCCAGGGACTCAAACCAGGATCCTTGCGCAGGTCCTTGCACTTAGCACTAAGTGGGCTTAACTGAGTGTACCACTGCCCGGCTGGTCCCGTTACAAAGAAATCATTTTCTTGAAACCATGTCTGTCTTTTCTCTTGTGCCCGCATATACCATCATTGCCCTGCTCTCTCAGCATAATGCAGTTTTCAACCCTTCTGTTTTAAACCATTACATAACTCTGATTTTTCTCTCCTTGGCAATTACTTTTGTACAGAAAATCTCATTCAAAACAAGTAAAAGCAGAAGAATAGAGAAATCGACACCACCACCATCTCTTTCTCTACTGGAATGTTCCCTCTCTCTAAACTCTGTTTATTTGGTCTGTACTGCAATATGGTCTCTATCGTTAATTTTTGCATATGTTGCAATCATTAAACGCATCAATGACTTCACTGTTGTCAAAAGTGGACACAAAGCCTCCTGCCAATTAACATGTTCATGATTAAACTCATGGTTTTCCTCTTCCCAAGTCAGCACTAATCACATTATATTTTCTATGCGATCCAAAAAAAAAGAGATGTCACATCATTTCAGAACGTCCATACTGCTGAGAAGCACTTGGTATGATTCCATCCTTTCCGCAATATTTTACTGCAGGAGGCGAAAGCTGAAGTCTCTTACTCCTCACATGACCTCATTCACCGTCTCGTTCCTGAGGCCTGGGCATTACTTGGGGCATTTCTGGACTCTAGCTAGCTGGTGGTGAGCTCCCAATTCTTTCTTTATTTTATAATTTTGTTACAAAAATATTTTAATGGGAACTATAAGCCACTCATGTATAGAAATGGCTTCCACGCGTAATCCTACCTCTCTCTGTGCTGATACGTTCTATCTCATAAGAAGCCGGGAACCCGAGATTTTATTGAAACAGAAAAGTGGCCTTTGATATACAATCACACAATATATGAGGGGAAGACATGAAGAAATAATGTCAAGTGGTTTCATTCACAAACATTTAGATGAAAAATATGTACTCAGTCAAATATTAATAATGGCATTTGGGGCTAGACGGTGGCTCACCTGGTTGAGCACACACACCACAGTGCACAAGGACCCGGGTTCGAAGCCCCTGGTTCCCAGCTGCAGGGGGAAAGTTTCAGAAGTGGTGAAGCAGGGCTGCAGGTGTCTCTCTGTCTCTTTCCCTCTCTATCTCCCTCTCCCCTCTCAATTTATCTCTCTCTGTATCTGGTCGATAAGTAAAATAAAAAACAAAGATATTTTTCTGGAGATTTTTATATGTTTGTGATTGTTTATGCTTGTTTTTTATTATTAAAATTTACCTCGTTTTGGCTGGAGCTTGAAGGAATCCTGTGAAGTGAGATCAGCCAGAAAGTGAAGGATGAATACGGGATGATCTCACGGACAGAAGTGGATGAATAAAAACAGAAGGGGAGACACAAAGCAGAGTTCTGACTGGGTTTGGTGCAATGCAATGAAGTGGAGGGTTGGGAGAATGGGGCGGTTTAGGTCCTGGTGCTCCGTGGGTGGGGGCGAAGGACCTGGGTGGAGGACAAGGAGCATTTTGCAGAAAACTGGGAAATGTTGAACTTGTACCAACAAATATATTTCCTGTTGACTGTACACCAGTAATCCTCCAGTAAAAACAATTGAAAAGATAAAATTCATACTGCTGTTTTAATTCCCAATGATTATTCTCCAACTTGTAAATATGTTGTTTTTAAAAAGTACTCAAAAGTTTTGACATTCTAAAATTCTGAGATTCTGTTTTCTCAAAATTACCTTTATGTATTGTGTTCTATAGACGTATAGCACTTAGTTGCAGACTGCCCGTACTTCAACTGCCTTTCAGGCCTTATGTTAGAGCTCAAGATTTTTCTTCCTAGTCATCTACACAACATTTTAATCCATGTGTATTTGATAAACAATACTATAACCACTTGAATTAAAAATGCTAGGTAGAAATCTAGAGTTGTCGATAAAAAATATATCACCTAGAGAGATAGACACACTTGTAAAGAGATCCTCATTCAAGTCAGTTTCTCTTTGTGTAACTACATACAAAGCAAAGGTCTTCGGTATAAAATATATTTGAAATGACACGCAGTCAGGTATTAGGTAGACATAACTATCAAGAGGCAAGACAACTATCATGAGATAAGGTGAAATGAGATAAAGTAGATGGGATCAAAGGAGAAATACAAGATGGAAACTAAGTCTTTTCAGGAATAAGTCAGACCTCTTTACCTTCAGTCATCACACAAAGGAAATCAAAACCTTTATCAAAATGACCGAATGACATGTTCATAGTATGATTTGATGACAAATAGTATGATGATATTGATATTCAGAATACCACTCCTTTATTGGCTGTGAATACCCCACTTGACTTAGAAGTATAAAACACTACCCAGTAAATATTAACTATTCTGTATCAACAATAGCTGGCAAATATTATTTGATACTTTGAAACTCACAATTTTCTGATTTTTCCTTAACTAGTCGTCATAAAATTATATGTAATTTTCAATGTGCATTTATTCATGTAGTAATGAATCCCAAATTGCTTTCCTTTATGTTTTATATTCTTAACCACTTTCTGCCTTTTCTTTCTGTTTTGATATATATTTTTTATCTCTAGGGTTTGGTACTGGCACTATGAATGCACTACTCAAGGAGGTTATTCTTTTCCCATTTTATTGTATAAGATAGAGAGAAATTGAGAGAGGAAGGGGAGATAGAGAGAGGGGAAGAAGGTAGACCTCTGCAGACATGCTTCACCGCTTGTGAAGCAGCCCCCTCCAGGTGGGGTGCAGAGGCTTGAACCCAGGTCCTCAGGCACAGTGATATGTGTGTTTAACCATAAGCAACACTGCCAAGCCACCTCACCTTTTTCTTATATTGAAGTTAAAGTTGCTGTATTTTTATTTCTGACTTGCTCAACATTGCTTTTGACAACTGAACATGCATAAGAAAAATCATATTATAACTTTTTTTTATTATTTTATATTTTTAATCTTGGTTTCAGTCATCGGCATCCTTTATTTAAGAAGGCGATGCTTAAACCTAAGTTCCCAGTGTGCTACCCAGTTCTATATAGTATAATTCAAGATAGGTTTAATGTCGTCCAAAAGACCATCCTGCCCAGAGCCATCCCCATCAAAGGAACTTCTTTAAAGTAATAAAACAAAAGCTTCAAAAATGTATCTGGTACTAAAAACTCACCAGGATTGCCAAAGCAATCATAACAGAAAAGAACAAGACCAGAGGATTCCAGTACCTAATCTCAAGCTATACTGCAGAGCAAAAACTGCCTGGCACTGGGACTAAAATAGACCACAGACCAGTGGAATAAAACTCAAGCTCCAAAATAAGCCCCCACGTCTGCAGTCAGCTAATTTTTGACAAGTGGGCCCAAACCATGAGATGGGGAAAGGAAGTCTCTTCAACAAATGGTGCTGGAGAACCGGATTGAAACATGCAAGCAGATGAAATTGAACCATCACTTATCACCATGCACAAAAGTAAACTTCAAGTGGATCAAGGATGTGGCCCTTAGGTCAGAAACCATCAAATACATAGAAGAAAATATTGTCAGGACAGTTCAAGACCTATGCTTTAAAAACAAAACAAAACAAAACAAACAAACAAAAAAAGAATTCAAATCCAACAGCAAAGAGAATAGAAGTAAAATAAACTACATCCCACAGAAAAGCTTCTGTACCGTACACAGTACCACCACCCAAAGAAAGAGGTACCCTACAGCGTGGGAGATTTTCACACAACACACATCAGATAAATGGCTAATGACAAACATACATAAGGACCTCAGTAAACTAAGCACCCCCAAAACCAAGCAACCCTGTTAGAAAATAGGGCCAGGACATGGACAGACGTGTCACTGAGGAAGAGATCCAGAGAGCCAACAGATAGATGAGAAAGTGCTCAACGTCAAAGATCACCAGAAAAACGCAAATCAAGACAACAATGAGATGCCACTTCACACCTGTGAGAACATCATTCATCAGAAAGGACAGAAATGACAAATGTTGGAGAGGATGTGGAGAAACAGGGTCACTTCTCCTCTGCCAGGGGAGAGCAAAATGGCCCCAGCCACTGTGGAAGCCAGTTTGGAGACATAATAGGACACTAGCAGTGGATCTACTCTAAGGCCAAGAAATTCCTCTCCTTGGGATTTACGCAAAGGCGACAGAAATGCCTATCAGAAGAGATCTGCACACACCTATGTTCATAGCACCGTAATTAGTGATCACCAGAATCTGGAAGCAGCACAAATGTTCAACATCAGATGATTGGATAAAAAAAAAAAAAAAATCAGCATATATAAACAACATATTGCTCAACTGTTAAAAATGATGAGATTTTGGGAGTAGGGCGGTAGCTCAGTGGGTTAAGCACAGGTGGAGTGAACTGGTGTAAGGATCCGGGTTCGAGCCCCCGGCTCCCCACCGGCAGGGGAGTCACTTCACAGGAGGTGAAGCAGGTCTGCAGGTGTCTGTCTTTCTCTCCGCCTCTCTGTCTTCCCCTCCTCTCTCCATTTCTCTTTGTCCTATCCAACAGCGACATCAATAACAATAATAATAACTACAACAACAATAAAACAACAAGGGCAACAAAAGGGAAATAAATAAATAAATAAATAACTTTATAAAAAATGAAGAGGTTTCTCCTTTGCATTCTCTTGGATGAAACTTGAAAAAGTCAAGTTGAGTGAGATAAGCCAGAAAGAGAAGGATGAATATCCAAGGATTTCACTAATTAGTGGGATTTAATAAAGCAGGGAGCAGGAAGGGAGAGCACAACGTGAAATATGGACTGGACATGGTGCATGGTACCAAAGCAGAGGACTCGGGGGCGAGAATAGGGAGATAAGAGAGGGAGAAAACTGGGGGGTGGAGGGGACAGGAACTATTACATAATGAAACTGTGTGTGTGCATGCATGTGTGTGCATGTGTGTGCATGTGTATGTGTGTGTGTGTGTATACAGTGATTACAATGTAAAGCATTAACTCCCTCAATTAATTTTTTTCCCAGAAAGGTGTAATGTTTCCATAAAGGAAGATGAATTGCCATGACCATCCTGATCCACTGAAGTACCAGCACGTTTGTTTTTGGAGCCTAGGTATTTTCAAGCATCCCACAAAAACAAGAAGTAAAAGGAAGCTAGAATTCAAGAGGATAACTGATAAAGTGGAGGACACCTTTCTAAAGCCACTCTGGTTAAGTAGCCATTAAAGCACCTGCCTTCCCAAGGAGTTTGACTCCAGGGCTGAGAGAGGAAAGTCTATAAGAGTTTTACTCAGTCAGCCAGAGCTCTGGGTTTGCAAAACACATGCAGACAGAGGAGAGGAGAGACTCCGAGAAAAGCTGAAGGATCTAAAGTAAGGCCACCTAAGAACAGTTACCTATACCACCCTCAGACTTTGAAGACCGACTTGCCATATTGCAAATTCTCGCCAACATCACTGAGTTAGAATTTTCTCTGAAGCAGTCATAATGTGCTGGAGTTTAACCAGGTTGCCATAAGCAAAGTGTGAAGAAACATATTTTACGATATTGCGACTATCGTTCCATTGACAGTGTTTCTGCCAAAAGTCCATTTGCGAATTGACCTTTGTAACTCAGAATCCATTTCTCAGAGTAGAGAATGGCTATTAGCACAGAGAAGTTTAACTACAAATGCTTAATTTTATCCTTCAAATTAAAAAATATATTATTGATGTTTTTTACTCTACCAGATTACTTTTTATGTTGTGAAGTTATATTCATTTTTCTAGTTATTTTTAATCGTTTACTAACTGATTGGTTAGAGACAGAGCCACTGAAAGAGAAGGTGGAGATAGGGACAGAAAGGGAGCAAGATGTCTGCCACCCTGCTTCACCACACGTGAAGTTTTCTCTCTGCAGGTAGGGACCGGGGTGTTGACCCCAGGTCTTTATGCACTAATAACATGTGCGCTCAACTAACTGGCTACACCAGCCAGGCCCTGTGAAGTTGTAGTCTAAGCTTCAAATAATGATGTCCGAATAAAAGCATTCTGTGTTGGGTGAGAATGCAACTACTGACAGTGGTAGGAAACATCGGTAATGAGCTAGGGTCGTCTAGGGCTCCTGAAAAAAACAAGCGTGACAGATAATCCCAAAATTATTATTTTTGTTAAGTTGCATTTATTTATTTATTTGTCATCTTTATTCATTGGATAGAGACATCCAGAAATGAAGAGGGAAGGGGAGACAGACAGACAGACAGACAGACAGACAGACAGATAGATAGATAGATAGACAGACACAGAGAGACAACTGCAGCCCTGCTTCACCACTCCTAAAGCTTTCCCCCTGCAGGTGGGGACCTGGGGATCAAACCTAGGTCCTTGCACATTATAACTTGTGAGCTCAACCAGGTGCGCCACCACCCAGCCTCTGCAAGACATTACTGATGCAAGTTTTCTGTAGAGATATGGGTGTTTCCGGCTCACATTACAATGAGCCCCATGCAGGGGGAAACTTCACAAGCGGTGAAACAGTGTTGCAGTTGTCTCTCTGTCTCCCTCGCTATCCCTTTCCCTCTCAGTTTTCTTCTGTCCTATCAAATAAAAGAAATGAAGTTTAAGAAAAAGAGATTGTTTCTGCAGAAGATGCTTGAGAGTGGGTGTGAGCTAGAGAGACTGCAGCAGGGTTTGGTCATCTGCCAGGCCTGTGACCAAGCCGGGGCCCTTCTGGCACCCTCTGAGCCTGGCAGCTGAGCCCTGCTCTACATGTCAGGTGTTAAGTCTTTCTTACACTAGCACTGAATGCTGTGAAACTTCCTGTGCTTATTAAGTCACTGTCTACATGAAGATAATTTTGCAACTTTTGGTACCTGAGAAGAGAAAAATAATAATCCCACAGGGTCACATGTTCAAATTCTATAAATAATTAAAAGGGATTGCTTCCTACTCATGATGACTAAATGAGTACTTAGTACGGAAGAGCCATTCCCAATTTTGCCACAATGTTGCCGGTCCTGAGGAAGGACTGCACCTTTCTGCTGTCTTCTACTTGTGCATACTCTCTTCATCCCACAGGTAGTTAGCTTTTTATTTCTTTTTCTTTAATAATGAACAAGTCTGTTATATAATATGGCCACAATCCTGTTGGTATGCATGAGACCCCTTCTGTTTCATTTGGTTTAAATCCCCCCTGCTTAACACTATTCTATTTACATAACCACTGCATTCTATTTACATAACCACTGTTAACAAGCACCTCCCTCCCTCCAGGGCATTGGTTCAATCACCAGTTTCATGATATGTTTTTGCTCCACCACCCCCCCTTATTGTCACACCCTGATCCCTTCTTTATCACACCCTGATTTTCACCAGTCACTTTTCTCTCCACCCTCTCTATGTCACATTCTGTTTCCACCCTACTTGGGAAGTATATATAAAGACAGCATTGTGAGTTTTAGAGTACTGTACTTTGAGTTTAACTTAGCTAGTCTTAGATTGTGCTGCGTCCTGCCTACAGCTCAACCATGAGTCCCTGGTCATCTGTTACCCACCCGTGAAGCCAGCCCGGCGAAAACAACATAGCCCGCGCAAAACAACACAATCCCACACGATTCCCACCACCAGATTTCTCCACCCCTCCCTCTGCACTGGAAGCTTTATTTACCCGGTTGCCACCAGGCTGAGGGAAAATAGTGGGAAACCACAGAGGCATTACTTTTTCTTCGCTCAAGGCGCTGACGTCCCTTGAAGAAGAGATACGTAAAACACTAATCAGCAAAATAAATAAAAATATTAAATAAAAGCAGCAATCAGAAGTGAGGGGATTATTCTACTTAAAAGAAAGTGACCTTTGGGTACTTGTGGAGTATTTTAATGAATTTCCAAACGTAGATTTACATGGGATTTAGCACTGAAAGTACGGGATGTATCGTATTTGGGGAAAGTAGATACTCCACTTGAAATTGATAGTTACAGGTCCATCTAATCCCTTGTTTGGAATTGTCTAATGATGCCGTTGAAGTTCAGAGTCACTGCAAAACAAAATATACCAACAAAACGCACTGTGAATAATTCATTCCAGGGCTTGGCCTAATAGAATGCCAAGTATTGGAACCAGGGACTCACAAAGAATTTCCCTTTAAAGGCATGGCTTCAGGTGTATACAACTTAGGGGAGGCCTATTAGGTACCCCTGCTCACATACGTTTTATTCTGGGACATATAAAAAGGTGAGGTCTGTTCTTATCCTTATTAGATGCTACGTTGTTGCTGGTGCAAAATTTATCCCTCCTGATTGTCTCTTCCCAAGCAGACACACAACTGATACTTGGAACTATTTCCCACTGAGTGCTAGTTTCTTTGAGACCCAGTGTCTGGGCTTGAGTTCCAAACTATCTGTCATATTGTAGCCTGACTCATTTAGCTCCAATAGTAGTTGCCTCTTCTGCAGTGCTGAAAATAAAAAGGGGGGGGTGGGGGATGTGGATGTGACCCAACCTGCCTTGTTGAAATCTTCACTGTGCACGACCCCAACTTGACATTCACCAACTGCTTTTCAGGATGGAACAGATTTTATGCCTCTTTCTCCTGACTTCTGGTAGCTCAGGATTGAGAACCTGCCATGCCCAGCGACTTGTTATAGGCTGCCAGCTGTCCCCAGTGCCAGCTGGTCTGCCTATGGACATTTTCAAATTGAGTCCTCAGAGTTGCTGTTATACCTTTGAACTTGCCCTTTTCGTATCTGATTTGGATCGAGCTTTCACTCATTAGGTTGAGAGCAGATATGCTTCTATTTTAGCCACGGCTAAATTCCACAGTCTCTATAGATATGCTTAAAAATAAACAACACACTCCTTTTATCTTCTCTCTCATGTTAAAAAAAATGTGATTCTATATTCAAACTCCTGAAAGTAGGATCACGTCTCATATTACTGTGGACTTCACACTCATGCATCAAATTCAAGAAAGATTGAAGCCCACATTTCCAAATGGGAAAACAAGGCTAAAGTTTGTAGTTTACAGGGTTTTGTTTGTTTGTTTTGTTTTTGTTTTCGTGCTCCAGATATTGTCTGATGTGGTAGTGCAAGGAGATAGCGACTTGAACCCCTGAAATAGCAACAGTCTTGCAAAAAACTTTTTCAATAAAGTCAGTGAAAGGAGGACCCATGAGAGCTCACGGGACAGGGAGTGTCCCTCAGGTTCTCGCCCTGGAGCCCATGGAAGGAACCAAAGAAAGACTGATGCTCAGTGTCTGTCTCTGTCTCTGTCTCTGTTTAGCTGGATTTAAAATCTGGCCCAGGAGCATTGGGATTGTGTAAGTGCAAGGACCTGACACTGCGAATGAATGAATGAATGAATGAATGAATGAATGAATGAATGAAAGCAAAAGGGGCATGTTTTGAGAAAAGTATAAAGGAACAAAATCAACCAACACCAACTCCCTGCATTCTTAGTTTCTTTGAAACCTGAAAAAAAAAAGCACCGTTTTGCAGTGATCTTTCCACTAATTCCAAACTTAGCACACAGAATAATTATTACAGACACAATTCTTTTTGTACAAATGCCCTTCCATTTTAAAATGTTCTGGGCCAGGTGCTGGCACACCTGGTGAAGTGCACATGGTACTCGGCTGGAGGACCTGGGTTTGAGCCTGCCCACCCCACCCGCCTCACATGCAGGGAGAACACTTCACAAGTGGAGAAGCAGGACTGTAGGTGTCTCTATCTCCTCGAATGAAAAGAAAAGAAAAAAAATATATAGCACCAGAACTGATAATACTGGCACTGAGCCCCAGGACAGGAGGCAAAAATAAATAAATATATATGTAAAGAAATAGATAAATAAATAAATAAGAGGTCATATTTATTTTAATGAGAGCAAGAGAGAAATACCCAAGCACTGCTCAGCTGACACCTCTGTGTCCAAGGCATGGATGTCCTGTGCACAACCATTATGCTATCTCCCCAGCTCCCTATGTCATTTTTAAAACTACATAGGGTTTTAAATTATGTCATTTGAAAGTGCAAAATTAGAATCAAGTCACCACCTCTGTGTCTCATATATTTCTTTAGTCACAGCGACTTCTAAGGGTTGGCTAGTTCCTGTAGCAATAATACCTTTCAGTTACAGTCCCCTTGGCGCAAGTCGCAAAGGACCTCTCTAAGGAAGCCCTGTTCGGAACTCAAGCAGTATCAGTCATGATTCAAACAGCTGAGCACTGCGCTGGAGAGAGGAGCATAGATCAGCTTCATCATCCCTCACGACCCCCCTGGTGCAAGGACTTTGTCTGTTCTACCACTGACATCAATGCGTGTTCATACGTTAGCACTAAAATCGGGACTATCACAGTTTAATCTCTTCAGCACATCTGCTTCCAAGTTCAAGGTCTTCATTTAAATGGTAACTTCTAAAATATCAACATTTGATCTCACTGTAGCATCTAAGAGGTTTCAGTATCCCCTTAGCACCTCCCCTTGTGATTATACATTTCCAGAGTGAGTTTTCCAGACTAAGATTTGACTAGTGATTCCATAATTGCATCTTCCTTCCTATAAATACATATTCCCTCCTCCCATAACATTAAGATTACCTGCGCACCAAACTAAAGATGTAAATTCTAGGTATGGGAAGATGGGCAAAATATATTCCCACTTTCCAGACACTCTGAAAACATCTTTCCTAAATGTCACATAAAAAATCCCAACATATGTGGGACTATGTGAAAGCCTGGTAGAGCTTAGGGGAGCTCTTCCATCCTTGGATGGAGGTCTGGAAAGACACCCCACTCTCTCCATAGAGTTGTTAGCCTCTCTCCATAGAGATGAGCCAAGAGGAAAAAGGTCTCCCAGACTCAGCTCCCCTTGTTAGACTCTCAAGCCCAAAGAGATCTCAGTTTTTCCCTGCTAGAAGCAGGCCACATGGCTGCCTGATTTAAGGTTCATTTACTCAAAGTTCACCTCACCTTCTGATCACAAAGGAGAACACACCTTATCACACACTCCTAACAGTGTGTTTTGATGTCCTTAATTTACATCAAGCCTTGTTTATCTTCTATCTCACCTTAACTGGTTTAACCCCTATTCTCTTCTCAAATGCCTTTGGGTAATTAAATGCCTGCATCAGGAAAATAATTATCTTGACCTTTATGTATCTGCATCAATTCTTGTCATACCAGCCCCCTACCATAGGGGCAAGCTGACCTTTAAGAAACCTGTAATTTCTGACGTATTTGAAAACTGTTCTTTGTTTAACTTTCTCTATATGTACGAATGTTCATATCAAAATACTCCCCGGTGTCTCCTTTCTGATCTCTGGGCCCCTTAGAGCCAGAGGGGAGAAATGGTCAGCTTACCTTCCTGGCTGGAGTCACTCCACATGAACCCCAGCAAACATATTTCTGAGAGACTGTATATATCTATTTGTTATTAATAGTACCATTAACTAAACTGATGTCCTTAATAGATAAATTGATTTATAATGGCTATATGTTCAAATCTAGGATTTATTATGTCATTTGCATTAACAAAGAGGAACACAGGCACAAGGACTAAAATAAAGTAGACCATGGACCCTAAGCTCAGACTGACGGGGACTCAGGGGTCACAGTGACAGGCTCTTGTGCTGAATATGAATAGATATGGCCCTGGGTCAGATGGAAGGGCTAAATTGTTAACGGTATTTATATTCTTTCCTCATATTTGGGAGTTACTCCAGACTCAAATTCCCCATCCCCACCAAGAGGAAGCTTCACAAGTGGCAAAGCAGTGCTGTACATCTCTCTCTCTCTCTCTCTCTCTCTCTATATATATATATATATATATATATATATATATTGCTTTCCTCTCTTAATTTCTTAATTTCTCTCTGCCCTACCAAGAATTTTTTAATATTTTATTTATTTATTCCCTTTTGCTGCCCTTGTTTTATTGTTGTAGTTATTATTGATGTTGTCATTGTTGGATAGGGCATAGCGAAATGGAGAGAGGAGGGGAAGACAGAGAGGGGGAGAGAAAGATAGACACCTGCTTCACCACTTGTGAAGAGACTCCTCTGCAGGCGGGGAGCCAGGGGCTCGAACCGGCATCCTTATGCCGGTCCTTGGGTTTTGAACCCCCTGCGCTTAACCCGCTGTGCTACTGCCCAACTCCCCCAATAAAATTTTTAAAAAGAAAAAATACAATGAAATTGCCTATGTTTTAAAGCATCATTATATTCATCTCATTTCATCATAAGCTGCTAGCACATATCCTCCATGTGAGAAGAAAAAGTGAAATTACTATCACCACTGTTTTCTTAAAAGATACTTTTTGAATATAGTTAACACTGTCAACATGACTAGTCCACACAGAGCCACGTAGGAATTTAATGTGATTCCCATAGAGTCCCCACACAACTTCTTTAAGAGAACAGAAGAGAAGCTTATCTGTAATCAGACTTGGCTTCTCTTTACATATGACTCAACAATATGGAAGGAGGGCCTGGTAATGGTGCACCCAGTTAAGTGTACATAGTACTTGTTGCAAGGACTCGCAGGAGGATCTGGGTTTGAGCCCCAGCTCCCCACCAGCAGAGGGGGAGGGGGGAGGGGGTTACTTCACAAGTGGTGAAGCAGGTCTGCAGGTGTCTCTCTTTCTCTCTCCCCTCTCTCCCCTCCTCTCTCAATTTCTCTCTGTGCTATCCAATAAAATAGAAAAAATGGCCTTTGGGAGCAATAGATTTGTAGTGCCACAACTGAGCCCCAGCAATAAGCCTAGAGGAGAAAGAAAGAGAAACAGGGGGAGGGAGAGGGAGAGGGAGAGGGAGAGGGAGAGGGAGAGGGAGAGGGAGAGGGAGAGGGAGAGATGAGGGGGAGGGAGAGGGAGAGGGAGAGGGAGAGATGAGGGGGAGGGAGAGGGAGAGGGAGAGGGAGAGAGAGAGATGAGGGGGAGGGAGAGGGAGAGGGAGAGGGAGAGAAAGATGAGGGGGAGGGAGAGGGAGAGGGAGAGCGAGAGAGATGAGGGGGAGGGAGAGGGAGAGAGAGAGAGATGAGGGGGAGGGAGAGGGAGAGAGAGATGAGGGGGAGGGAGAGGGAGAGGAAGACTGTACTGGGTGACTAATGAGAGGATCAGGAATTTCAAGAATGCCCAGCAATACATTCAAGTCCTAATTACCACAAGTATTCTCTCTACCATTTTCCTCACTGGGGCCTGTTCCACAGTGAGAGTATCTCCCCCATCCAGAAGGACAGGTCTAGAATTTTACCAGCACTTTTCCTCGAAATGTTCTACCCAACAACTTCTTTCCCTTTGTATTCTACACTGGGCAAGCTAAAATACTTATAAGGACATCTCACCTGCATTCCCCATCAATACACTTGAATAAATAATGCCAAGAATATCAACTAATTGAGTTCCCCTGCACAGATCATTTTTATTAGTGATTTGATATTAATTAACAAAATTACAAGGTATCAGGGACTAGCCTGCACCATTCCCACCATCAGAGTTCTGGACCCCCAGTCTCTCCGTTGGAAGCCAAGGTTGCAGGCAGGTAAGGGCTAACTGTTACTTCCACAACTGTCTAATGTTTGCATAAATTCACCCATTTTCCCCCACGGCCCCATCTACTCTTCCTTTCCAAGTCATGCCTACATCTACTTCTACATCCAAAGGCCCCTCCCTTTTATTCTCTCTCCTGGTCCTGATGGAGTGGGAGATCAGAGCCCTCTGCTCATCTTCCCCCTTTCATTTATCACCCCAAGTTTATGGACCAAAATTCTTTTTGGGGTGTGCAGAAGGTGGAAGGTTTGTTTCTGTAATTGCTTCTCCGCTGGACATGGGCATTGGCAGGTGGATCCATACTCACAACTGGTTTCAGTCTTCCCCTAGTGGGGTAGGCAGAGCTAACAATTGCTGTCTTGTACCATTGATAAGTTATGGTTACCGATGATCAGAATGGTCTTATCAAAGATTTTTGGTGCTGTAAAAATAAACCCTCAGACTCTGTTAGATCTTCCTCACACAGGATCTCTCCTCCTACAGAACAATTAGCCATTGTATTACTGCACTCAGCCATAAACTGATGGGTGCTGGTCTAGGAAGGTGACTTCCGTTTGGCAATCAAAACTGTGCCTCGCCTTGAGCTAGAACAATTGTCCTTGAACTTAGATTACACTATCAGACTTTTGTTTTTCTCTTAGTTTAAAATGTTACAAATGAACTCCTTAGAATAGATCCTAGTTGAAGAATTCCTACTGATTCTCTAGAAATTCTGTAATTTAGGGCTAAAAGAATCAGGACCTGAACCTAGATTATCTCAAGGAAACACCTGACTTGAATTTAATTGAAAAAATGTCTACAATATTTGGCTTATTCAAGCTGTTTTTAAGACCTTATAGTTACAACAAGAAAATATTAGTAGCTATGTTTCTTGAGGATTTGCAGAAGATTAATAGGTCCACTCTATCCAAAGGGCAGTGTTCAAGAACAAAAGCTACATTTGAAGCCTTTGAGATGTTAGATCATAAGGGAATTATTAGAAAACACTTTTGGATACGAGGTAATCAACTAGAAATGGGTAGTCCAGGGAACAGTAAAAGCTAGGAAGCATGAGTACACAAAAATCAATAGGAAAGGGGGTCATT
Organism: Erinaceus europaeus; assembly: GCF_950295315.1. Classification (NCBI taxonomy): domain Eukaryota; kingdom Metazoa; phylum Chordata; class Mammalia; order Eulipotyphla; family Erinaceidae; genus Erinaceus; species Erinaceus europaeus. Next base: position 83,450,754 of record NC_080177.1, read on the forward strand.
ACAGGCCAGTGGCTTTGCTACACTGCTACCTGAGATTGCTCTTCCAAAATTTCCAATGAAAATTATAGATTGTAAGTATCACTTCATATTCTTAAGGAATACATGACAATGATATTTTGTTTTATCTCCTATTGTTCCCACATGTTCAGAGTACCAATAACTGGCTATGAAATTCTTCAACTGATCTACACTTATAGCCTCTTTCCCTAAAACCTTGCTTATTTAAAGCTTCTTTTAAAATTAATTTTTTGGGAGTCAGGCGGTAGCACAGTGGGTTAAGCACAGGTGGCGCAAAGCACAAGGACCAGCATAAGGATCCTGGTTCAAGCCCCTGCCTCCCCACCTGTAGGGGACTCACTTCACAAGCGGTGAAGCAGGTCTTCAGGTGTCTGTCTTTCTCTCCCCCTCTGTCTTCCCCTCCTCTCTCCATTTCTCTCTGTCCTATCCAACAACAATGACATCAATAACAACTACAACAATAAAACAAGGGCAACAAAAGGGAATAAATAAATTAAATTAAATTAATTGTTTATTGAATAGAAACAGAGAAATAAAGAGTGAGGGAGTTGGGAGAAAGAGAGGCAGAGACAGATAGAGACACCTGCAGCCCTGCTTCACCATTCATGAAGTTTTGCCCCTGGGGGGGGGAGGGACTTGAAATTCTGCACACTGGAGTGTATGCACTTAATCAGCCCAAATACCTTAATTTACACCCTTTAATATCTTTGGGATTTTCTACATCACTCAGCTGCCTCTGATTCTAGTTATTGTCTTCAAATGGTAATAGGAAAGAGTTGCTACAAATGCAATGTCTTTATTTCCTCATGAAGAAAAGTATATTGTTTCATTCCCAACTGTTGCATGTTTTTAGACATTTACTTGATGCCTGCACTCTGCTCATGCAATTGGTTTCCTTAACTAGTTACTCTATGTGCTTGATAGTCATATGATATTAGTCGCATCCTTGAGAAAATGAGGTTATTAGAATATGTTGTCCATAGTCATCACTGGAATATATGCATGTTGAGTGTGGAGATACATCATGAACATTATTAAGCAAGTCTACATCTGACAAGAATAAAATGTTGGGAGTCAGGCAGTAGCGCAGCGGGTTAAGCGCATGTGGCAGGAAGCATGAGGATTGGCCTGAGGATCCTGGTTTGAGCCCCTCACTCCCCACCTGCAGGGGAGTCGCTTCACAAGTGATAAATACCAAGGGTTTGAACACTAGACCTCATGCTCCTAAGTTCAGCACCCTACTCACTGAGCCACATCCTGGGCCCTAATATGGCACTATTCAATATGTGCACACTGAACTCAGTAGAGGGATAAAAAGATTATTCACCATCACCTAGGGATGCCTTGGCGCAAAGATGATTTGTCAAAAAACTTGATACATCACATTAATAGACACAACAAAAACATTTGATAAAATTCACCACCTATTCCGGGTTTAAAAAAAAAACTGACATCATGGGGGACAGGTGGTAACACACCTGGTTGAGCACACATGTGCAAGGACCCAGTTCATACCCCTGGTCCCCACCTGCAGGGGGAAAGCTTTACAAATGGTGAAGCAGGGCTGCAGGTGTCTCTCTGTCTTTCTCCTTCTCTGTCACTCCCTTCCCAATTTATTTTTGGCTATATCTATCCAATAAATAAAGATAATACCAAAATTATAGAAAAACGTATATCATGTATAATTTGAAACCAAATATTTAAATATGAATTTCAATGATGGGGCTTGATTTAGTTGCATTATAAGTTATAAAGTACTGTGTCAATAAATTAAGATAAAAAAGATAGCCCATTTTCATGGATTGGAAGAATAGATATTGTTCACATATCTTCTACACATCCTAAAGTATATATTAAATGTAATCCTTGTCAAGATTATAAAAGAATTTTAAAAACAGTGTGTACACCCTTCCCCTTCCCTGGTCTGATAGGTAGTTCACTGGGTAGGGCATGTCTTGCCGTGTGTTCTGTCAGGTACACCCCAGCAGCACCTCAGAGTTCCAACACTGGGAACAGGTTTGGTTTAGTGGTGCCCTACTAGATAAGCTGTTTCTAGACACTTATTTGTAAGTTTTATCTGGAGACCTTAGGACCTGGTCTTGTGGCACTTGATCGAGCTAAATGAAATATGGGGGGGGGGGTGATTCCTCTTGGGTCTTTCAATGGAGATGGGATTATGTCAAGTCACCTACTTTCTAGAACCTCAGTTGCTGTATCTTTAAATTTTATTACTCTTGCTCTAAACCAGTGCCTGTTCTGCCGTCTCTACTAGGTTGTAGATATTTTAAATGCATGAATATCATTCTCTCTTGTTGAAGCCCTCTTGTTCTGTTGAATATAATGACTGCTCACTTATGTTCTTTATTTGCTAATGCCAGACACTGAAGTCCAATAAAGGAACTCTCATACAGTAAGTACAACTTAATATTTCTATAAAAATTGTAGAGAAAAATAGGCCTAGGGTATCCATGACAGACTTTAAAATCATTTTTGTAGAGGTTTTAGCTCTTTCTTGTACCTATGATCAGTCAAGGCTCAGTAATTGATTTTGAATAAGTACAACAATATCAGAGGTAGGTAGACCTGTGTGAGAAATTCTGACAATAGCTGAAATTACCCAGTTAATTATCCCCTTAGTCCGAATATCCGAAAAGTTAGATTTTGTTTTCCAGTTAAGTCATACTCTGTACCTGTAGGATACCTACACTACCCAATAACTATAGAAATCAAACTAATCCAATAACATTGCAATACACAGACAGTTCTGAGAAAGGACAGATTTTTAAAAGCTGTGGGAAAAATCTAGGTTGGTATAATATGAGAAAACACAGTAGTGGCCAAAGGGATCGAGGGAAGATCCCTTTGGGTGAAAATGCATGAACAACTTACATATTTACACGTAACTCAACAAATTCATAATGTGGGTGTAAATTTGTTGAAAGTCTCCAGTATTTGGTGAGTGTATGTAGACTGAAGAATAGAGAACTTTAGTTTGAAAGTTGATAGCTGGGAATGTGACGTTGATAATAATGAGATCAGTTATAGTATTTAGCAAAACATTATAGAAAAAAGTTATTTTTTTATTTTTTACTTATTTATCATTGAATAGAGACAGAAAGAAATTGACTTGCTCTAAGTGGCTCTGTGGAAATCTTCTGCTTTCCCTGTTACCCCACAGCTCAGACAGTGCTCTCCCCTAACTTCACCCCTAACAGAAGAGGAGTCCATCTACTTTTCACCTCAAAAGCCTGCTTTTTTTTTTCTTAGAAGACTGAGGTTTCTCTCCCCATTTCATCAGAAACAAAGTATTAAACACCCTTATGAAGTGACATGCTGTTTCCTGCCTCAGTTTTTGAAGTACAAACAGACTTATTTGGCCATTACTGTAAGACATCCTCTTTAATATTAAATATATCAGTGCAAGGAGAGTGGTCCAAACTATTCACAAAATTCATGGCCAAGGAGGTTTTCTTGGTTACCTATAGAAATAGTGAAATCAAGGTAAGAGCCAAAACAGAAAAAAAGATTACAAGTGAAGCAGATTACTACTTTAGTTGTGTATGTAAAACTGTTTGCTATGATTGAAAGTACGCTGTGTGTGTATCAGTTGATGTCCCTTTTCTAGGTCAAGGAGGACTGGGCACTTAAGGTTGTAAAAACAACACAATAAGATTTCAGCAAATTCATTCTGCACATGTACTTAGGAATAGGGGTTGTTTAAATCACATTGTCTTTTGGTATTTGCATGTAGAAAGTAACTAGTTATTGCAAGAAAATTTTACACCTTTGCATAAACTTTACTACTTGCATAAGTCTTTTTAGATAATGTATCAAGTCTTTCAGAATAAGCAAGCAGCTATTCTTGGACATATTTAATGTAAAATAGAAGACAAGCTGACTAGACCTCATTTCTTTCAATGATAAAGGCGCTGTATTATTTTAGTAAGAATTGTAAAATGGGAATGTTCACAAATATACAGTGAATTTGAGTAGTCCAATATGAGATCCTCTTGACCCTTTCCTTTAAAAATTTCTGAAATATTTGTATGTTATAAGAATAAAGAGAATGCATTCAATTGATATCTGTGACTATGCTGGCTTAGAAACACACAGTAACATCAAACAATCACTTGGCTCAAAAAAAAAAAAACCTTTCTAAGGACATTAAGTCTCTATGTGGGCTTCAGTTATTTCTAATATAACAACATTAAAATTTGGAATTATAGTCTAAAATATTCGTTTATTTGTCTGATAGTAATTTAAAGAAAATTACTTTCTCATCTATAAAATTAATATAGAAGGCTTCCAAGTTAAAACTAGGGTAAAATTCAGCTTTTAAAAAATGCAAGTGGCTGCAAACGCTATCATGAAACCATCCTGGCTTCACTGGGCAGACAACCTCACCAATGTGCCCTAGAACCTCACCTCTCCAGAGCTCCACCACTTGGGAAAGATAGAAACAGCCTGAGAGGATGGATCCACCTGCCAACACCCATGTTTAGGAGAGAAGCTATTAAAGAAGCCAAAACTCCCACCTACTACACTTTAAAAATAATTTGAGTCCATACTCCCAGAGGAATAAAGAATAGGGCAGATTCCAACGGAGGAGGATGGGGTATGGAACTCTGCTGGTGGGAATTATATGGAATTGTACCCCTCTTATCCTAGAATATTGTTAATCACTACTATATCACTAATAAAAAATAAAAAAAGAAACAGGCTTATAGTACACACTGACCTGTCAATGACCATGTTCGGTGGAGAAGCAATGACAGAAGCCAGACCTCCCAATTTCTGCTCCCCATAAAGAATTTTGGTCCACACGCCCAGAGGGATAAAGAACAGGGAAGCTTTCGATGGAGGTGGTGGGACATGAAACTCTGGTGGTGGGAACTGTGTGGGTTGTTTCTCTCTTATCTTACAATCTTGTTCATCATTATTAAACAACTATTTTAAAAAACTGAGAAAAATCAAGTGGATAGTAAAAACAAAATATTACATCAAATTATAAATGCTACAATCATCTATTTCAGCTGCTGCCCTTCAGGAGAGGAAAACAAAAGACCAACTGGCCAAATAATTAAGATTTTGTTACTTACTGCAATAGAGAACATTTTGCCCACAGAGTTTTAGTAGTATGTATACCCATAGACTTTTAGTAGTAATAAGAAATCAAATCAACAGAAAATAAAGTAAGGTACTATATTAAAAAAAAATTGCTGTTTCAATAGTATATTTAGTGCAGCCCGGGAATATTATGGGTACAGACCAGTTTACTGCTGCTACCTTCCATGGGATCTAAAAACTCAAATTGTGATAAATATTGGCTGAACTCTTTTCAGTCTAAGTTTTAAAGGTGTCTTCAATGACTCAAACCTATTCACAAGGAAAATAAAACTACAACTATGGTAGTAAATCTAACTGATAAATTTCTGCACATAAAATAAACACTACCCAAATAGAGAGACTCTTTGTGAAATCGGGGGTCTTTTATGCTATACATTAGACAGAAAGTTAATAACCAAACTATACAAAGAACTCACCAAACTCAACAGCAACAACAATTAAACAACCTCATCCAAAACTGGGGAGAATATATATATATATATTTCACCAGAGGTCCACAGGGCTAACAGACACATGAAAAATGCTCTAAATCACAGATTGTCAGAAAACAGCAAAAAGACAACAGTGAGATACCACTTTACTCCTGTGAGAATTTATCACATCAAAAAGAAGAATAAGAACAACTGCTGGAGAGGATTTGGGATACCGGAACCCTCCTTCACTGTTGGTGGGAATGTCCAATCCCTGTGGAGAGCAGTCTGGAGAACTCACAGAAGGCTTAAGTGGATCTGCCCTGTGACCCTGAAGTTCCTCTCCTGGGGATAGATCCTAAGGAACCCAACACTCCCATCTTAAAAGATTTATGTATGAGTATTATTTATAGCAGCACCACTTGTAATAGCCCAGAACTGGAAACAACCTATGTGACCAACAACAGATAAGTGGTTAAGAAAGTTATGGTATATATATATATATATATATATATATATATATATATATATATATATATATATATATATACACAATGGAATACTACTAATCTATTTAAAATGCTGAAGTCACCTTCTTCACCTCATCTTAAATGGAACTTGAAGAAATTCTGTTAAGTGGCATAAGACAGAAAGAGAAGAATGAATCTGAGATGATCTCACTCATGAGCAAGAGAACAGGGAGAGGAGTGGGGGAAGGTGTTTGGTGAGGTCCTTGAAAAAGATGATGTAAAAAGAATTAAACTGAAGGTGAGAGTGTTTTGCGAACACCTGTCTTGGCAAGATTGGAAATTCTACCATGTGCCAACAGCTATACTGTAAGCATTCACATCCCAATAAAAACAAAGTACAATAATTATTAAAATTAAAACAAAAGATCATGAAATTGTTTAAAGCTACTGACTCTGATTTTTATAAAATGAATAAGCAATTATAAAATTCAACTGAAATTTCTATCAATTACAGATATATTGGTTAAATACAAAAATCTTCTGGGACATAAATTAGTTGTTCTCTAGCTTATGAAAAAAACATATTCAGTGAGAGACACAGGCTTTATAGATGCAGATAGACACTGTCTATACAAAAATACATGGACAATCAGACAGATGGATAAGTCAAAAAGAAACACAAATAACTTCATCACTCTGAAATTTGACTATATACCTAAGACACACATCCTAGCTTTTTCTTTTTCTTTTTCTTTTTAATTTATTCCTTTTTTGTTACCTTTGTTGTTTTATTGTTGTAGTTATTGTTGTTGTTATAGATGTAATTGTTGGATAGGACAGAAAGAAATGGAGAGGGAAAGGGAAGACAGAGACCGGGAGAAAAAGACAGACACCTGCAGACCTGCTTCACCACCTGTGAAGCGACTCCCCTGTAGGGGGGGAGCCGGCGGCTCGAACCGGGATCCTTAGGCCGGTCCTTGTGCTTTGCCCCATGTGCACTTAACCCTCTACGCTACCACCCAACTCCCTATGTCCTAGCTGTTTGCAAAATGGAGACTCCCAACTCTCATCTGCTTTATTCTTCTTTTTAGGTTTCTGATTATTAAACAATTTGTTCTTCTTTCTATCTTAATGTTTTTTCAGCCACCAAGTTGCAGTTGCTACCATGACACCAACCTGACTTCCCGAGCAGACCACCTCACCCATGGGTCCTGGAACCTCCCCGCCCCAGGGCCCTGCCTCACTAGGGAAAGACAGACACAGGCTGGGGGTGTGGATCCACCTGCCAACACCCATGTCCAGTGGAGCAGCAATGACAGAAGCCAGACCTTCTTCCTTCAGCTCCCCATAAAGGATTTTGTTCCATCCTCCCAGAGGGATAAAAAAAAAGGGAAGCTTCCAATGGAGGAGATGGGATACAGAATGCTGCTGGTGGGAACCGTACCCCTCTTATCCTACTGTCTTGTTGATCATTATGAAATCAATCACAAAAGGGGGTGGGAAGTAGCTCAGCGGGTTAAGCGCACATGGCACCAAGCACAAGGACAAGCATAAGGATCTGAGTTCTAGCCCTCAGCTCCCCATCTGCAGGGGGGGTCACTTCACAAGCAGTGAATTAGGTCTGCACTTGTCTTTCTCTTCCTCTGGCTGTCTTCCCCTCTTCTCTCCATTTCTCTCTGTCCTATCCAACAATAATGACAGCAATAACAAGAATAACAATAACGATTAAAAACAACAAGGGCAACAAAAGGGAGCAGTGGATTTGTAGTGCAGGCATCGAGCCCCAGCAATAATCCCGGAGGAAAAAATAAATAAATAACTAAAAATAAAAAGACTAGGGCAATGCTAATGACTACCTCACTCTATAACTGTGTTTTACTTCTCATATTCCAGGGGTTAAGATTAGCACAAAGAAGAAACAGAGCACCATAAATTTCAAGAATAAAGATGATACTTCTTTTTAAATCTAATGCTACTGGATAAAAAAATTGTACAAATTTCATCAGTTAATACACATTTATGGTAAATCCATGCAAATGAATTAAAATTAACTTAAAAGAGAAAATATATATAAGAAAAAAAATTAACTAATCAGTTTGGTCTTGATTTGTATTCAATTAAAACAATTTTCTCTCTATCTATAAAATTTAAACATTGTGACTAAAGAAAGCTTTAAGTTTTTACCATACTGATTACTATTTATACTTAAGCAGGTTCATGTTAGAGTAAATTTACCTGTGCATAGTGATAATTAAATCAGCCTATTTTGAGAAAATTTATGATCTATATAAGATCCATGCAAAACAAGAAATAAAACTGAAACTGTGTTGTAGAATGTGCATATCAAGCAAGAAAGAACAATTTTGGTTTTCTGTATTTTGAGATATATTTGTACAGAAAAATCTTAAAGAAATAAAGAGTACCACCAAAATGATAAGTATCTATTATTTATGTGTTCATTATCCAAACTAGCATATGCTCACTTGGCACCAAAACATATCATATACATCTAGAGAATTTAGAAAATATGATCTCTTAGCTATACATCTCCTTAATTTTATACATGTTAAAATATTGTAAGTAGTTTTTCTTCTGGTAACAGACTACATGGTCACTAAAATACAGCTAAATCATATTATCTGTAATATCAAAGAACTATTTGAAGTATCAGGGAGAGAGAATCATAGTGCAAACTTCCAACACAGGCTTAAGGAAAGGACCTGGCAGCAAAGTAATGTGATAGGGTTGGAAGCTTCCCTAAAATGCTGATGGGTTCCTCGGAATGCTCAGTTCTCTGTTTCTTTTCCTATAAAAGAAAATTTATCAAGTTCTCATGGAATGTAATTCACTGTCTGTAAGCTGTCTCATGTATCTTATATATGTTTGTAAACATAAAGGATAAAGTAAGTGTCTCAACTAGGAGGCACTGGTAAGTGAACAAAAGTAGTAATGACTGAAAAAAAAAAAGGTAAGATATAAAGCAGGAAAAATGTTTAATCAGTCTGCCAATACCCATGTCCAGTGGCGAAGCTATTACAGAAATTCCACCTTCTGCTCCCCAAAAAGCATTTTGGTCCAAACTTCCAGAGTGAGAGAGCTGAAAGGGGGAAGATGACCACTGGGCTCTGCATTCCAATTCCATCAGGACCAGCAAAGAGAAGATTAGGGAAAAGGAAGGATATCTGAAAATAGTAATAGGTGTAGATGTGATTTAGAAAGGAAGGGAAGGCAGGGCCATATGGAAAAAATATATATATATGCAGTTATAGAAATAATAGTCAACCCATATCTGTGACCCCGTAAGAACTACTTTAGTTTCCAGTGGAGGGAAGGGGGACACAGAACTCTGGTGCTGGGGGAAGTTTGGAATTCTACTCCCATTAGCTCATAATTCTCTAAACTAATATTAAATCACTAATAACAAATTAATTAATTAGTAAAAAAAAGTTGTAACGGATCCACAGTTATAGGAAAACTTGCAAAAATTTGATTAAAAAAAAAAAAGAGCAGATGATCTGAACAGATACTTCTCCAAGAAGACATTCATACGAAAAACAAGCGTGTGAAGAAATAGTCACCAGTGGGAGTCGGGCTGTAGCACAGCGGGTTAAGCGCAGGTGGCGCAAAGCACAAGGACCAGCGTGAGGATCCCGGTTTGAACCCCGGCTCCCCACCTGCAGGGGAGTCGCTTCACAGGTGGTGAAGCAGGTCTGCAGGTGTCTGTCTTTCTCTCCTCCTCTCTGTCTTCCCCTCCTCTCTCCATTTCTCTCTGTCCTATCCAACAACAACAACAACAATAATAACTACAACAATAAAACAACAAGGGCAACAAAAGGGAATAAATAAATTAAATAAATATAAAAAAATAGTCACCAGTATCAGGTTTTATTAAGGAAATGTAAATTAACGACAAAATATGCCACAGGTAAATTTACAACAACAACAAAAAGAAAAATGCCACAGGTAGGCAGGCTTCTTACTACTGTTTCTCTCTCTCTCTCTCTCTCTCTCTCTCTCTCTCTCTCTTCCTTCCTTTTTTTTTTTGCCTCCAGGGTTACTGCTGGGACTCCATGTCTGCACTATGAATCCACTGGCCCTTGTTACCATTTCTACTGTTGTTGGATAGGACAGAGAGAAATCAAGAGAGGAGGGGAAGACAGACAGACACCTTCAGGCCTACTTCACCACTTCTGGGGAGGTGGGGTCTCCAGCGCGTCCCTTGCATAGGTCCTTGCGCTTGATGCCATGTGCTGTGTGCTTAACCCTACCGCCTGGCCCCCTTAGTATTGTTTTTACATTGCAGGGTCAAGACACTGTACCTCTGCTTTATCTTACTGATTTTGATTAGACATGCTAGATGTGTATTGGTTTTTATTTCATAATATAATTGACAAAGACTTTTTTTTCATGGGAAGCTGAACATTTTGGGCTATAACTTTCATGGTTGTTATTGCTTGTGTTATGCCCTGTTTTCTTCTTGGTTTCCAACTTCATATATATATAGATATAGATAGATACATATTGCCTCCAGAGTTATTGCTGGGCTCGGTGCCTGTACCACGAATCCACCGCCCTGAAGGCCATTTTTTCCCCTTTTGTTGCCCTTGTTGTTTATCGGTGTTTTTGTTACTATCATTGTTGTCGTTGTTTTTGGATAGAACAGAGAGAAATGGAGAGATGAGGAGAAGACAGAGAGAGGGAGAGAAAGACAGACACTTTCATACCTGCTTTATTGCTTGTGAAGCGACTCCCCTGCAGGTGGGGAGCCGGGGGCTCGAACTGGGATCCTTAGGCCGGTCCTTGTGCTCCGCCCCACGTGCGCACTTAACCCGCTGTGCTACCGCCTGGCCCCCCATTTTTTTTTACAGAGTGATAGAGTGAGAGACTACAGCATAGATGCTTCCTCTCTTCATGTGGTGGATTCAGGCTGGTATCTGGTTTACACACATGGTAAATCAGCACTTTATCCAAGTGAGTTGCCTGGATGGACCACAATTACTACTTTTAAAATTATATTTAACATTTCAGCATTGTTAATGCTCCCATTCAAACCCAGAAATAAGAATATAGTCTAGTTAAGGAGCCAGGCAGTCGCACACTGGCTTAAATAAACACATTACAGTTCACAAGGATATGGGTTCAATCCTGTGGTCCCTACCCACAACGGGAAAGCTTCAGGAGTGGTGAAGCAGGGCTGCAGGTGTCTCTCTTACTCACTATCTCCCCCTTCTTTCTCAAGTTCTCTTTGTCTCTATCCAGTAACAACTAGATATAAAATAAAAAATATTTTAGTTAAACAATTTGATCTTTAAATCAGAATAATCTATTTTTATTTGGCTATTTTTTTTAGTTTGCCTATGTATGTGTATATTGTATATCCTTTTATATATTATTATTTAATTTTATTAGTGACTTAATATTGATTTACAAAATGATGAGATAACAGGAGTATAATTCTCACCACCAGCGTTCTGAGTCCCCATTCCCTCCATTGGAAACTGCAGTGGTTCTCCCAGGACCACAGATATGAGTTGACTATTATTTGTAGAACTATCTATCTATAATCACTTCTAGGCCTTCTGGCTAAGGTCAAGTGTATCACTATATGTGTACATATATATATTTGCCCATTTTTTCCTATGACTCTTCCTTCTCTTCCTTTCTAAGTCACACCTACACATTTTACTACTTCCAAATTTCCTTTTTTCCTCCTCTCTCTAGGGTCCTGATGGAATTGGAGTTCAAAGCCCTCTGGTCATCTTCCCCTGTCATTTCTGCCCTGCTGGGAAATGGACCCAAATTCCTTATGGGAATGCAGAAGGTGGGAGGTCTGGCTTCTGTCATTGCTTCTCCACCGGACATGGGTGTTGGCAGGTGGATCCACACCCCGAGCCTGTGTCTGTCTGTCCCTAGTGGGGCAGGGCTCTGGGCGGGGGGGGGGGGGGGAGTTCCAGGACACACTGGTGTGGTCATTTGCCCAGAATTAAATCATAGTAGCATCTGAAACTTGGTGGTTGAGTCTGTGGTGCTATTGTGGATGCCTCAGTTGTAGTTGGTGAGTCTGTTAAGTTCCATAGTTGTCCATATGTGCTGATTTGGGTGAGATCATTTCTGTTTCCTGTTATTCCATGAGCACACCTTCTGGATTTTGTTATTTCTTATGTGAAAACAAAATTCTATCCTTATCAGGTTTTATTTCTTAATAGTATGCTTTTGTCTTCAAACAAATTTCTTTTTTGTGAAGTATAGCTTCATACTTTTCTTATTTATTTATTATTTGCATGGTTGTCTTCCATATTAAAACCTGTAACGTACATCTAGACGGCATGTTGGTAGTCCTGACCACTTATCAGCTTTATACTAGCTCATTTCTAGCCCCTTTTTGTCATTTGTGAAATGGGTGTGACCAAGGGCTCTTAAAACCTCACAGGGTGGTCAAAGGGGGTCACTGCCTTGTTGCCTGTAGAGTAGGAAACAGAAGTTTCTGTAAATGTGAGTAACTTGCTAGTAGTTCCTATAATGTTAGTGATATGATCACTCATTTGTTCAAATATGAATTATGCAGCAAAAAATCCATTAGAGGAAAAGTAAGATTCAGTCATCCAAAGGGAGAAAGATTGGGAGAGGGAGAGGGAGAAAGGGAGAGGGAGAGGGAGAGGGAGAAAGGGAGAGGGAGAGGGAGAGGGAGAGGGAGAAAGGGAGAGGGAGAGGGAGAAAGGGAGAGGGAGAGGGAGAGGGAGAAAGGGAGAGGGAGAGGGAGAGGGAGAGGGAGAGGGAGAGGGAGAGGGAGAGGGAGAGGGAGAGGGAGAGGGAGAGGGAGAGGGAGAGGGAGAGGGAGAGGGAGAGGGAGAGGGAGAGAGATTGAAAGGAATATAAAAGGACAGAATTACTTTCTTGTCACGTTTTTCTGGAGCTTACTTTGAAATGGCTTCACTTAGTTAGCAAGGACCTCACCGTCACATACCAACACGAACAGCAGATTGTAGATGAGATGGAACTTTAAATTTACTGTTGAAGCAATAAGTTTGGATCAGTGGGGGTAATATTTTAGATAGTCAGTTTTTACATGCATGCACATAGTTCTAAATTCAGTCTACTTTTAGGCTGGGAATCTTTAGCTGGAAAATCAGAGCATTGGCAACTTTCTACAGTCAGCTATATTTATGCATGGCTATATGCTGACATATACTAATTGTTTCTTTTCTCTAGTTTTTGTTTGTTTGTTTGTTTTTTTCTAGGGTTATGGACATGGTTTGGTGCCTGAATCATGAATCCACTGCAACTGAAGGCCATTTTTTCCCCACTTTTGTTGTTGTTGCTGTTGGACAGGACAGAGAGAAACTGAGAAGGTAGGGGAAGACAGAGTGAGGGAGAGAAAGACAGATACCTGCTGACCTGCTTCACTGCTTATGATCAGCCCCTGCAGTGGGGAGCATGGGGCTCAAATTGCGATGCTTGTGCCAGTCCCTGTGATTTGCACTATGTGCGCATAACCGAGTGCCACTTCCTGTCCCCTAATTGTCTGTTTCTATGCAAAGACATTCTTGAATATCAAATGTCTATGTTCAAAATCAACCTGTGAAAAAAAAACATAATACTTACTATATGCAAAGTAAGGAATTATCCAAGGACTCTTAATGTGAAGAAGGCTTTTTGTAACACTGAGCATGGTGTGGGGAGGCTCATTCGGAAGGACACCACGGGTCTAGCTCAGGGTCAAGTTCAAGCCCTGATACCACATGGAAGCACCAAAGGATTCCCTGGGGTCAACAAAATCAACTAAGAGAAGTAACAATCATAGCTGTGATATAGGGGAAAATGAAATTTTAAATAGAAGCATCAACAGCCATGATATACTTGTCCATGTTTGAAAATCATTCTCATAGCTTATGGTCAACGTTCCCTTATGCATATCTATGAATAATCAACGCACAGAACTTTAAGAATCGACATGTAGCACAATTTAATTCTGGAAGCTATAAATTCTTCAATAAACTAGATGGCGTTCTGATGCAAGCGCTATTCATAAGCGCCATAGAGTATTATTATCAGGCTTTTAAATCACAGGCCAAAGGTCTCCAAACTTCATCACTTCACATAAGAAATTAATAGAGATATAGTAGTGTGTTTTTTCTAAAGATAGCAAAGGAGTGCTGAGGTACAAACATTCAACTCCAGTGCAATTAACAGTAAGTAACCTACAGATCAGGAAAGTTTAAAGTCAATAGCCAAGACCCACTTGAATGGACAGTGATTGATTTAGCTTGCTCTGGCAGATAGGGGAACAATTGATCTAAGCTTTATTTTGTGCTAGCCTTTTATCTCTTGCAAGCCTAATGAGGCATAAGGGGGAAGTGAAAATGGAAACAATAGAAATAGATCTGAGTCTGCATGGGGCCAACACCTTGATGAAATGAAAATTTAATCCAACCAGCTATTTTGTGTCATAAGGCTCTACTCTGAAATTTGCAGAAACTTTGTACTTTGTAGCATTTTTTTCAACACGTTAGCAGTTCAAGTCTCTTTATTTAAAACAAACTGCTACTGAGTACCTTCCATGAACTGTGAACTGGAAAACATTTAGCAGGAGCTTTGTGTTTAATAGGACCGAAATGATATGAAAACTCAATATTCTGTTGCCAGAATCTGTTGAAAATACTCTACAAGTAGTTGTAAAAGAAAGTATCCTAGAGGGGAGTCGGGCTGTAGTGCAGCGGGCTAAGCGCAGGTGGCGCAAAGCACAAGGACCGGCATAAGGATCCCGGTTCGAACCCCGGCTCCCCACCTGCAGGGGAGTCGCTTCACAGGTGGTGAAGCAGGTCTGCAGGTGTCTATCTTTCTCTCCTCCTCTCTGTCTTCCCCTCCCTCTCTCCATTTCTCTCTGTCCTATCCGACAATGACAACAACAATAATAACTATAACAATAAAACAACAAGGGCAACAAAAGGGAATAAATAAATTAAATAAATATACATAAAATAAAAGAAAGTATCCTCGTAACCCTCCTGCACTGCTGGTGGGAAAGTAAATTGGTCCACCCTCTGTGGAGAGCAGTCTGGAGAACTCTCACAAGGCTAGACATAGACCTACCCTATGATCCTGTAATTCCTCTACTGGGGATAGATGCTAAGGAACCAAACACACCCATCCAAAAAGATTTGTGTACACGTGTGTTCTTGGCAGCACAATTTGTAATAGCCAAAACCTGGAAGAAACCCAACTGTTCAACAGATGAGTGGCTTAGCAAGCTGTGGTCTATATACACAATGGAATACTACTCAGTTATTATAAATGGTGACTTCACCTGCTTCACCTCATCTTGGATGGAGCTTGAAACAGAAGGAAGAATATGGGATGATCTCATTCACAGGTGGAAGTTGAAAAACAAGACTGGAAGAGAAAACACTAAACATAACTTGGACTGGAGTTGGTGTATTGCACCAAAGTAAAAGACTCTGGGGTCAAGGAGAATTCAGGTCCTGGAACATGATGGCAGAGGAGGACCTAGTGGGGGTTGTACTGTTATGTGGAAAACTGAGAAATATTATGCATATACAAACTATTGTGTTTTACTATTGACTGTAAAACATTCATCCCCCAACAAAGAAATTAAAAACTAGAAGCTATCCTAATATAAAATGTGCCCCCAGAAAAAGGTAAGAATAAGTGATGTTTGGAAAATATTTCTAAATCACAACTGGGCTCATATAAGCTTGTGACCTATCAGCAGAGGGTAGCTTGAGATGTGAAGCTAGACACTTTTACAGCGAGAAAAGTATGTTTAAAAATGCATTTACAGGGATGCAGAGGTCACATAGGTTCCCAAACTGAATATAGGCCCCAGATCAGATCAGTGGGGTTTATAGTCAACAATATTTATACACCTCTCCTATAATTGGAAGCTACTCTCTTCCCTGATCCAGCTTTCTGGTCCTTTTTCCAGCCATGACATCACCTCCACAGAAATAACTTGGATCCACCTGCATATCAGATTTCAGGCTGGGGGATCGGGATCTAGTATAGACACAGGCCCTTTGGAATATAACTAAAATAGGCCTACAAGCTACCTACAAAACAGAGACCCCCCAACTCTTCATCTGCACTACTCCAGCCTACTAGTCTTGATCTTACAGGGAATTTTGCATCAATGGGATTTCCTGGGAAATGGAAACAGTCAGACAGAATAAAGATAAATTATTTACAGGAAAATTAAAACTCCAAGAGAAAATGGAGAGAGTCCAGGATTAAATGGAGGTTGAAACTGAAATAATCAGAAATAATCAAAGACTGACAACATAGGAAACAAGGGTAGACCCTGTGGAGAACAGTCTGGAGAACTGTCAGGAAGCTAGAAATGGCCCCACCCTATGACCCTGCAATTCCTCTCCTGAGGATAGATCCTAAGGAACCCAACACACCCATCCAAAAAGATCTGTGTACACCTATGTTCTTGGCAGCACAATTTGTCATAGCCAAAACCTAGAAGCAGCCCAGATATCCAACAAAAGATGAGTGGCTGAGTAAGCTGTGGTCTATATACACAATGGAATACGACTCAGCTATTAAAATGGTGACTTCACCTTCTTCAACTCATCTTGGATGGAGCTTGAAGGAATCATATTAAGTGAGATAAGTCAGAAAGAGCAGGATGGATAGGGGGTGATCTCACTCAGAAAGAGAAGTTGGAAAACAAGACCCCAAAGGGAAAACACACTAAGCAGAACTTGGACTGGAGTTGGTGTACTGCGCCAAAGTCAAAGACTCTGGGGCTGGAACAGAGGACCTAGGGGCAGAGGAGGACCTAGTGGGGGTTGAAGTGTTATGTGGAAAGCCGAGAAATGTTACACATATACCAACAACCATATTTTACTGTTGACTGTAAACCATTAATCCCCTCCAATAAAGGTAGGGGGTGGAGAAAAAGAAGCAAGGAGGGAAAAATGGAAAGTACAAAGTGGACTGGTCGTGTTATATTGCAACAGATGCAAAGGGCTCTGGGGAAGGAGAGGAAGGCAGGAGTAGAGAGGGCCTTGCAGCCTGGTGCGTGGTAGTGGAAACGGACCTAACATGGGGTGAGAGCATTTCCCAGATACCCTGACAGGAGGTAAGCAGAGATGTCCACATGCCAACACTGTGCTGTGAACCATTATCCCCATAGTAAAACTTTAACAGCCTAAAACCTTCAATGGCAAATACAGAACTCTGGAGCAGAGTCTTAGTTTAAGGACCCACATGGTGCAGAAATGGCCAGGGTATAGCAGCACAGTCTCACTCAGCCATTTTTTCTTTTTCTTTTTCTTTTTTTTTTTTTTTTTAGAACAGAAAGGGAAACTCACAGCAGGATCTGGCTGAATTTGGAGTAGGGCAGCAAAGGAAAATCTGTGTGTGGAGGGCGAGGTGGATGCTCAGCTTGACTTGGAAAGGGACACAGTCTTCTGGTGGTGGGCATGGTGTTTAGGACACTCCTATTAACTTGTCGTCATAGAAAACACTATGTAATCACTATGAGAGGAGAAAATTGATTGAATGTCTCAAACTTTTAAACATTTTTTTTATATTTATTTATTTTCCCTGTTGTTGGCCCTTTTTTATTATTGTTGTTGTTATTGATGTCATCGTTGTTGGATATTTGTTTATTTATTTATTATTGGACAGAGACAGAGAATTTCAGCACTTGTGAAGTTTCCCCCTGCAGGTGGGAACCAGGGGCTTGAACCTGGTTCCTTGTGCACTGTAGTGTGTACACTTAACCGGGTGTGTCACCACCTGCCCCCCCTTTTTTTAGAATCATCCTGCAGTAAGCATGACTGTTCAAAAGAAGAGATAGTTGTGAAGGAGAAGATACATACAGCAATGTCTGATCACACTTCTGACAGTACAACAGTGAATTCTCTCTGAGATGGGACTTCCTGCCTGCCTGCGGAAAGTCTGCATGTCTCTATTCTTCCAGGTTTTTAAATTATGTTTCAATTTAAAAACATTTTATTTACTTACTGGATAGATTCAGAGATAAATGGAAAGAGTAAGGAGAGAGGGGGGAAAAGGGAGAGACAGACAGAGAGAGAGACAGAGAGACACAGAGACATAGAGACAGAGGCAGAGAGACAGAGACAGAGAGACCTATAGTTCTGCTTAATTACTCAGACGCTTTCCCTCATTCAGGTGGGAACCTGGGGCTTCCAGCCAGCTTCCTGGGCGTGGTAACATATGCCTCCACCTGGCATCCTTCAGTGTCTGATGAGGTCCAGGAGACCTCCTGAAAGCAAGAAAAGTTAAGTAGGAAGTACTGTCGGCTCCAAGAAAGGAGGCATTCTAGAAGGTGCTGACTCAGAGGCTTGAAGAGCAAGGGTCTGGAATATCTGACTGTAAGGGACACATCCACTTTCCATATGCTCCAAGGAAATGTTTTTAGAGAAATAAAATGAGTCTCACTGCAAGCTTCTACCACTGCAGATAGTAAGTTGTAGGATCATCCCAGTCGGAGTCTTGGCCTCTCCCTGTGTTCCAGTTCTCACTGAGATGACACAGCTCTGCTCAGACTGGTACCAAATGTTAAAATCCTGCCTGCTAAGTGTGACTTGGAACATGGAATTTGGCCCAGGGTTTTCAGTCTCAAAGGGAAGATGTAGACAGGTAGTCAGAGAAAGTTAATACAGAATTAAACATTAAAAGTGGCAAAAATAAGACTAGGAAAAAAACCAACTTGACCACATTATACATATAAAATGTAGTGCTCTGTGAGACAATGAATTTGAAAGGAAAGTACAATGCCAGTAATTAACATTACGCTATATTCTTGAAATTCATATTTGATGGCTACTGTACACACAAAGTGTACTAATAGTACACATAAGGGTATTAATTCTCTGATACTAGGGTAGTTAAACACCATCATTAAGAAAATAAATGAAGTCAGGCAGGGTAGATAGCATAATTGTTAAACAAATAAATTCACATGCCTGAAGCCCTGAAATCTCAGGTTCAGTCCCCTGTACTACCATCAGTCAGAGTTGAGCAGTGCTCTGGTAATAATAAATGAATAAATGAATAAAGTCAGAACTGACTTGATCCATATATTTCTGTTCCCTCAGGCTTCAAACTCTTATTCATTCAACAACATGCAACTCAAAGTTGTTGTTTAATCTAACTAAGTAGAAAAAAAAGAAAGTACAAATGAATTACAACGTGGAGACAAAGAGAGAATGAATGAATGGAGAATAAAGGAGAATGTCACAGTTCTTACTGTAGTCTGGGCAGTTTTATCCTTGACCTAAACCGTTTAAATGACACGGGTCCAATAATATAAAGTAAAAGTAGTGTTCTTCAATTTTTAAGTTGAATTATTTTCTTTTTACCTTTTGGATAGAGAAAGAGAGACATGGAGAATGAATTGGGAGGGAGACTGGGAGAGACAGACGCCTTCAAGATCTCTGCTTCCCTGCTCACGAAACTTCTCCTGTGCAGGTGGAGGCTTGAACCCAGCTCCCTTCACACCAGAGCATGTTCACTCTTGAGCTGTGCCACTGCCTGGCCCCTCCTTCAAATTTTGTCTAGATTCCTACTCACATTGACATAATTCTTTGAACTAATATGTGATTTCAGGGCTATCTTCCTCAATAACCTTATCTTTATTCTTCTCTATGTAGTAAGATGCTTTTTCTACCCTATATTACATGCAGATACAGACAGTTCTAGTAACTAAAGAACGTCTTCTTAGGAGCCTTGAAAATGGGCTTCATTTTGAATCCAGTCTTTCATTTTCCCCAAACTATAATACCATATATTATGACATAACAATGTTGAGTAAATAGAATAACTAAATATAACATTATTTATTAGAATAATTCCTAAGGTAAGACTATTATAACATGACTCCAAACCCCAGAATTACTGACATATTGGGCTCTTTTAAAGACTGCATTGAACTTTGGGAGATTGTTGTGGGCTGTCTCAGGCACGCACACACACACACACACACACACACACACACACACACACACACACACACACACACACACACACACTAGCAGCATGTCTGGTCTTCCTGTTAGATGCCAAGGATACTCAGCTCTCTCTACTCACAGTTGTCACAGTCATAAATCTCTCCAGACATGATACCAAATATCCTCTAGACTCAAGTGGAACAAAGAAAAACTATTGAGAATAAAATTCAAAATGAATCATTGGACAGACAGGCTCAGCTGGTAGACTGTGTGCCTGCATGCCTAAGGCGCTTGGCTAAATCCTCTGCGTTCCAAATGCAGGTGGTGGGTGCACTGGTCTCCCCTTCTCTCCTCTCTTTTCTCTCTCCTCTCTCTCTCCATTTATCTCATACTAAATATTTTTAAATAAAAGATAAAATTACAATTGAATAACTGTTCATAATTAGGTGAAACCATTCACTGATATGAATGATCTAAGTCATGTGGGAACCCATGAATTCACCCAGGTGTTTTTACCTGGAAAAACGTGGGGGATGCAGACATTCAGAATTCACAAACTGTGTCAACATGTATCATTTTCACTGTACACGGTTTCAATAGTGATATAAACTGGCACAACATTTTTAGGGTAAAATGCACAATTTTGTGACTAGATTTATTTATGTTCTACAGAAAGTGAACTCTACCTCTGAATAGTACAAACCACCAACCTACATGTAAATATATAAGTTTAGCACTTAGCAGTGCAGGACACTATATATATATATATATATATATATATATATATATATATATATGAATATTAATAAAATTATGAGATACATTTTGTTTAACTCGTTGCTGTATAAGTTGGCTTGTTTCTACTAAAATATGAATGACTTATTCTATTCATGAAATATTGATTAAGCACTGACTTTGTTTTTCAGAAGTTCTGTTAGTAGCGGCATGAAACTGAATAGAGCTGTTCACAGGTCTAAAATACATTACATTTGGAGGAATAAGCTATCATATAAAATACAATAGCTCTGTGAAGCATTTAGTTCTATACTCAGATGAAAATGTTACAGGAAAGCAGAGAAGACACTCCTAGCTATAAAGGCTATGCAGATACCTGGTGTTCTTTAAACAGGATGATACATCTGTGAATATTAATCCACTGCAGATAGAGATTCAGGACTGGAGGCGAGGGGATATTTAAAGTCTTTTTATAATAATCTGCTTAGATGGTAAGGACTGGGCTAGGCTAGAAGTGGGAGATTAAAAAAGAAAGGAAACATGAGTGTGAGTGATACTTGGAAACAAATATTATAACTTAGTGATCAGAGTAATAAATAAATAAATACTCTTAAAATGTATTGATTTCATAGGAGCTAGAGTGTCCTAAAGAAACAGAAGAAAAACAAAGAGAAAAAGTCAAAACATCTCTCCAGTACATGGGATTCTGGTGATCGAACCAATAGTGCCAGGCCCAGCACCTTGGGTGATCTAACCCCCCCCCAAATTTAGCTACAGGAGCTTTCAGTAATAGTATTCATTTGAAGACCAGTCCCCAAGTGATATTTCAAGATTTACATCCCTTGCACTGTCTTTGAATCGGGAATATCAAATTGATAGCTTATAACTCACTCACTGAAATTATGTTCCTTTGTCAGCCTGGAAAGTGTCCAAAAATTGAGCATATCATGGAAATTTACATAACCTTTATCTCAAAATTGGTGAACAATAGCTATAAACAGAAACATTCAAGAAGGAGCAGTTGCTGTCATTATAATTAAATGTATTCTCATTTTTCCACAGTAAAAGTAATTTAAAAGGTACTGAGTCATCTCCTTTATGTAACTGTACTTCTCACGATCAGAGTCCCTTCACAACCTAGAATTAGCTTCATGTTTTATACTGAACAACAGTTTGTTAGTAAAAGGCAAAAAAAAATACCCTAGGAAAGTAGTACTTTGCTATTAATTTACATGTGTGGACAACTTGTTCTTCTCCACTTTTAACTTGCCATTGCATAGAGAATGATGCAGAAAGGGAGAGGCCTCACTTTTCTGCATGCTTCTCTCAATACCAACTGACACTGCCTCTGCTAATCCCAAACTAAACAATATAGCCAGTACCACCTCAGCATTTTTTCACACCGGACTGAGTCCAGAGACATCAGGCGTGGAATATCAGCCCACCAGCTTCATTAATCTGGGGAGACCTTTCCTAGCTCATAGGACTCCTTAATTCCATTTCGAGTGGTGCACTTCTTAACAAAACCTCAAAACCTAGATATAGACCAAGGGGCTTGATGGTATGAGATGGGGCTTATGTACACATGTATCCACAAGTTGAGGAAAAACATCCCTTAAAGCAAAAGTGCACAATAGTTTGCTGTGAGTCAATAAATGAAGCAAGCAAGTAGAAAGTACCTAATGAAATAGTTTCTACTTAGACCTAGACACCCTCCTCACCTACCTCTAATTACACATTCCTCAACCACTCCAAAGCTCACCTTATCAGATAAAATAAGGACAACAAAAGCTGAATAAGGACAAGAGACTGGCACACTTTAATGATGGCTCTTTAGTCACTGTCAGGCCACCTTATCACCTGGGGCCCTAGTCAGGGAGTCCTGGGATTCCCACACAGACATAGTGGGCCTAGACCTCTAACAGAGCCCTCTCACCACCGTCACTGGTCATCTCTATCAGGAACAACATAATGGATCCCTCTGTGGGCCCCCATAGGACCTTGCCCTCAATGTGGATCAACAATGGTAAGGAATGTTCCACTCTCTGAAGGGAGGTTGGACAACATACTCTACCTAGTATCTAAGGAATATGGGCCCTGAAATTAGTGCAGCCTGGAATGTTCCTGGCCATGTCCAGAGAATGTGAGCTCAAACCTACAGGGATACAGAGGTTACATAGGTCACTGTGCTGAACAGGGCCTCAGATCAAACTGATGGGGTTTACACTTAACAATATTTATAAACTCTTCCCATGTCTAGGAGCCACTCTCTTCCCTGGTCCAAATTAATTTCTAGTCCTTTTTCTAACTATGACACCATCTCACTGGCCAATACCCTGGGTCCACCTGCATATTGGACATCAGACTCTGGTAAAAACTAATAAAATCATGGGCCCATTGGAATATACCTAAAATAGACTGACTAACTTTTTCCAAAACAGAGACCTCAATTCTCCCTCCATAATATTCTAGCCTTCGGGTTCATGATTAATCAACAATTTGTTCTGCTTTATATCTTAGCTCTTTTTCAGTCACCAGGTTCCAGATGCTACCATGAGGCCAACCTGACTTCCCTGGGTGTTGGAGAGTGGGGCCCACTGTCCTAGGAAGTCCAGGCCACTGTTTCCATGAGGTTCAAGTGGGTTGACCCCCAACTCTCCCTTTAGGTGGAGACAAGGTCAGGGTCCCCTGACCTCCTGAACTAATGATGGATGGCTTCTCTGGAAAGGGGGGCTACCTTTCTGCACATGCCTCTCCTCTCCTCTTAAAACAAAGGCCATGAATTACTGTACATTGTGTTTGGCCTAACTTGAAAGCCGCCATATATGTTCCTGCCCAGCTGTCCCCACCTCCTCCCCTTCCTCTGAAGTGCCTGTAATTTACCCCCCCCCCCAGGGAAATATGCACTGTGAAGCTTGTGATCAAACCTTGTATGGTAACTTTCTACTTGTGATTAAATAGTTTGTAGGTCAACATGCAGCTTGCGTTATGTTGCTCTGTGCTTGGGTTAATGATGACCTTGACCTTCTACCTGGGCAATGGGTGTACGTACTTGCTTTCTCTCTCAAATAAAGGAGTCGTGCTCTGAGGCTTTTCCCTGGGCTGACTGAGTGTCTCCCTGCACATATTGCCCTTGAAACACGGAGCTGCTCCAGGACCCATGGGGGCTGCTCTTGACCTCCGTCTCCCAATGGCTGGGGAGACAGACAGACCCAGAAATGAACCTGCACCTGGACAGACAACCCCACCATTTGTCCTGGAACCCCGCCCCCAGAGCCCTGCCCCACTAGGAAAAGAGAGAGAGACAGGCTGGGAGTATGGATCCACCTGCTAACACCCATGTTCAGCGGGGAAGCAATTACAGAAGCCAGACCTTCCACCTTCTGCTCCCCATCAAGATCCAGGGTCCATACTCCCAGAGGGATAAAGAATAGAAAAGCTTTCAAGAGAGGGATTGGATACGGTGTTCTGGTGGTGGGAATCGTGTGGAATCGTACCCCTCTTACCCTATGGGCTTCTCAATATTTCCATTTTATAAATAAAATTTAAAAAAAAGAAAAGAAATATATCATTAGAGAGTGAGGGCAAAGGATTAAGTTGCCTTCATTGTTTTATTTACCCAGAACCTAGTTTAGCCCATTGAGCCTAGAAGACATTGCATTGATGGCAGTTTGATTATAAGGGAGTTTCTATTTAAAAGTCTGTTTTTCATGTCATTTATCCTGGAAATCAATAATAATACTCCTAATAAGGTGTACAGGAGAGCAATTTTATTGTGTTAATAGTTCAGTTCACAGATCTTGCCCAGCTCAATACCCCAGGTGCATCCGTTTTTACTAAATGAAATAAAGCCACCTGGTGTCTTTACTGAATCGGGATAAGTGGCAAGCCTGTGGGATAGCAGAAATCAATTAGCTAGTTTAATATTGTTTTAGCTCACCCAGTAATTATGGGAAAAATGCCATGAAATCAAAGGAGTATAGCCATTAATGTTGTTTTAATTTATTTAATTTTACTCTGAAAGGAATCATAACAAGGCAGTCATTGCTTCATCAAGACACCAGTGTAAAAGCTCTGGAAAACATGATTTTTGTGAGAATCACCAAACTCCTACTCTTTGTTTTATGACTCTCTTTAGTGTGAGATTATAAACCAATTTGCATGACTTTGTTAATATTAGCTTGAGAGAAAGGATATTCATCTGCTTTCAGTGTAAAGAATCTTCAAATTGACTAAGAAAAAAATTCAAACTTAGTCAACAGTATAGACATATCTTGTAATTGTCAGCTAGTGTTTTTGCCTATAGCCAATATATTTATTTTCTGAAAATTTCTGTGTATAGATATGCATATATATTTATGTCTCCATACACATATGTGTAAGCATATGACTGAAGTCGATCTATCTGGGAGGGAGAAATAAAATAGAGGGGTTACAGACTGAGTGTCCCCGTCACAGGAGAGCTGCGCTGACAACATGATTGTCTGCTGCCCTGAGCCATCATTTCAGCCATGTTACACGACTTCTGTGTAGCTTTCAACAAACTTTATCCAGACAAATTTGAAAACAATTTATCTTATCTGCAGACCTTTGCAACTTTCAGTTCCCATCCTCAGACTCCTCTGAAGATACAGTGGCCCACTGGGAATGGTTGATCCTTACTTGGAAGTGTGGGGAAGTGGAAGCTTGCTAGAGCAGCACTCTGTCAGGGGGGGTATACAAGTTCACGGATACGGATACGGTGGACAGATTAAAAGACTCTGGGGTCTTTGATGTCTTGACACTGATGTCTTGATGAAGCAATGACTGCCTTGTTATTATTCCTTTCGGAGTAAAATTAAATAAATTGAAACAACATTAATGGATATACTCCTTTGATTAAAGCAGATTAAAAGACTCTGGGGGGTGGGGAGGGCTCAGGTCCTGGAGCATAATGGCAGAGGAGGACCTTGTGGGGGTTGAATTGTTCTGTGGATAACAGGGCAATGTCCATTAATCCCCCAATAAAGAAAAAAGAGAAATAAAACTTGAAAAACTAGCAAACTGATCCCTTTAGTCTCAAATACAACATATATTCAAAGAGAAAGTAAAGGTACTGTGTATAATGACATAAAATTCAAATGCAAAAGTAGCATTGAGTTTGAACAAACATTATTTATATGTTATATTTGAGACTAAAGGGATGAGTTTGCTAATTGTTCAAGCTTTTTTTTTATCTAATAAAAAACAGGAGTGGGCACCACTCTGCTTTGGCACATGCAGGGCCCATGGTCAAGGCTGGGTTCTGCTCAGATGCAAACCCCATGCTGGACCGGATAATCACCTCCCCAATCACTGCATTTACTCATTTTTATTTATTTGTTTTTTTTTAATGTATTTATGAGAAAGATAATAGAGGAAGGAGAAGGGGGTCAGGGAGAGACTGAGAAAAACAAGAACATTGCTCAGGGGGACCATGCGGTGACACTTCTGGTTAAGTGCACACACTACAGTGGATAAGGACCCAGGTTCAAGCCCCTGGTTCTCACCTGAAGGGGGAAAGCTTCACAAATGGTGAAGCAGGGCTACAGCTCTCTCTCTCTCTCTCTCTCTCTCTCTCTCTCTCTCTCTTTCTCTCTCTCTCTCCCCTCCACTCAAAGTTCCCTCTATCTCTATCCAACAACAAATAAATACAAATATTTTTTAAAAGACCATTGTTCATCTCAGGTATACAATGATATGGGGATTTAATCTGTATCTCTGGATCCTTAACATGAGTAGCTGGTGCTCTGACTGACTGACTGACTGACTGACTGATATATTTCCCTGGTCTGCATTGCTAATTTTAAGTGCAAGAGAGGGCCTGGTTGTGGTGCACCTAGTTGAGCACACATTACAATGTGCAAGGTCTCCAGTTCAATGCTGCCCCTGGACACGCACACACACATAGGCACACACACACACGTACACACACACACACACACACACACACACACACACACACACACACACACACACACACACTGCCCTGGTCCCAGCCTGCAGAGGGAAAGCTGTGTGAGTGGTGAAACAATGCTGCAGGTGTCTCTGTGCTTCTCTCCTTCTCTACCACCACATTCCATCTTGATTTCTGGCTGTCTCTATCCAATGAAGGTAACAAAGAGGATTCAAAATGATAAAGAGAGGGCAAGAGAAAAGGAAACAATTGCCACCCTCCTTCACCTTCACCACTCTGTGAAGCTTCATCCTCTGTGAGGCTGGAGGCTTGAACCCAAGTCCTTGTGAGATGTGATGTGTGTACTCTGAGTATGCCACTGCCCAGCTCTTGATTTACTAAGTTTTTTAAAATGTATCTTCTAGATGTAGTCAGCTAAGCTGAGTATCCCTTTAACTCACCCTTGGAGCCACATCCAAGCAAACTCAAGGCCCGCCCTGTCTCTTCTTGTACCTTTGAACTATTGACTTTGTGTTGATCTGTCTCATAACCTTTGCAGCTAAGACACTCCTCTCTCTACCCCAGATTGGGGCAGTGTCCTTTTTTTCCTCCTTTCATTCACTTATATGAATACCATGAGCATCCTGTGCCTG
This sequence comes from Erinaceus europaeus, assembly GCF_950295315.1. Classification (NCBI taxonomy): domain Eukaryota; kingdom Metazoa; phylum Chordata; class Mammalia; order Eulipotyphla; family Erinaceidae; genus Erinaceus; species Erinaceus europaeus. The sequence continues at coordinate 83,478,024 of NC_080177.1, forward strand.
TAATTGGGGTGCCAATACTTCAGCGTGCCAGGAATCTTCTCAGTTTTCCTGATTACTGAGATTCAACTCTGAATAATAATAATAATAAGAAGAAGAAGAAGAAGATTCAACTTATTGCATTGTTTTCCTATCTATTAGGAAATTAGTTTAGTTTGGTCACCTTATACTTTCAAAGTTTTTCAATGAGCAGAGAGAAGAATAAATGTATACAAGATTCAAATCCCAGGTGTGAGGCAATCTGGCTGTGACATCTGTCACTCCATTGATCACCAGGGTTGACTCAGGTAACCTGGCTGCCTAGGTGGGTGTCCCCTGCCTTCCTTGTCCCTGGTAGTGCACCCTCTAGAAGCTGTCAGCTCCTTGGAAGAGAACCACCTTCCTGGAATAGAGACAGAGGCATGTTTGACTGAGGGTATGGGAATTGCTATGCTTCCCCTGTCAGAACCTAAAACAAGCTCTCAAGATCTTAATCCTTCTGCAAATTTGACCAATATTACTTAACATGTGTTCCCAAAACTTTGCACACGGACTTCTGTACTGAGTTGAACTGTAATCACTTTGTGTATTTGCAAAGTGTTACCATTAAGCTGGAAACCTTAATTCTGATGTTTCTGAAATTTCTAGTGGGATTAGGTAGGGGAAATGGGTAGAGGCTTATGTCTTCTTCAGAAAAATGAGAATTTTCCCATAGTCTTCTCTCCAGCAGTCTCCCAGTGCCAGCCATAACAAAAACTCCCCAGTCATTCTATTTTCATTCTCTTTAATCCATGTGTTTAAATGGGATTTTAATAAATGCACTAAGAAGTCATTTGCCTTATTTTATTTCAACAAGTATAAATGCACTCCCTAACAAAAAAGAAAGCAGGGTCTAAATGCTAGAAACCATTAAAGGATTTACAATTTTTTATCTTATTTTATTACTTGCTTATTTGATTGGATACAGACAAAAATTAATTAAGAGAGAAGGTGAAGAAAAAAAGGTAAGGAGAAAGAGAAACACTCACAGCCCTTATTCACTGCAAAATTTCCCCCATGCAGGTGGGGGCTAAGGACTTGAACCTGGGTCCTTGTGCACTGTAACATATGTGTTGGACCATATTCTCCATCACCTGGCCCAAATTTTTTGTGTCATTTATGTTCCTACTTCCCACCTACCTAAAACTTTCTTTACCTTTAATGAATGTCACATCACCTCAGATTTCTAGACTACTTTCTGTCTCTCCAGACCATGCATATATTTCCTTTGGACCCTGATGAATACTGATTTTTAAGTTACAGATCTGTAAAACTACGGTACTGTTTTGTAGTACAATGTTGCATCAAATTCACAGAATATGATCATCTTGTTTTAAATTTTTTATTATCTTTATTTTTTGGATAGAAACAGCCAGAAATCGAGAAGGAAGGAGGAGATAGAGAAGGAGAGAGACAGAGAGACACCGGCAGCCCTGCTCCACCACTTGTGAAGTTCTTCCCTGCAGGGAGGTGGAGACCGGGGGCTTGAAGCTGGGTCCTTGCGTGTGCTCATTCTGATTCTTTGAATATATTATCCTAGTCATGGAGCATGTGTGGTATTATATCTACAGCTATACTCTTTATTATATGCCTGTAACATGTGCGCTCAACCAAGTGTGCTACCACCTGGCCCCATGATCATCTTTCTTATTCTGATAGGAAATAATATTAAATAAGGTTTAAGAGAGTAGATCCTGACACTCCACACTTAGGCCTGAATGTTCTATCTTCCACTGTTTTCTGTACTTAGGTGTTTTCTTTTTCAGTTTATTGTGTAATCAAATGAAGAAGAAAAACGTGTATGAAGTATGGAGAGAGCTAGGAAGGAAATACTACACTTGAATACTGAGTCCCACTTCACAAGTATTTTCCACTCTACCAATTCATCCCACCAAGATAATTGTATATTTGAATACAAATATGACATCTCTAATAAGGTGAGAAGGCATATAATAAAGAGTATAGCTGTAGATATAATACCATACATGTTCCATGACTAGTATAATATATTCAAAGAATCAGAATGAGGGCAATTAAAGGGGTAGAGTGACATCTTTGCTATTCCTACATCTCGTCTGTATGACTTAGTCTTGGGTAATTTCTTATCCCATTTGAGAGTAAATACTCGTTTATTCTAGGAAGACTTGTCATCCTAAACACTGGTACCTTCTCCACAAAAGTAGTGATCTAACTTAACTTCCTTCTAGTCTCTGAAAAGAAATTCACTGAACCAAATCCTAACAGACTTTCCCTGCTTACTTCTTTCCAGAAGTCAGTCTGCTGGCTTTGTAATGCATGGTACACGTATCAATAGAGTTTGCTCTCAAGAGCTAGAACATTCCAACTTGTTCTGATTTGCTAGGTAAATTGTGGAACTGAAATGGTAACTTTTACTGTTGTGTATGGAGAGATGTTTTAAAAATCCCAGGTTGCCAAGCAACCAACCACACCACACAAAGCAGGACTGTTCTGGTTGGAGATGATGGTGGAGACATACACAGAAATCGAATTCAGTGTGATAACAATTAACAATAAAGTAAGATTAAGACAAAATGGAGCTTGGACATCTTCTTATCTCACAAGCCTAGAAGATTGCTGGGGAAATATAAGCTGAGATCTATATTATGTTGGTTGCATAAACAAATGATGGGTAGCACAGCTGCTGAATTAACTGCTTATGGATAATACCAGTGAGCATGTTCTTTTTATGTGTTCTTCCCATTGAGTGATCACAACCATTTTAATAGTTGTGGAAATTGGGATTAAGATAGTACTTTAAAAATTCGAGACAGAATTAAATAACTGTGAGGTCATTATTAGAGTTTTGTAGAAATTTAAATGATTTTAAAAGGCAAGCTACATTAATTAGCAGTCTAAACAAAACAACCTCAATTAATACAGCTAGAAATCACTTTATAATTAAAACTAAGATCTGGTAAGTGAATTATTTAAAATTACTTCATTGTATGCATATAATTTCACATGAATCAGTTGTATTAACACTTATTTGTTGCTACTACTCCTACTACTCTGTCTTCTCTGAGGCAACAATATCATGATACTATAATAACAGGTGTCGGACTAGCTTTGCGAGTGGGAGACAGACGACTCGGGACTCATGGTTGAGCTGTACGCAGTATCTCTTTATTCATGCTGAACGCAGCACAATCTAAGCCGAGCTAAACTAAACTAAAAACTAAAACTAACTAAAAACAATCTTGTCCTTATATATATATATATATACTAGCCAAGTAGGGTGGGAACAGGATGTGATGTAGAGAGGGTGGAGAGAAAAGTGACTGGTGGAAGATCAGGGTGTGACAAGGAGAGAGGGTGGAGCAGGTGAGAATTCTACCACTGAACCACCAATGCCCTGGAGGGAGGGTGGTGCTTTATGTAAATATAAAAATGATTTATGTAAATAGACCGGACCTCAGCTTTGAGTGGGATCAAACCAATCCCATATAGGCATGCTGGTGCTTAGTTATGTAAATAGAATAGTGGTAAGCAGGGAGGATTAAACCAAATGAAACAGAAGGGGTTTTTAGAAGCAGAATTAGAAGCATACCAACAAACAGGTACATTTCTGAACAAAATTTCTTACTATAATGCTTACCTTTTTTAAAAAAATGTTATTTGTTACTAACAGTTTATTAGAAGATTATAAGATTACAACATATAGGGCGTTGGTCGGTAGCACAGCGGGTTAAGCGCAGGTGGCGCCAAGCGCAAGGACCCGTGTAAGGATCCCGGTTCGAGCCCCTGGCTCCCCACCTGCAGGGGAGTCGCTTCACAGGCGGTGAAGCTGGTCTGCAGGTGTCTGTCTTTCTCTCCCCCTCTGTCTTCTCCTCTTCTCTCCATTTCTCTCTGTCCTATCCAACAATGATGACATCAATAACAACAACAATAAAAAGCAAGGGCATCGAAAGGGAAAATAAATAAATATTAAAAAAGAAAGTTGAGTTCTAATAAAAAAAGATTACAAAGTATAGTTGTACAACACCACACTCACACCAAAAAAAAAAAAAAGTAAATCAGCAGAAATAATACTTAAGAAATGAGTAGGAAGTGGTGCATGTACGCTTTCTATTCATGAGTCTGTCATAAATCTCTTTGTCCCATTTAGTTGTTTAGGTTTTTTTTTTCTTCTTGCTTTCTATTTGTACAAAGCAACATCTGCACATATGGGAAGTAAGATTCAAAAAATTCCAAAGGAAAAGGCTAGACATTTAAACGTATCCCAATAGAAAACACCTGAAATGTTTATCTTTGATCAGTTCCAGTGACCAGTTTTTTTGTTTTTGTTTTTTAACTGACATATTTCTTTGAAGTTCTTCTGCTTGGGTCCCTGATGAAATTGTACTTGCAGATAAAGCTAGATAGGGAAAAAAAAGTGGATAGATATGCACTGATGTACATTTAGGGAAAAAATACACCTATGTGCATTAATCCTGTCAGCTCTATTTAGGATACAGTTTGTTCTTTTCAGTCCTAGAAGGTGCTTATGAAAAAAAATATGTGGAAAATATACAGAGACAGGAAAGAAGTGAGGAGTCCAAGTCATGTCAGATTAAAAGATGAGATCTCCAGAAGTTTCTGCAGATTTCCGTGTGGACATTTGAAAGTCCTATGTGGAGTTAATAAAGTCAGTGCAGATTCATATGTGCCACTGGATAATAATTGGTCAGAAAAGTGAATGGTTAGCATGGCCTGAGCATTCTGCAGGGCCAAGTTCAGCTTCAAGACTGGCATCAGAAAATAAAACACAGACCAGATCTAATCAGACAGCATGAGAGCTTCAATCACCAGGCTCTTCCATGACACTGACAGGGATATTAAAAAGTCTAAAAGAATCAACAGAATGTAAGGAAACTGATGGTAGACTGTTCGTATCAGGGAGACAAGTCGTATTCTGCTCTGCTTCGTGGCCAAGTTTACGATTCTAAGAGCTGTTTGCCCAGGACCAGGAGTGATATTAATCCCGATCTAAAGGGGCCAGTGGCGGCTGGTTGTAAAGTATATTTCCGTTTCATCTGTCCCTAAGGACTGCTTGATATTATATATTTATTGGCATAAGATATCTAATTTGCCTTTCAGTATTTGTCAAAGTGGGGTATCATCACTTCAGACCAACTTTATCAGAAAGAAAGAAAAAGAAGAGCAGAGAGAGAAAGGAAATGATACCACAGCACCAAAGTTCCCCCGTGTGTGTCGGGGCTGGAGCTGAACCTGCATCACACGCACGGGTGGCGGAGGTGCCTTCCTAGGTGAGCTAAGTTACTTACTGGCCCTACTACCTAGATTCTGTGGCAGAAAGTTACAGGCCTTTTTTCTTTGATACCAAAGTAACCAGTACTGTGAAAAGGAGACTGATTTTTCCTTTTGAAAAGGAGACTTTATTACTTAACTGGAAATAATCACATTTTTTTGTGCAGATACTTAATAGAATTCTTTCACTCTGTGCAACAGACCGTGCTGTAGCTGCTCACTGCGTGGGGCATTTTGCCTTTTTCTCTGGACACACAGCAAGATCACAGTTTTTACCTTTTTGGGTGCCCGTGTAACAGCACTGGAGAGAATGCACTGCTGTGACTAGGAAGTTTTTTTTTCCATATCAAGGTTTTCATGAAATGGCTTTATTAGTTGCTACATTTTATGTTGACCTAAGAATTTATCCTGCATATTGAAATTACTGTTTAGTCTTTGGCCAACACTAATGACTGACTACATTAAATAAAACAGAATGAGATCAAGTACCCCTGACAACCTCTGACCCCTCTTCCAACAGTAACAGACAAGACCCTAGATGTATACCACCCAAAACAACAGTCACTGGTCACATGTAGCTATTTTACAAATGGAATTAATTATTAAACGCAGTTACGTTTCAGTTATTCAGCCATTCTAAACCACACTTCAGGTGACCACAACCCGCGCAACACAGTGTTACAGTCCTAGTAAAATATATTAATCACGCAGGGCCAGGTGGTGGTGCACCTGGTTGAGCACATGTTACAGTCACAAGGACCCGGGTTCAAGCCCCTGGTTCCCGCCTGCAAGGGAAAACTTCACAAGTGGTCAAGTACAGCTGCAGGTGTATCTCTGTCTCTCTCCCCTCTATTACCCCCTTTCCTCTCAATTTCTGGTTGTGTCTATCTAGTAAGTAAATAAAGATAATGAAAAAAATTTAAAAGATTAAAAAATATTAGTCATGCCAGAAGTTCCTGAAAACTAGTGCCAAAGGCAATGCTGAAGCAAAATAATAAAAATAATAATGCTGAGAACAACATGAAAAAAATGCTCCACAGTGGGTTAAGCACAGGTGGCGCAAAGTGCAAGGACCATTATAAGGATCCCGTTTCGAGCCCCCAGCTCCCCACCTGCAGGGGTGTCGCTTCAGAGGCGGTGAAGCAGGTCTGCAGGTGTCTGTCTTTCTCTCCCCCTCTGTCTTCCCCTCCTCTCTCCATTTCTCTCTATCCTATCCAACAACAACGACACCAATAACAACAATAACTACAACAATAGAAAAAAAGGGCAACAAAAGGGAATAAATAAATAAATATTTAAAAAATTAAAAACAAAAACCAACAAATAAGCAAAAACTAACGTGCACTCTTTTTTGAGGCAATCTACTTTTTACACTTTATTCTGTTACAACTGCTAATTAACATAACTAGTACCATTTCTAGTAACAGAAATTCATATTTCCAAATAATCCAGCTACTGCGGGAATCCTGGATTAACACCCAGTGAACAGGATAAAGTTTGGGGAAGATAGAGGGAGGGAGAGGAAGCTAGATACCTGTAGACATGTGTCACATCTCCTGTATGAGCTTATACAAGCTTAACTTTAGCATGTGGGGTATATGTTAGATAAATCGGAGCTTTTGAGACGTAGAGTAATGTGAGAAATGGGTTTGTTTTAGAAGCATGTCCATTTCCATTATGGAAGAAATGAGAGTGGTCCAGGAGATGGCGCAGTGGATTAAGCATTGGTCTCTCACGGGCGAGGTCCTGAGTTCAATCCCCGGCAGCACATGCACCAGAGGGATGTCTGGTTCTTTCTCTCTTTCCTATCTTTCTCACTAATAAATAAATAAAATATTTAAATAAAAAAAAAAACAAGAAGAAATGAGAGCCTCATAAGTAGGGCAGGGAAGATTCAGGGTTGCTGACAGGCCAGCGAGGAGACTAAGAGGTTTCTCCACCACCAGCAACAACGGGGAACTGACAGGCGCATGTCAAGCAGGTCAGAGCAAGACACGACTTAAATACTCACTGAGAATAATAGGAGTGACAACTTGACCACGTGACTCAGAAGAGCTCTTGGCTATTTATTAGGAAATCTCCCAGAACCTTGGGCTAGGAAATGCATTTTGTTTTTCATTCTTCACCTTATATATAAAATCACAAGTTTTAGGCGACAGCCAGCAACAAAACAAACAAACAAACAAAAAAAAAAAACAAAGGCACCATGTAGCCCCCATCTTATTTGTATTACTCTAAGAATAAAGGTGCCCAGAAAACTAATGGCGTTCATGTGTGAGACAGGAAGTATATCTTGTCTGTTGTACTCAGAAAAAATCTAATTGAAATATAAATCACCGTAGGATGAAAAATAGTCAATTCCATTCAGAGTGAAGGCTTTTCTTTTTTCTTTTTCCTTTTCCAAGAGTTTACAGCAAAGAACGTAATAAAAAATGTGAGGAGAACTTCATGTGATCTTCTAAAATAGTAAAAAAAAAAAAAAAAAATCACCCTTGAACCACTCAGCAGTGATATGAAGGAGAGTGATTTACTCTCTGACCTGCTATGTTAGAGCAGAAGGTATGCTTATAATAGCCGCTTGGTCTTAACCTCTGGATTCGACAGCTTGCCAGCTTTTGTATTGGCATTAGTGAACAGCCCAGGCAAGAGAAAATACTGATCAACAGACATCCTGGTTTCTTTAGAAATTAATAAGGAAGAGTGTTCTGGATGAAAACTTACGGCGAGTACCTTGTGGATTAAGTGTTACAATGGTAAATTTTGATTGGTGAGGGAGTGAAAGAGAAAAACACTCTGTAGGTGACGGTGTAGAAAATCACCACACTACATCAAGTCATCTACAAATCTCATTACTTTAAAAAAATTATTTTTCCTCCTATTATCAAATCTTAAGCAATGAGTACTGAGTCAACTCGTAGACTGGCAATTAGAAAGGCAAAACACTGGGAAGGGATCCAGTTCATTAGCAAAGTCATTAACTGTTTCTCAACATAGATAATCCTACAGGGAAGTATAATTAATGGCACTGAAGTTATTGGTACAGACAAGTAAGATTTTCTGAGAATAAACCAACAAAAGAATCTTGTTCTTTCAAAAGAAGACAGTATCAACAGGTATAGTGTACAGGTCAATCTGACACAACCAGCATCGCTAAATAAGAATGGAAGAGGATCTAGTGAATCAGCTGTTCACTTCTTAATAGCCTCAGAATGAAGTCAACTATCTGACCATCTGCCGTGCTTAACGGAAATTGAATGGCTGTTGAGCTCTCTTTGACTGTAGTCCAAATGCATAGCACAGGTGTGTATACACACACACACACACACACACACACACACACACACACACACACACACACAAAGGAATAGAATTCTTGATTGCAGTTATAAGAGCAAGAACAATTCAACAGTAAATGGTATTTCCTACCCTATAATCTTTCACCAGAATTCATCCCTGTGCAGACGCAGTAAATGATATCTGCCCAGTGCTTTAGCTAGTTTTGGTTTCTGTAACAAGTCACCATAGCCTGAACGATGTTTTAACAATAGAAATGTATTTCTTATATTTCTGGGGATTAGATTTCTAAGATCAAGGTGATGATCAATTTCTGGCAAGCACTGCTATTCACCGCTGAGATGTTCAATATCTTCTTGTATCTGCACATGGCAGGAAATAGACAGGGAACCTCTAGGTTGTGTTTTCCAGAGCACTGGTCTCATATAGAAAACCTACAGTCTGTGTGGGGGTAGGCAGCATATAATGGTTATGCAGAGAGACTCTCACATGTGAGGTCCCAAAGTCCCAGGTTCAATCCCTTGCACCATCATAAGCTAGAGCTCTGCACCCCATAACAACCCTGAGTCCATGCTCCCAGAGGAATAAAAAATAGGAAAGCTTCCAAGGGAGGGGATGGGATACGGAGTTCTAATGGTGGGAATTGTGTGGAGTTGTACCCCTCTTATCCTATGGTCTTGTCAATATTTATTTCCATTTTATAAATTAAAATCACACACACACACACACACACACACACACACACACACACACACACACACACACACACACACATATATCCATCTATCCATCCATCCCAAGGTCATGTCATTTAACAAAGGTCCTATCTCCTAGTATTAATAGAGAGGAGTGTAAATTTAGATTTCAACATATAAATGGTTGGGTAGCACTAACATTGATATTCATCCTCTATACATCAACAATACTTGGCTGTGTGACCAAAATTCAATGAAAGAATCATTTCCTAGCATGCTCCCTGCCAGAATACTATTTCCCTGTCAGAGGGAGTTAGCACATGATGAGGAAAATCAGAAGCAAAGCAAATAGTCTGACAAGGGGCCGGGCAGGGGCACACTGGTAGGGCACATGGACTCACTCTGAGCTCACTCTTCAGAGAGGCAGAGGAGGTTCCTCTACAGTTTCCATTGTTATCCCCTGAGATGTACCAAGAATTTGAGCCAGGTGATGCAAGAAATTCTTCAGCATGAGATAAATTATGTTTTATGAGTAAAACCATGTTAACATTTTTTTATGGAGGAGTAAACTGTTTACAGTGAAGCTGTTAAGATAAGGGTGCAGTTTCTCACCTCCTCATGATAGGTGTCTGCGAAGCACTTTCATCTCTGACTTATTCCGGTTCTGCCACTGGCCACAAGAACTCATAGTGCCTACCAACCCCTGCCTCCCCCCCACACACACAAAGGAGGAGTCAGAGGAAAGGAAAATGAAGTGAGTGACCTCAGCTCCAATTAAACCCCAAAAGATAAAATACTTGATAGCAAATGAGTGACCAAGAGTCCTGGTAGATATATATAATTACACAAATATTGCACAACTGTTAAAAATGATGAAGTTGGGAGTCGGGCGGTAGTGCAGCGGGTTAAGTGCAGGTGGCACAAAGCGCAAGGACCGGCGTAAGGATCCTGGTTCTAGCCCCCGGCTCCCCACCTGCAGGGGAGTCGCTTCACAGGCAGTGAAGCAGGTCTGCAGGTGTCTATCTTTCTCTCCCCCTCTCTGTCCTCCCCTCCTCTCTCCATTTCTCTCTGTCCTATCCAACAATGACAGCATCAATAATAACTACAACAATAAAACAACAAGGGTAACAAAAGGGAATAAATAAATATTTTTTTAAATGATGAAGTCACCTGCGTTACTTTATCTTGAGTAGGTAGCAGATAAATCATGTTAAATGAGAGAAGCCAAAAAGAGAAGGGTGAATACTGACTGAGGCCACTTAAACGTGGACAATAAGAAGCACAAGGTGAGACCTGTGAGACTGGGGGTAGTGTACTGAACCAAGCAAAGGTGTGCAGGTGAGGAGACAAAGAGAGTCACTGGAATGGGTGTGGGTGCAGGACCTTCCCCAGTGGGAAAGGCTCTAAGCTCTGGGGTGAGGGGCTTTGGAGACTCCCATGATGGAGGAGAGGAAATATTATATTTGTGTGTCAACAACTGTGCTGTACAACACTGCTACCTTCACAACAAAACCATTTGGGATACAAAGATATATATTTTTTTAACCATAGAAATCAGCAAACTCTTTCTAACATACTTATCCAATTATGTTGAAAATTATGTTCAAAACTTCCACACACAAGGGCCGGGTGGTGGCACAGCTGGTTGAGAGTACATATTACAGTGCACAAGGACCCAGGTTCAAGCCCCCCAGCCCCCACCTGCAGGGGGAAAGCTTTGCAAGTGGTGAAGCAGTGTTGCAGGGGGTCTCCCTATCACCCCTTCCCTCTTGATTTCTGGCTGCCTCTATCCAGTAAATGAAATAAAGCTAATAAAAAAAATTCCACACACAAATTCTTACTGGAATTTTATTCATAATTACACTGAAGATGGCTCTTAGTAAACTAGTAATAAATAAATGTTGCACCTTCTATAAAGTAGAATATTATACCACAATCAGAAAAAATAATCTCTCAAGTCACAGAAAGAAATGGAAAACTTTGCATGTGTACTTACAAATGGAAAACCCTACATGTGTACTTACAAATGGAAAACCCTACATGTGTACTTAACAAATGGAAAATCCTACATGTGTACTTACAAATGGGAAAACCCTACATGTGTACTTACAAATGGGAAAACCCTACATGTGTACTTACAAATGGAAAACCCTACATGTGTACTTACAAATGGGAAAACCCTACATGTGTACTTACAAATGGAAAACCCTACATGTGTACTTACAAATGGGAAACCCTACATGTGTACTTACAAATGGAAAACCCTACATGTGTACTTACAAATGGGAAAACCCTACATGTGTACTTACAAATGGGAAAACCCTACATGTGTACTTACAAATGGAAAACCCTACATGTGTACTTACAAATGGAAAACCCTACATGTGTACTTACAAATGGGAAAACCCTACATGTGTACTTACAAATGGAAAACCCTACATGTGTACTTACAAATGGAAAACCCTACATGTGTACTTACAAATGGGAAACCCTACATGTGCACTTACAAATGGAAAAAGAATTCATGAAGCATCACACTTGCGATTACATGGCCCTCTGGGAAAGACAAGGCTGCAGAGACAGTAAGGAGAGTTTATGGCTGGTAAGAGTTTATGGGAACTTTAACAACTGGTGCTGGAAAAACTGGGTAGCACATGCAGAAGAACAGAACTGAACCACTATGTTTCACCTAACACAAGAGTGAATTTCAAACGGATCAAGGACTTGGATATCAGACCAGAAACTATTACTTACTTAGAAGAAAACATTGAACTCTTTTCCAACTAATTTTTAAAGACATCTTCAATGATAGGAATCCAATTACAAAGAAGACTAAAAAGATAAAACAAACCAATGGAACTACATCAAATTTAAAAGCTTCTGCACAGCGAGAGAAACTACCATCCAAAGAGACCCCATTAGAGAGAAATCTTTAGATGCCATGCATCAGACAAGAGGCTAATAACCAAAATATGTAAAAAGTTCACCAAACTCAGCAACAACAAAATGACTCCATCCAATACTGAGGAGAACATATGAGCAGAATATTTACCAAAGAAGATGCCCCAAAGACTAACAAACATGAAAAAAGCTCCAAGTCATTGTTTTTCAGAGAAATACAAATAAAGACAACAATAAGATACCACTTCCCACCCCTGTGAGAATGTCAGATATCAGGAAAGTTAGCAGCAGAAAATGCTGGAGAGGGTGTGGGGTCAAAGGAACCCTCCTGCACTGCTGGTGGGAATGTCAATGGGTCCAACCTCTGTGGAGAACAGTCTGGAGACTCTCAGAAGGCTAGAAGTGGACCTGCCCTATGATCCTGCAATTCCTCTCCTGGGGATAGATCCTAAGGAACCCAACACACCCAGCCAAAAAGATCTATGTGCACCTGTGTTCATAGCAGCACAATGTGTAATAGCCAAAACCTGGAAGCCAGCACAGAAGACACTGAGTAAGTTGTGGTCTATATATAAAATGGGTTACTACTTGGGTATTGATGTGAATCCATCTCCTTCACCTCATCTTGGATGGACCCTGAAGGAATCATGTTAAGTGAAATAAATCAGAGAGAGAAGGAAGAATATGGTATGATATCACTCACAGACATATCAGAAATAAGAACATAAAGCGGGGGGAACACAGTACAGTTTTCAGACTGGGTTTGGTGTTTTGCACCAAAGGAAAAAGACTCTCGGGTGTGGGTGGGAGGGCGGTCAGGTCCTAAACATGATGAAAGAGGAAGACTTAGTGGGGACTGATGGAAAAGTAGAAAGCAGAGAACTGCTACACATGTACAATCCACTTTATTTACTATTGACTGTAAACCATTAATCCCCATTAAAGTAAATAAAAAATTTCAAAAAAAAAGATTTTATGGGAAAGGGGAGACTCAATGAATAAACTGATTATGGAATATTTTAAGGTAATGAATTATTATACTGTACTAATGAACTCATAACACTGAACACTTGTCAAATTCATTCTCATCAAACATGGAGTAAATATCAACATAAGCTCTGACCAGTAATAACAATGATAGAGTAAAACCGGGACACCAGTTATAGCAATGAACCACTGTTCTGCAGATCATGAATGACAGGTGTCACTGTCCGGAAAAGGGCTGAGGTCACATTGAAACACTACATTGTCTTCTCAGGTCCACAGAGCTCAGTCTGTTCAGTTTTTACTTTGGAAAACAGTTAGCGATTTTAGAATAAATGTCTTTTTTACTATATGAAGAGTATCAGTCTATAGTGTGAAGCCGCTTGGTTATATGTTTTTCTGAGGTGACACAGTACATAGCTTAGTACGATTAGTACAACGCCAGAGAAACTAATTACTACTTTATCGGTGAGAATAATCGGTGTCGTTAGCGTCTTCCCATGGAGATCTCTCATTATAAAAACGAAAAATAATGTAACACCATTTAGCAACAGATTGATATTCAGACAGAATCGTTCATTTCCTGGATGGTTCATCCATAGTTTACTTCCATGAGATATTTTCAGTGCAGATAATCATATTTTAGTCAGTATTCTCTACAATAATTGGATATTCATTCAAATAAGCCATAACCCTATATTTACTTTAAATTTGAATTCCTCTGATGCCAGTTTTTCCTCAGGACCAAGGGGGAGGGTGTGGCACACTTGGTTGAGTGTGCACATTACCGTGCGTTAAGGACTCAGGTTCAAGCCCCCAGTCCCTAACTGCAGGGTGAAGGCCACTCTATGTACTATAATACAGACCCAACCCAGGTGCATTTGAGGCCCTGGAGTCAACAGAGAGCAACGTCTGTGTTCTAACAGTGCTCTGGTCCCTCTTTAATTTTTCTCTCATAAAATAAATAATTTTAAAAGAAAGCTGAAAACATCCTAATAAGCAGTTCTTAAAGAGTAAGGTCACACACACACCTCTTAGAGAAAAATAGGGGGAGACAGGGTCATGGAGATGCTTTCTGATATACATGCAGAACTCTCGATTATTTGAACTTTAAACAGTCTTACACAACAGAAGCAAAACGGGAAACATAGTAGGATGGCTACCTAGCAGGGGAGTAAAATGTAAGGCAGACTTGAAAATGTCAGCTTAGTTGAGTTTGGAAACACATTACTATTGAGTGCACACATTACAGTGCTCAAGGATCAGGGTTCAAGCAGCCAGAACTCACGTGCAGGAGGAAAGCTTCCCGAGTGGTGAAGCAATGTGGCAGGTACCTCTCTTTTTCATTTCCTCTATCCCTCTTTCATTCTCAGTGCATCTCTGTCATAACCCAAAATAAATAAAAATAAGAGACAAGACGAGAAAGGGGAACTAGTAAATAACAGTTGGACTGGTACGGGTGTTTTGCTCTAAGCCAAGGACTGGGAGAGATATGGGATGGATGGCTTAGGGCAAGGGGTTAGACCTTGGGGCCTGATGATGGAGAAGGACCTAGAAGAGAGAGTGTTTTACAGACTCAATGTTGTGAGATGAGAAATCTCATCCATGTGTCAACGGCTGTCCTGTAAAGCATGAACGTAATAAAAATAGGAGTAAGAAAAGAGTTGTTCAAAATGAATGCTACTCAACTGTAAGAATGGATCATGACGTCTCTTTTTGCTATTAAGTTTGATGGAATTTGAAGGACTCATGTTATGTGAAATCAGGCAGTAGACAAAGGGCAAATGCCACATGGTCTCGTTCATAACTAGGCCTTAAGAAACAAGACAGAGAAACTGTAAGATGAAAGTAATTGCCTGTAATCTACTGAAGTAGATCCAATGATTCACGTCAGGGTGGGGGAGTCGGGGGAAGAGATTGAGGACCCCGAGGCTGATGGGGGCAGAAGATGACAACCACCAGGGCTATGGTATGCTGACACCATCCTGCTAAGAGAAGGCCTAGTTACGGTTTCCTTGCTCTACCAACACAAAGTACATTACTTAGTGTATTTTAATTAGTAATACTATACTCTTACAACCTATAAATGGCTCAGTAGATGGCATTAAGTGCCGGAATAATTGTACAGGACATATTTCACATTCATCACTCTATATGACTATTTTAAATAAGCTGTTCTTATAAGGAACATTTATCTACACAGTCTGGATTATTACCACTAAATACAGAAATGTTCACATTTGTTATAAGCAGAGATATAGAGATATTTTATGCAGTAAAGACATTGGTGGTAAATGCTGTTAGTAAAAAAACAAAAACAAAACAAAAGATGTCTTCTTATTTTTTGTGGGGGGGGGAATGGTACAGTGCAGTCGTTAACACAGGGGATTGGTTTCATTATGCACCAGGACACCAAAGTCCTCTCTTTCCCCAGAGTCTTTTGCTTTGATGAAAAGACCTACTGTACCATAAAAAGGAATACATTAATAAATTTAACTCTTGTGTTTTCCTATGCTTATTTGTATTTACATTTTTAATTTTTTTAACTTTTTTATTTTACATTTTTAATAATTTTTTTTACTTTTTCATTGGACAACCAGAAATCGAGAAGGTAGGGGAGAGATAGAGAGGGAGAGTGACAGAGAGACCCCTGCATCCCTGCTTCACCAATCTCAAAGCTTTCCCCCTGCAGGTGGGGACCAGGGATTTAAACACGGGTCCCTGCACATTGTAACGTGTGTGCTCAACCAGGTGCACCACTTATATATTCTTACGTACTTATAAATATCAATCAATTGTAATATCCACTGTCTGTTTCCTAGTTTGTGTGTTATATTTATATTCAACTCTGCATTTTTGGAATTAACTCAGACATCCCTCACATTAAAGCAGTCATGTCATGTCCAAATGCAGATTCTGCTTTGGAAAGACTGCACACTGGACTGTATAGTAGATTTCACTTCTTTTTCAGATCATTTTTTTTAAGACCATGTATATTCAACATAGCTTTTAAAAAATATTTTATTTATTTTAATGAGAGATACAGAGAGAAGGGAGAGAGACCAGAGCCCTGCTCAGCTCTGGCTTATAGTGGTGTTGGGGATTGAACCTGAAACCTTGGAGCCTCAGGCATGAAAGTCTCTTTGCATAACCATTGTTCTGTCTCCCCAGCCCTCTTTTTCAGATCTTGAAACTATAAATGACAATGTGAAAGTCATTAGGGAGTGAAAAATTTTTTCTCAGAAGAAGTGAGTTTTATTTTAATAGTATCTACTTTGAAATGACTAGTTATTAAGCCTACAAGATTCTCCTGGAAGCCTTCTCATATTTGTTTGGAAGATTTCCCCTTTGAGAATGCAGATTTGATTTCTGAAAATGGTTCCCATCATTCCCTGCAGAATAGAAATAAATGAATAAACTAAGCCCCCACTCAAAGATCATAGAAGATAACACTTCCCTGAATTCAATGCTAAGTGTAAATGATTGCCAAGTCACTAAGGACTTCTGTCTGCTTGCTACTGCCAAGAGGTGTCAGTTCGAAAAATCCATTTGCATGTTAGTGCTGACTATCAAAAGCCCTTTTGTAACTTGTATAGATTCATTTTCCATTAATTATTTATGAAGAGGAGAAGCAAAAGTGATAATAAACAAGTGAGCTTTGCTGTGCTGAGAGTGTCAGAGACTGTGCTTTCAGGAACGCCTGTTGTTTATAAACTGCGTCTCTTGTACCTGGTTAGGACTTGACCAGGTATGAAAAATAAGACCTAGAGCTATTACTTTCCATTTTATAACAGATTCGTTGATCTTCTTTAGACAGTAAGGTATCTTATTTATTCCTTTACATAACTCTATTTCTCAGTGAAAAGGGAACATTGCACTGGGGGATTATCTCTGACAATTGACTAATTAGTCATGAGTAAAATAGTTTGTCTTAAAGGCACATGTATTATAAGAACTTATTTCTTTTTTTTAATATTTATTTTATTTATTTATTCCCTTTTGTTGCCCTTGTTTTATTGTTATAGTTATTATTGTTGTTGTCACTGTTGGATAGGACAGAGAGAAATGGAGAGAGGAGGGGAAGACAGAGAGGGGGAGAGAAAGATAGACACCTGCAAACCTGCTTCACCGCCTGTGAAGCGACTCCCCTGCAGGTGGGGAGCCGGGGGCTCAAACCTGGATCCTTATGCCAGTCCTTGTGCTTTGCACCACCTGTGCTTAACCCGCTGCGCTACAGCCCGACTCCCATAAGAACTTATTTCTATTAAAAGAATAAGATTTGGAAATTTTACAAAACCAAGACAATCAGAATGTTTCCTTTTAAAAGTACCTCATTTATATGTGTATCAGGTCTAAAGATAATGGTAACAATTATACTTATTAGGAATAAACCCATATTTCAGGCTATCATTACTCAACTTGCCAGTCACTAAAATATATAATATAGTATTTTTATTACAGGGAAGCTGTTTTTAGTAGCCATAGAAATGTGTGGATAAGGATAGAAGCCCGGGGGGCAGATCACAGTGAAGCTGGTGGAGCCTAACCTTCAGGGCTGCTTACTTTCATGGACCTTTGTCTGGGAAGAAGCCTGAGAAATGTGCTTATGGGATCATACACTTTCTTTTCAAAAGTACAAGAGGGCCCACAAAATAGCTAACCTGGATAGCAAGCCGCCTTGCTATGTGGTGACCCAACTTGTTTGGCTTTATATGTTAACTCTCTTCCCAGCAACCAAGTTCCAGATGCTAGCAGGATGCCAACTAGACTTCCTAGACAGACAACCCCACCAATATGTCCTGGAGCTCTGCTTCCCCAGAGCCCTGCCCCACTAGGGAAAGAGAGAGAGAGGCTGGGAGTATGGATCCACCTGCCAACACCCATGTTCAGCGGGGAAGCAATGACAGAAGCCAGACCTTCCACCTTCTGCTCCCACAATGACCCTGGGTCCATACTCCCAGAGGGATAAAGAATAGGAAAGCTATCAGGGGAGGGGATGGGATACGGAGTTCTGGTGGTGGGAATTGTGTGGAGTTGTACCCCTCTCATCCTATGGTTTAATCAATGTTTCCATTAAAAAGAAAAAAAGAAAGAATGGAAGATAATCTGATAGCAAGAAGAAAGCTCACTGTATCAAATGATACATGTTAAGTACATAATATATAGAGTTGGAAACTTTTCATATGTCAGAGAAATGAGCCAAAAAATCTTAAGTCCATGGCATTTTCCATATATGAAGCCAAACGCAAATACTGCCTATCCACTTACATGAGTAAAGATGGCATAATTATGTAAAAGGTAGCATTTAGAAAGAAACAAATTATATTAATTTACAATAGTACACAATTTTGAATCTAGTCATCAATCAAGCAATTAGCACTTCAAGTGTTGTCACTTTAGAACTTTAGCAGAATTTTGCATATGGCTATATCTTTTTTATTTTTAACTATGGAACAAGCAATAAGCATGAGATACTTACATGGGCACTGTCCCATCTCTGTGTTTTTATTTTCCTAGGTAGAATTATCAAACTGTAGATGAATATAGACATACTAATTATCATACATGCTTAGTGGTCTTTGACTTCCATCATTTTAAGATTTCAATGTTAAACACTGAGTACAATGTAAAATGCCATCTGTTTGCAGATATGGAAAATTTCACATATCCAAACTCCAAATTCTATAATTATCCAAATGTTAAAAAAAAGAGTAACCATTGCAAATTTACTCAGATTTATTTTCATGCTAAAGCTCCCCAAAATTAGTTGCTCCTGTAGGAGCTCGATAATTTTCCCAATGAAACTTTGAAATATGGATCACATTACTGTCACACTGACCAGAAATGCTCACCTGTCTACCCAGGACATGCACACCTGAAATGATTGCCTGTGATCCTGGCAGACAGTAGCCATTTGCGTGATACATTAACCATTTAATGTAGGTATTACTCCACAGAAGTTGATATCCCTGTGGGACCTTCCAGACCCCAGCAGTTTCTTTTTTTTTCTTTCAAAAGGATTTATTTATTTATTTACTCATGAGAAAAAGGATGAGAGAGAGTAAACACCAGACATCACTCTGGTACATGTGCTGCTGGGTATTGAACTGGGGACCTCGTGGTTGAGACACTGCTTCACCACGTGCAAAGGTTTCCCCCTGCAGGTGGGGACTGGGAGCTCGAACCTGGGTCCTTATGTACTGTAAGATGTGCACATAACCAGGTGTGCCACCCCCCCCACACACACGCACACAGTTTCTTATATCTCTAAGTATTCAGTTTTGTAGCAGATATATTGCAATGCAACTACACATGTACCTATTTAATTATTTCAAATCCTATGCTGTCACAGCAATCTCAATGTATAAATCCACAGTTTGTGTGTTTTGTATTTAAATATTTGTTCCTTTTCATCAGAGACAGAGAAAGAGACAGAGAGAGAGAGAGAGAGAGAGAGAGCAACTTGGCATATGGCTCAGGTGTATGTGTTACTGGGGAATCTGAAATTTAAGGCTAGTATGCTCCAGCTACAAGTTGTATGCTCTAGGGAGCTGGGCGGCAGTACAACGAGTTAAGCGCACATGGCTCAGAGCACAAGGGCCTGCATCAGGATCCCGATTCAAGCCCCCGGCTCCCCACCTGCAGGGGAGTCACTTCACAAGTGGTGAAGCAGGTCTGCAGGTGTCTGTCTTTCTCTCCCCCTCTCGTCTTGCCCTCCTCTCTCCATTTCTCTCTGTCCTATCCAGCAATGACGACAGCTATGGCAACAATAACAACTACAACAACAAGGGCAACAAAATGGGGAAAATAGCCTCCAGGAGCAGTGGATTCGTGGTGCAGGCACTGAGCCCTAGCAACAATAACCCTGGAGGAAAAAAATTAAAATAAAATAAAAATAAAAAATAAAAAAGTTGTATGCTCTGTGAAAACATTTTCACAGAAATCGAGTCACAAGTGACTTACTGAGACGCAGCATTGGCAGTGGATATACCCGAATAAGGCTGACTATCCAAAATATACCGAAAATGACAATGATCTCTAATAATAAAATAAGTATGTTGGTCACAAAACTGGGCTAAAGACTGAGCAAATGAAGAAGAGCTCAAATCCTACCACCCCAAATCCTCAGAGAATGTATTTTCAGGACACCCCTTTGTTTTCAGATATACAGATAATTTTTGGGGGGTGGTGTTTGTAGCCTCAGGCATGAGTGTCTCTTTGCATAAACTTTACGCTGTCTCCCAACCTTAAAGCGTCCTCCCCCACATCCTCTCCAACACTTGTTGTTTCTGTCTTTTTTCCTAATACTATTTTTTATTCTTTTTATCAGAGCACTGCTTAGCTCTGGTTTATGGTATTGCTGGGGATTGAACCTGGGATCTTCGGTGGCTCTGGCATGAAAAGTCTTTTTGCATAACCATCTTCCATCTCCCCAGCCTGGTCTACAGATAATTTTCAACATAGGAAGTTGAAAGTCTCGAGTCTTCAGAAGAACAATTGTCCAGAGTGTCCCCGAACCTCAATTCTCCAAAGTCCTAAGCTACTTAGGAAAGACAGAGACAGGCTGGGGAGAAAGATCAACCAAACAACGTTTATGTCCAGCTGACAAGCAGCTGTGGAAGCCTTCTTACTGCACCTCAAAAAGCCTTCTTACTGCACCTCAAAAAGAACTTAAGTTCTTATTCCCAAAGCAAGAACTGTTAGGGCTCTGACCTCCAGTTCCACTGTGATCTGGAACATGTGTGACCAGGAACCTTTATTTTTACGACATTGCTGACAGGGAAGAAAGTCAAGAGTACATCAAAGGAAGCTAGGCACTGTTGCTCTTATCTGAGAGGGAAGAGAAAAAAAAGAAAGACACCCAGAAGTTGTAATAGGTGTAGGAGTGGCTTAGAAAGGAAGTGAAGACAGGGCAGTAGAAATAAAAAAATGGACACACACACAGACACACACACACAGACACACACACAGACACACACACAGACACACACACAGAGACACACACAGAGACACACACACAGACACACACACAGACACAGACACACACACACACAGGGACACACACACAGGGACATACACACACAGACACACACACACAGACATACACACACAGACACACACACACAGACACACACACACAGACACACACACACAGACACACACACACACACAGACACAGACACACACACACACACACACACACTGAACCCATATCTGTGACTTATGGCCTAAGGAGAACTATGGTGGCTACCACTGGAGGGAACGGGGGCACAGAACTTTGGAGCTAAAACTGTTGTGAAATTATACCCCTTGTCAATCACTAATAAAATTAAAAAAAAAATTAAAACAACTGAGTACCACTTCAAGAGGTATTGCCTTTTTTCCAGTCTATAAAGAAACAAATCTTGCTTTCCAGGTTCCTTTTCCTTCCCTGGGGAGCACCCCAGCCCTGCCCCCTCCATCTTCAAATCTCCAAGGACACAGTTCTGGATGCACAGTCCCCTCTCGTTCCCACAGACTGGGTCCTTGAGCACTGCAGTATGTGTGCTCAACCAGGTATGCCACCACCTGCATCTCCCTCACCTGGTAATCCTTATGACAGTGTATTTTAATATTGTATTTCTAAGTAGACCTCTGTGTTTCTCTACCAAGAGAAATTTCTCAGACAGAATAAACTGTTTCTACAATTTTTCTGTAACCTCCCCCCCACTTTTCCTTGTCTCTTCTAATTTAATACAAGTTCTTGAAGCTGAAGATTCCTCCACAGCTATATATCCCCAGACTCCCGAATCATGAGGTGATATGTGTAACAGACGCTGGATACATTTTGTTGAATGACCAGGGTGCCTTTCACTCTTTCCCATTCAGATATCCTTTCCTGTGATATTTCATAAATATAGGATAATGCTTCTCTTCAACATGACTAAAAATACAATATCAACAACGCAAATAACATTCTACAGCGTAGGCTAGGAGGATGGCTCTCACCTGCTGTTCCTGTTGAATAAAGCCAACCTGCCAGAAACATCATTTTCACTTCACTTCAACTGGCTTAGATTTTTGGGAGAACAGAAAAGTTTGCAATAAAAAAAAGAAACCTGCTGGGATCAATAATGTTCCATTTCCACTTACAGAGGTTTTTTGTTTGTTTGTTTGTTTGTTTGTTTGTCTATTTTTCTTCTCCCCACCTATCTATCCAACCAGTATGGTCCATGAGATCCAAAAAGCAAAAGCTTCCATGAGAGAGGAGAGACAATGCTTTTGACAACACAATTCTCTTCAGGTCTACTACTTTCAGCGCTAGAATGTGTCTTGTACTGAGGCATTCCTGCGGTTTTGCTAAGCTCAGTTACACTAACTGGCACAAGTAACTGAACTTCATTTGCCTCCACTAAAGGGTAAAATCTCATATTAACACCTGATACTTAAGGCATCTGACCTCCAAATGTGCAACCCTTATTACCAGAAAGAAAATCACATGGAATAGAAAAATTCCAGTTTTTAACATCTGCCCTAATTTCTGCAAAAGGAGATAACTTCTAGTGTCTAAAAGCAATCTGTCTACAAATTATGCATCCATTTCTTACTCTATATTGTAAAAAAAAAGGGGGGGCACATGTTAGAATGTGCCCTTATTTACCAGCCATAAATCAGGACTAGTTTATAACAAATCTTATTTGGTGCTACTCAGACTGAAAAAATAAAAATAAAACACCTTCTTAAAGTTTGTGAATATAATCTTTGCAAATATATTTATTATTCACTTACTCTAAATCAGGGAATATCTTGAAAATTTTGATATGATACATTTTATTTACTTCAACAGCAATCTATAGTATAAGTTGAGCATAGGCTTGCTGTTACCTGACACCACAGTGAGAATATACATCTGTCTCATATGAGCCCACCACTCCAGTGGCTACTCCCCCCCCCACACACACACCTTTTTTATTTCCTTTATTGAAAGGACAGAGAGAAATTGAGAGGGAAGTGACAGAGAAGAAGAGAGCTAAGAGACAGAAAACCACCTGCAGTACTTGCTACACCACTCATGAAACTTTCCCTATCGGTGGGGACTGGGTGACTTGACCCTGAGCTTTTGCACTCTGTAACATGTGCTTTCAAGCAGTGAGCCATGGCCCTGCCCCCAAATGATGATGTCTTGCTTCTAAGGTTGAACATACTATAGCTTTAAGCAACTCTTAACTCCTCTGTGCTGTTACAACTCTCTGAACAAAATAATAATTCATCCTCTCCTTTTTTTTCTTGTAAATTCAGTAGGTGAATTAATCTGTATCCACTGAGCATATAATACAGTTCTAACCTAAATCTAGCTCTCAGAATATAAATATAAAATGCACAAGCCTTGTCTTAAAAGATTTCCAATGCACTGGGAAAGACACACTAAGCAGAGCTAATTGCAGTGTGGGGAGGAACGTTATAATAGAGGCATGTACTTCTCTCTAATTAGAACACATGGAAGGTACATTTAATTCAGGTCAGCCTTTTATCTGGAAAAGCTTCCCAGAGGAAGCAGCATTTGAACTTTGTATTTGCGGTACAACATCTTTAAGCTAGAATCTGTCCCTAAAGTTCACTCATTACTTTTAGTATTCAGTACAATTTCTCCTTTATTAAACACAAAGCAGAACTTGGACTGGATCTAGTGTAATTTAACCAAAGTAAAGGACTCTGGGGTAGGCAGAGGAGGACTTCAGTGGGGAGTCAGATTATTACATTATGTGTTAAACTGAGAAATGTTACATGTACACCAAATGCTGTATTTACAGTCTACTGTAGGGCTGTGATTCTTGAATACCCCCAATAAAGAAACAAATGCTTTTATTATAATCATTATTTGGATCAATTAACATAAAATGTTGGCTTTTAAAAAGAGCAGTTATAGGGAGTCAGGCGGTAGCGCAGTGGGTTAAGTGCAGGTGGCGCAAAGTGTGAGGACCCGAGTAAGGATCCTGGTTTGAGCCCCCGGCTCCCCACTGGCAAGGAAGTCACTTCACAGGTGATGAAGCAGGTCTTCAGGTGTCTGTCTTTCTCTTCCCCTCCTCTCTCCATTTCTCTCTGTCCTATCCAACAACTATGACATCAATAATAACTACAACAATAAAACAACAAAGGCAACAACAAAGGGAATACATATAAAGATAATAATATACAGCAGTTATAGGTGTTGAAACAAAAATTAGACCTGCTATCTTTTGACCCACTAGGTTAAAGAAATATAGCACTCAATAAAGAAGAAGTCAATCATCTGTAATCTATTGATGAAGAAGCAGTCAACAAGATAGAAGTTGCAGTTCATGGTCACAGTCAGGAAGATTCTAGACTGCGCTCATTTCAGGACCAGTTTTCCTTGAGCTTGAGCGGCAGGCAGGGCAGGATACACCAGCCTCCCTTCAGAGACTGGGGAAGTCCCTACTGTCCCTGATTTATGGTGAGGGCAAGGCCCACAGAGGGCTTATGGTATTCCTGATGAAAGTGACCAGTAGTGGTGGAGAGAGGGGTCTATTAGACTAGGCCCATCCAGACTCAGCACAAGTTAGCAAAAAAGAACAAAACTGTATGAAAGCTAGAGACTTCTACAAACTGTCCATTCTCCCCACCTGCAGGGGAGTCATTTCACAGGCGGTGAAGCAGGTCTGCAGGTGTCTGTCTTTCTCTCCCCCTCTGTCTTCCCCTCCTCTCTCCAGTTACTGCTACCCATCTCCCTGGCCCTAGAACATAATTCTTACACACTATATTAAAAGAGAGAAGAGGAAAAGATAGCAACTGAAATATCTACCTACATTTTCAGATGGCTCTCTGGTTTTAAGAGAATACCGTGATGCACTATAGCCATTAAAATAAACGTCATGGGCCTGGGTGGTGGAACACACATGTTACAATGCAAAGGACCCATGTTCAAGCTCCCTGTCCCCACCTGCAGGAAGAAGTGTCACAAGGAGTGAAGCAGGTCTGCAGGTGTCTTTCTGTCTCTCCCCTCTCTTCCTCCCCCATTCCTCTAGATTTCTGGCTGTCTCTATCCAATAAAGTAAATAAGATAATAATGATATAAAATTTTAAAAACTTGGTAACAACTGATTTAATTACTTGGTTTATCTTAAACTAGTACTAGATTAAACAATAGTAGTCATGTATGACATAAAAATACATGCTGAGGGAGTCAGGCTGTAGCGCAGCGGGTTAAGTGCAGGTGGCGCAAAGCACAAGGACCAGCATAAGGATCCCGGTTCGAACCCCGGCTCCCCACCTGCAGGGGAGTCGCTTCACAGGCGGTGAAGCAGGTCTGCAGGTGTCTGTCTTTCTCTCCTCCTCTCTGTCTTCCCCTCCTCTCTCCATTTCTCTCTGTCCTATGCAACAACAACAACAATAATAATAACTACAACAATAAAACAACAAGGGCAACAAAAAGGGAATAAATAAATATTTAAAAAAAAGAAAGTCTTTTTTTTTTTCAGAACCATTATACTGTCTCCCCAGACTTGTGCATCAGTTTCCACAGCAGCACTATGAAAGCAACTCCATTTCCGATGACAGATGCCTAGCTAAAAAAGTCGCAGGACATCGACGTAATGTCACAGCATTTAGCTATTAAAATGCTGAATTCACTCATTTCCCTCGTCATGAGTGAACCTTGAAGGAGCCATGATAAGTGAGATCAGCCAGACAAAGATGGAGATCTGTGAATACCAGACCATCTCACTTTTAGGGAGAAGCTAAGAAACAAGGAGGGAAAGACAAAACAGAGAGAGAGAATCTGGGACTAGACATGATTTGCTGCAGCAAGGCCCAAGGCATGGGGAGGGGATGCGGAGAGGGTAAGAGGGAGTTGAGGGTCACACCGGGGTGGGGGCAGAGTGGTGTGTCAACACCTAATATGGAAAGATGAGAAACTGCATGTGCGTGACAACTACCCCGTAAACCATACATTCTCAAATAAAATAAAACACAAAAGAATTTGGAATGACAGGAAGAAAACGTAAAGGTGCAAGTGAATCAAAATAGTAGCGTAAACTATATAGTGTGCATGTTGGAAAAGAGAGTTGATTCTTACGGTGCTCTTTGTATGAGATAGGTCATGTTCTAGGCTATCTCCAACTCCTACCCTCCATGAGGACAGAACAGTGGTGTACTTGGTTAAGCGCACATAGTACTAAGGCCAAGGACCCCAGAGATGATCGTGGTTCAAAGCCCCTGCTCCTCACCTGCAGGGGGATTGCTTCACAAGCGAAGCGGTCAAACAGGTCTGCTGGTGTCTGCCTTTCCCTCCTTCTAGCTCCCTGTCCTCTTTCAATTTCTCTCTACTCTGTCCAATTGAAGAAAAAAATAAGAAAAAGAAAAAGGAAGGAAGGAAGGAAGGAAGGAAGGAAGGAAGGAAGGAAGGAAGGAAGGAAGGGAAAGGGAAGGGAAGGGAAGGGAAGGGAAGGGAAGGGAAGGGAAGGGAAGGGAAGGGAAGGGAAGGGAAGGGAAGGGAAGGGAAGGGAAGGAAAGGAAAGGAAAGGAAAGGAAAGGAAAGGAAAGGAAAGGAAAGGAAAGGAAAGGAAAGGAAAGGAAAGGAAAGGAAAGGAAAGGAAAGGAAAGGAAAGGAAAGTCTCCACTGTGGATTCACAAGGCTGGAACCGAGCCCCAGCAATTCTCGTGGCCAAAAATAAATAAATAAATAAGAAAGAAAGAAAGAAAAGAAAAAGAAAAAAGAAAAAAAAAAAGAAAGGAGAAAGAAAGAGATTCATCATGGTACTACCATACGTCCTGCTCTAAGTCTGCTGTCACATCTTTAATAAAACAGCAACAACGGGGAGGGAGGGCATCCTACTCTGAATTTCCTGTGCCCCCTGAGAAAAATAAATGCTTAATAAAATAGAACTGCAGTTCACTTCACTTCCAGTGCGTGTATCTTTTTAACCCTCTTCCTTAGAGTATTTAATAATACATTTAGTGTTATACATTCATTATTTTTTTCTCACTAGAATTTCATCTAGGAAAAAGCAGGAATGTGTCTATATTTCCTTCCATGCTCTGTATGCAGGAAATGGGACTCAGCATACAGTAGGTAGTTTGCAAATATGGAGAGAATGCATGTAATTTAATTAATTTAATACATTCTTTCAAAACACTATGAGATAGGTAGCACTCTATCACATTGGACTATGAAGAAAGTGCGCAGGAATATCAAAGGCTTTACTACAGTCAATTGTGAGTAAGACTTACAACTGAGGTTTATTCCCTGCTCTGGAGTCGACGTTTTTAATAGCTACTTTATACTGTCTTCTCCGGATGAGACTGTGAGAGGACATTTAAATGAGAAGCACTCACATATTAACAAGCAGTGAAAGATAAGGCTTGAAAAATTGCAATTTCATATAAAGATTAACATAAAATCCACAATATTTAAGTTTTCTATTAATGCTTGCCTCAGGGGTTAGAAGAAACTTACTCTAGCTTATATATCTAACTTTCAAAAGAACTTAAAGGGAACTACTGTTGAGGTTACATGTTATATATTTTATTCTTTTATTACAAAAGCATCAGTAAGTATCTTGAACACCTCTCTTCCTTTATACAAAACTCTGGGAATTTAAATGTGACTTGAGGATGATATAATTTCCCACAGGGGAAAAAATAGCAATAACAGTTATTAACAAAGGAAAACAAATACTGGAAATATCAATTAGAAACAGCTATTTGCTGATGGTTGTGGTTTTAAAATGCATATGTGTGAGAAACGGTATTCCCTTCCAGAGTCCTTATCACAGACTTAAATAAAATCAATCTACCTTGTGAAGTCTTGAGCTGTAATCTCAACTTCCATGTGACATCATGCTGGGCCTATTAACTAGCAACAAAATAGTAAAGAATGAAGCCCGCACATTTTCAACCATCTTAAAATGCCCCAAAGCATGTAGCTGGTGTATCAATCAACTCTTGGAGTAACATGTAAGGAGGCAATCAGCTACTGGAACACTTTGAAGTTGCCCTCAATTATACCAATAGGCCTTTATAAATTAGGTCTTGTAATTATGTTTCACTTACAAAAATAAGGCAATCTAATTATACTTTCACTTCTTGCTCTAGTCCCATGCTCTGAATGCTCATCTAATGTCCAAAGTACATCATTTCTTACCTTGAAGTGACTTTATAAAACTGTGATAACATGATGTCAACCTGACTTCCCTAGGCAGATGACAACCACATCAACGTGTCTTCGAGCCTCGCCTCCCCAGAGCCCTGCCCCACTAGGGAAAGAGAGAGACAGGCTGGGAGGATGGATCCACCTGTCAATGCCCATGTTCAGCAGGGAAGCAATTACAGGAGCCAGACCTTCCACCTTCTGCATCCCACAATGACCCTGGGTCCATGCTCCCAGAGGGATTAAAAATAGGGGAGGGGATGGGGTATGAGGCTCTGCAGGTGGGCACTGTGTGGAAATGTACCCCTTTTATCCTATAATCTTGTCAATATTTTCATTTTATAAATAAAAGTAAAAAACCTGTTCTTTAGCTGGCTGATAGTTCGCCCACTAGAGTACACAGAATACTATGCACTTGAAAGTTATGTAAAATGCAGGTTCTTAGAAAACGCAGGACTGGGGGCCAGGCAGTAGCGCAGCAGGTTAAGTACAGGTGGCACGAAGCTCAAGGATGGGTGTAAGGATCCCGGTTCCAGCCCCCGGCTCCCCACCTGCAGGGGAGTCGCTTCACAGGCGGTGAAGCAGGTCTGCAGGTGTCTGTCTTTCTCTCCCCCTCTCTGTCTTCCCCTCCTCTCGCCATTTCTCTCTGTCCTATCCAACAACATGGACATCAATAAGTACAACAATAATAAGAATCACAGCAACGATACAATAACAAGGGCAACAAAAAGAGGGGAATGTAGTCTCCAGGAGCAGTGAATTCGTGGTGGAGGCATCAAGCCCCAGCAATAAACCTGGAGGCAAAAGAAGAAAAGAAAAGAAAAAAGGAAAAGAGAGAAAAGAAAAGAGAAGAGAAGAGAAGAGAAGAGAAGAGAAGAGAAGAGAAGAGAAGAGAAGAGAAGAGAAGAGAAGAGAAGAAAAGAAAAGGCAGGGTTCTCATGGAATCGAACCACAAAGACATCAAGAAAGATAGAAACAAAGAAGCCAGGAGGTCTGAGGACTCTGTCTCCTACTGCAGCACCAAACGTGAAACACAGCCAGCTCCTTGTCATGTGAAAATACAGTCTCTCAATGATGGCCGATTTCTTTCATAGTTCAGTGGGAAATACGTGGTTCTATGGATTTAAGAAAACGCCTGTCTAACACAGTATACTTATATATCTCTATTAATCTCCACGTTTTCCCAAGTGAGATGAATACCCATTTTAAACATTTGTTTTAAATTAGTATTCTAATGCTGACATAAATATTTAATTAGAATTAGACTTTATATAGCTGAATTACTTGAGCCACTTTTCAAGTGTTCAATCTCCATTTGTGGATGTACATTGAATAGAAAAAATAATAATTGAATAGAAAAAATAATAATCTAAATAATAATAATTGAAAATAATAATTGAATAGAAAAAATAATAATCTAAAGTTTCCTAAAATATAGTTCAGAAACCACGGGCCTATTACCACTTAAAAATGTTTAATGCCTTGCTTGGCAAGAATCACCCTGCTATCCAAGGGTTCCAGTACTGGGAGAAGTAGGGGCTCTATAGTGAAGATGTGAGGTTCCTGCTGTCTTACGGTTCAAAAAGACAATCGATAGTTAATATTATCATCACATTATTTGTTATTTGGGTTAACTTTGAAAAGTCCCTTTGTTATGGTTTGCTGTACAGTACCCAGTATCTTGTATATAGCTGTGCTATTGGATGCTTCTAATCTACTTGGTCTAGGCTTTTGAGAGAGTCCGCATATCAAATACACAGCCTATATATTAAAAAGATTCAGTTTGTCTTTTGAGAAACTTTGAGATATACAATTGATTTCCCCCTCTCATATTAATTAACTACTGATTTATATGTCTACACTTTGCTAGGAGTGTACATAAACACCATTCCCACCACCAAAGGACTGTGACCCATCCCTCCCGCCCACTCCCACCCCCCACTGGCCCAGGAAGCTACATGTCTACCACTCACCACTGGGTTTTTACTTTGGTGCCCTACTTACAATTTGATCAGGTCCTGCTTTTAGTTTCCCTTTCAGATCTTCTTAGTCAGCTTCTGTTGATGATTGGGATCATCCCATACTCATCTTTATCTTTCTGACTTAGTTCACTTAACATAATTCCTTCTAGCTCTGTCCAAGATGGGTCAGAGAAGGTGGGTTCATTGTTCTTGATAGCTGCATAGTATTCCGTTGTGTATATATACCACAGCTTTCTCAGCCACTCATCTGTTGTGATCTGCCGATCACAACCTAACCAAAGCAACAATTGCCACCTCAACATGCTTCACCTCAGACTGTATCCAGAGACTTCACGTGTGGAATGACAACCCTTCAACTTCAATACTCGGGTGAGACCTTTCCTTTTATAGTACACTCTAATTTCATCTCAGGTAGTTCACTTTCTAAGTCCCATAATCTAGATAAACACCAGTTTCTGTGAGAGAGAGCTTATGTGCACACGTATCTATAAAATACTGCAAAATATATACCTGAAAGCAGAAGTACACTAGAGTTTGCAGTGAGTACCTCCCTAACACTTCCTCTCCACTATTCCAAGCTTGGGATCCATGATTGCTCAACAAATTGTTTGGCTTCGTATGTTAACTCTCTTTTCAATCACCAGGTTCCAGATGCCACCAGGATGCTGGCCAGGCTTCCCTGGATTGAAGACCCCACCAATGTGTCCTGGAGCTCAGCTTCCCCAGAGACCCACCCTACTAGGGAAAGAGAGAGGCAGACTGGGAGTATGGACCGACCAGTCAACACCCATGTTCAGCGGGGAAGCAATGACAGAAGCCAGACCTTCTACCTTCTGCAACCCTCAACGACCCTGGGTCCATGCTCCCAGAGGGCTAAAGAATGGGAAAGCTAACATGGGAGGGGGTGGGTTATGGGGATTGGGTGGTGGGAATTGTGTGGAGTTGTACCCCTCCTACCTTATGTTTTTGTTCACTAATCCTTTCGTAAATAAAAAATTTAAAAAAAAAAAAAAAAAAAGAATCACCCTGCTTAGTACTTGGCATCTGCGGACACTTAAAATCCCGTCTCTAGATCTTTAGTGGAGGTTCAGACTTTAGATTCACTCACAGTCAGTGGGGTAGTGGCGTCCCGTCCCGTGAAGCACCTGGGGCCCCAGCTAGCTAGGCAAACTTCCTCTGGCACTGCCTCCTTTTAGCGTGCAAATTCCTTCTCAGACGTTAACATAACATCACTCTGAGGTTTGTTCATCCCCCAGATGGCATAGTCATCTCCTTAAATGAACCAGCCTGACCTGGAAGACAGCGTGAGTATGACATCTATTAGGTTGGTGTTATTCCCTACAGGCATGTCAATTCACCCGTTTAAAGCAAAGCTGCCCATGGCGCTGAGAGCTGCAGGTAGTTTTGCTGGCCAGGCAAAGAACTCCTAGCTGGGCAGCGGAGAGCAGGCTATAAGATACAGATAGCATCTGCAAAAGCAGAATCACCAAGGGAATTCTAACTCCCTGCACCGCTGCTCAATTGTGGGCAATGAGGGTGGAGTGACACGCAGTGAAGTGAGGGAAGGAAAGTAAGGCTGTCCTCACCTGGGCTACTAGAGCCTGGAGAGAATTCTCTAGAAAGCAGTTCCTCTGGGCAATGGTGAGATCATCACAAAGGGTCTGGCTCATCCTAATGACAGCTGATAAACTGTCCTGAATTCTGAACACCCACAAGTTATTCATTCACTATGTGATACTTCTCTGGTGCTTCTCTTTAAAATATCTATATTTTATTTATTTTATTTTAATTATATCTATGTCAGCTTCCCAGAAAAGACCTTTACTACTGACTCTTTACTACTGACTCTATCCTGACTTTCCTGGGCAGACAACTCCCCAATGTGTTAATATATATGGAGAAACACACACGCACAGAGAGAGAGAGAGAGAGAGAGGGAGACCCTACAGCTCAGCTCTGGTTATGGTGGTGCTGGAGATTGAACCTGAGGTCTTAGAGCCTCAGGCATGAGAGGCTTTTGCAGAACCATTATGGTATCTCCCCAGCCTCTGTGCTTCTCTCTCTTGGGACATACATGATGATTTTCCTGACTTTGCTGCACTTGAACTTAATTTTTCCAGATGTCTTTCCTTAAAGGAGTCGTAGCCTCACTTTGGTTTGTATAACTTTATGAGAGATAGAAATAAACACTATTGAATCGAGTCAGAAGCAATAAAAATAATACATAAAAGGAATGGAGATTCCAAAGATTCACATGAGATGGTTTGTACGCAGTCCCACTTGCTCTGCTGTGATTATAATTTCCTCCTAGATGAAAGGATGGTGGTAATAGTCTCCAATTTGGACACTCATATCAATCACAAAATCCAAGCACTATTACCATTATAGCTATTTGAAACAAATACTTATAGTACTTGTTCATATTATCTACTTCTCATTCTTCTAGCATTTGCCACTATCTACTTCTCATAAAACAACTAAAATCCCTAAACAACCAAGTCCTGAGCTTCATAACGCAGAGACTCGCAGTGTGCTTTTAATCTGTCACTTACTCGTTTTGTCTTCCATTCTAATCTGTGTACTAGAGAATTCCATTCTCAGCTGTTATACTAGCTTCCCAGGCAATATTTTTAGCCCACCTGCATGTTAGCTGTCAGGCTCAGGCAAAAATTATTAAAGCCATGAGCCTGTAGGAACATACCACAAATAGATTCCCTAGCTTACTCTGTCCTGCTTTGTATCTTTCCACTTTTCAGCCACCAAGTTGCCAATGCTACTATGATTCTATCCTGACTTCCCTGTCCAGACGCCCTCACCCAATGTGTCCTGGAACCTCCCCTCCTCAGATCCCTGCCCCACTAGGGACAGACAGACACAGGCTGGGGGTGTGGATCCACCTGCCAACACCCATGTCCAGTGGAGAAGCAATGACAGAAGCCAGAACTCCCACCTTCTCCTCCCCATAGAGAATTTGCGTCCATCCTCCCAGAGAGATAAAGAACAGGGAAGCTTCTAATCAAAGGGAGGGGACATGGAGCTCTGGTGGTGGGAACTGTGTGGAACACTGTGCTGTTATCTTACCATCTTGTTAATGATTAAGTCACTAATAACTCCTTCAATACAAAATGTCCAGTGACTGGGGACAGGGGTATCTGCTAGAGGGCATGTGTTATCATGAACAAGGACCTGGGTTCAAGTCTCTGGTCCTTGCCTGCTGTAGGGGAGCTTCACACACGGTGAAGCAGTGCTGTGGGTATCGCTCAGTCTAATCTGTTAGCTATCTCCTCACTTCTCAATGTGTGTCTCTCTCAAGAAAAGAAAGGGAAGCAATTAAAATGTAAAGAAAGCACGAGAATCAGTATGGTAAATTCATCGGCTGACAAATAGGGATGCCAGGCTGACTCTCTCTGAGAGGCCCTGCTATTATAGACAAAGTTTTACTTGAACAATTTGATCTGAGAGAGAGAGAGAGAGAGAGTATTAAGGGAGTCCACAGACAGGGCAGAGCAGAGAGTGCATGGGAAGAGCTAGGACTGACTGTTGAGCGCAGACAATGGCTACCTGCCAATGTCTAGCCCCAGTGTGACCGTATCAGTGAGCGTCATCTGAAGGCCAGGATGAAATGCACCCTGAAGGATAAACTGTGGACTGTTGACTATTATCTATTTGCAGGACTAAGCAGGAAAGTCATTTTTGAACTGAGTAAAATTCAGAGTCCATTAATTTTTCATGCTTCTCAATGTTTGCTCAGAGGATTCCACTAAACTCGCTCATTTTTGTTTTGTTTTATTTTTTCACTATTTACCTTTCACTAATCTGTGAGTCAGCTACAACAGCAACTCTGCTTGAAAGTTCTTCCCAGATTCCTCTCACTGGGATTGACAGCTGCATTCTCCCAGGGATGATGATAATTAAAGCAGACCCCTAGTGACAGCTAGAAGAGGAAAGTCTTATGTATGGTTATTTGTAAATGTGTTGCGAATAGGGCGTCTGATTTGTCCTCTTTGTAAATTCATAATGGAAACTTAACTGTGTGCCTTTCCATTCTAAGTGCCAAGTAAAAGAATTTAAGAATAATTTACAATCACTGAATAAGTAACCACATTGAAAATTTATACTCATTGAAGAGTGCTGCAAACAAAACTTTTATGCATATCAGACTCAGTGTTTATTCTTTGGGGAGCATACGGAGATTTAAAAAAAAAAACACTAAGAAACGTTCTTTTAAGGTAGGAACTATATGCCAGAACAAGACCTCATTTCTACATTTTCATGTTTCAACTTCACATGACTTTAATAATTCAGAGTGGCTTAATTTACTCTTAATAGCAAAATAAATACCATAATGGCCTTTATGCAGGAGAAGAAAAGAAAGGCATCATGTTCCCATTGTAAAACTGAGTGTTTCTCTGTCAACTGTCTGCTGACGGGTCACCCAAGGGTGAGCGAGAGGAACTTGAACTCAAACTCTCTTAGCACAGGGTGTCCATTTACAAGAAAGGTCTGTTTTTCTTTTCAAGATGACCTTCCGGCAGTTCCCCTTTTGCTTTGATGTTTTCATATTTTATATGCAAAGATTCACTGAAAACTATAAAAATTATTCCAACTTTAGGGCAAGCTTGTTCTGTCAGCAACACAGAAAGCAACCACCTCACTGCAGAAGCAACTTGTGGACTCCCTTGCAGGATATTCACTGCACCAAACTCAGCACTCACTTCTGAAACATAGTCTATGATACCCAGTATCTAGTCCCTACTAAATCCTGCACATTCCTTTCTTACTTTATTTGCCTCTAAGAC
The DNA here is from genome assembly GCF_950295315.1 of Erinaceus europaeus. Taxonomy (NCBI): domain Eukaryota; kingdom Metazoa; phylum Chordata; class Mammalia; order Eulipotyphla; family Erinaceidae; genus Erinaceus; species Erinaceus europaeus. Next base: position 83,513,107 of record NC_080177.1, read on the forward strand.
TGAATACAGTAATCTGCTATGGTGCTGTCTTTTCTTTCTTTCTTTTTTTAAAATTTTTATTTATAAAAAGGAAACACTGACAAAACCATAGGATAAGAGGGGTACAACTCCACACAATTCCCACCACCAGAACTCTGTATCCCATCCCCTCCCCTGATAGCTTTCCTAGTCTCTATCCCTCTGGGAGCATGGACCCAGGGTCATTGTGGGGTGCAGAAGGTGGGAGGTCTGGCTTCTGTAATTGCTTCCCCGCTGAACATGGGCATTGACAGGTGGATCCATCCTCCCAGCCTGCCTCTCTCTCTCCCTAGTGGGGCAGAGCTCTGGGGGAAGTGGGGCTTCAGGACACATTGGTGGGGTCATCTCCCAGGAACGTCCAGTTGGCATCATAGTAGCATCTGGAACCTGGTGGCTGAAAATAGAGCTAACATATAAAGCCAAACAAATTGTTGACTGATCATGAACCTAAAAGCTGGAATAGTGCAGATGAAGATTTGGGGGTCACCATTGCATAGACAGCTAGTAGGCCTATTTTAGTTATATTCCAAAGGGCCCATGACTATACTAGGTTTTTTTTTTATTTGTTTGTTTGTTTTTCCCTGAGCCTAACATCTGATATGCAGGTGGACCCAAGTTATTGTCTGGGGAGATGATGTCATGGCTGGAAAAAGGACCAAAAATCTGGATCAGGAAAGAGAGCAGCTCCCATATGTGCTTTCTGTTTTTTCAATTAACTGATTCCCCCCACCTCCACCCCAATCTCAAGCATCTCAGCTCAGAGCCACCAATATTCAAGGAACTATGGGCAATGAATCCTCTGTCGGTGCATTCAATGCTCTGACTCATTAGGCTTTCTATCAATGTACTTATACCTGCACAGAAAACAGAAAAGACCTTCATCCTCCCTTTTATCATCTATATCTGCTAGTTTGTCTCCTGGGAACTAGATAGTAGAGAAGTTTATTCCCAGACACCACTGACACATACATAAAGCAAACAGGGAAAGGGAGAACGCTGTTCTCACAAGCCTTGACAGTTCACACTGTTTTGCCTATTATTTTTTTTTCAGCATGATATACTGCATCTAAGATTGTTGTGAGAGCAAAGGCAGAAGCAAGTGAGCCTTGGCTCAAGCTGGAACGCTTACACTATGGTTTCTGGGGAGACTGGGGCTTGAACTCGAAGCTGTGTTGCCTCAGGCCTAGTGCAGAACCACTAGACTAGGGAAAGAGTCTGCCTCCTACATTCTGTAGCTTCCAGTTCCTATATACACTAGAGTTCATGAAACTACTACTTGTTTATTTTATTTTTATAGCTTGTTTGACATGCACTTAAGATTTGTGATATCTAGGACTATTTTTTGTTTCTGGCGGAGTGCTGGTGGGAAGACACAGTTCCTAGTGGCTTTATGCTTGAGCAGTAGTGTATATAATCAAGTGCGCTTTATGTCTAACTTACATTCCTATTTTGCTGAAAGTTAAGCCACACTCCCCTTATTTGTTAAGATAAAAGTAATTCACATTCCTCTCTCAGGGCATGTGCCAGTGTGGAGCACATTAAGAGTTTTACCGGAAAAGGTGCATTTCACTACATTCTAATCCCTGACTTTCCGTATACGTTACCCTGAAATGTGACAGAAGAATAAAAACGACTCTGAGCATTCTTTGTAGCAAGGGAGAGTCCTAAAACAAACATGTGCTAAATCTTGATCTTGAAATTATATGAACAAGCATAAAATTAATTTATAGAGATAGGATTACAATTATGCATGACAAATCTCAAAAAATGTAGTAGCTTTGGCTCTGCCTTCAAACCAAATGTACTATATTACAGCCTTTCTTCTAGAAAATAACTAGAATTCAAAAGAAATTGCCTTACTTAATCTTTCCAAAGCCTTATAATCTGATTCAGAAAGAAAAAATAAACATAGAAAAGGGGATTATTTATGTTGTGTTTCAAACGTTTAAATTTCCTGTTATGGAAATAATCATCATCCTATTGTAACATTTTGAATATTTAATTAATTAACTAACTAATTGAGAATGAGAATCAGAATATCTAATCGCTCTGGCCTATGCAATTTGGGGGTTCAAACTAAGGACGCCATGGTGAGAATCCATCACTCCATACCCCATCCCCGACATCTCTCAATTTTATTATATTCTTCTAGAACAAAAAATTATTTTCTCCACTATTTTTGACCTTGTCTTATTCTGATAGGCCTCATGTTCATAATTAGATGGTAATTCCCTGAACATGTTCTTAGACATTGTCTAACTTCAATCTTTTCGTCTGTGCTCTGCCTCAGGAATAAAGGTGGATTACTCACCACTCAGTCCTCTGTGATTAGATGTGGCATCCTCACATCACCAGTCAGACCTTTATTACTGAGGTCTAGACATCCCCCTCTCCTATCCCCTACGTCACTTCCCTCATTTCTTCTAGCCAGCCCCAAAGAAAGTAAGGTCTACTCTCCCACCTTCCGATCTGTTCTCACAGGCCATCAGCATTACTGTCGTCCCTTAACAACCCTTTGTAGTTTTAAATGTTCTCTTAATTTTTATATTTATTTATTATCAGATGGAGACAGCGATAAACTGGAAGGAGAAGAGATATAGAGAGGGAAAGAGACAGAGAGAGACACCTAAGCCCTGTCTCATCACTCTCAAGGTTTCCCCCCTCCAGGAGGGTCTGGGGGCTTGAGCCCATGGCCTTGTACACTGTAATGTCTGTGCCACCACTTGGTGAGTCATTTATTTAATTATTTTGAGTCTGGAACTTTTAGTACTTTACCATCCTTTTAATATTTTATTTATATTTTAATTTATTTATTCCCTTTTGTTGCCCTTGTTGTATTATTGTTGTGGTTATTGATGTCGTTGTTGGATAGGACAGAGAGAAATGGAGAGAGGAGGGGAAGACAGAGAGGGGGAGAGAAAGACAGACACCTGCAGACCTGCTTCACCGCCTGTGAAGTGACTCCCCTGCAGGTGGGGAGCCGGGGGCTCGAACAAGGATCCTTACACTGGTCCTTGCGACACCACCAGACTCTTGGTGAGTCATTTATTGCCTCTACTCATTTCAGTTCTGATTTTCTAAAATGTACCTAGACCTACAATGAGACAACCCTAACTTTAACAGACCTTGTCTAAACTATACCTAAATCAGACAAGTTTCCAAGAGAGAGAGGTGACAGACAGACCTAAGAGTTTGATATCTGAATAACATGATTCCTTCCTTCCCAGAGATGTACCATGGGAGCCTGCAAGAAAGGCATGGCATGATTTCCACTTGAATGGCACCAAACACTCAGCATCTGAGGTGGAAGGACTCTTTAAATGCCCATATCTTTTAACATTTCTTCACACTGTGCAGAATAATTCTATGTGTTTACACGCACTGGAAAACTACTCCTTCACCAAAGCCTAAGTAGGCTGAGTGTCTCTGGAAACCAACTAAACTCTACAGGCTCTTTCTGGATGACCAATGCCTTAGAGACACTTATTCTTGGTATGTTCGTCCACACAAACTGTGATTTTGATATCAGTGGCTCTTTCACACACAGAAGGACACCCACATGCATTTGGGGTTATCCTTGAAAGTCATCATGGCCTCTGTCCGAGTCCTAGCAGCCAGTGCCCATGACTAAGTTTTACTGCCTGGTAATTGACCGCACTGGGAGTTGCTTATAAGGGCTATCAATTCTAGAGGAAGCATCATGGGCTGTCAGAAAGTGCTTCTGGATCAATACAGCCTTTTTCAATATTCTAAATTTGGGGAAAGAAAAAGAACCCTTGAGGAAAAGATGGTGTTCAGCGACTTCTAAACATCCCCGCGAGCACAATACGGACACTTCAGGGAGCTGGCACAGGAAGCAGTTCTGATTTCATTGTGGAAAAGTGATGCTTCTAATTATGGTTAACCTTTTACACAGGGTTTGCTTTTAAGGCAGGAAATACATAGCTTGTATCGTGACAACCCGCTAAACCAAAGGTAGTTTCTCTCTCAGTTCTCACTGTTTGTTCCTACTCAGAAGAGTTTCAATTAAAGACAAGGTCAGCTACACAGCTTCCACCTTCTTTAATCAGATGACTTCTACTACAGTTTATGCTTCACATAAATAAAACAGAAAGATATATTTTGTTCATTGAACTCAAATCAGGTTAGAAAATGTTGAAGGTTTTAAAGGCAATAGACCTGTGGATATCTTTATTACAATTTATTACTATGTTGGTTAGAATAGAAATAAAAATGATAGGCATTTGAAACTTAGTTCAATAGTCCAAAGCCCTTCATTTTAATCATATTCTTTCAATTAAAACAAGACGTTCTGTCTATATTCTAGAAAATGGGCCCACGCAGATATGGAGAGAAGAAATAACTGAGGCCATTTTGAAGACTGATTTCTAAACTACATGCCTGCTGTTTAAAAAGCCAGCAATAATTGTGTTTATATAATCCTAATTTGCATTTTTTCTATACTTGTGACAAGTAAGACAGTATCAAAAAAGTACTCAAAAGTACTATTGTTTAAAATACTAGGTTACATTACACTACAGTTATAAAACTGTGATTCCTTTGCATCATAACAGAGAGGAGAGAAGGTCATGAGCATTCTCTCCAGGTAATTTCACTATAATTTCTAGAAGTATTCTTCAAACACTTGATCTAATTCAGATATGGTGCTTTGGAAAAAGGTCTCTGTAAATATGAACATACATGAACACCTATATGATGTGAACAATGAGAAATCTCGAGCTTTATCGTGTGGACGCTGACGACGATTATTCTCACACTTAGCAGTCAGGGAGTACTTGTGAGAGTGTGAACCAAGCATCTAATATCATGAAGCAATGTTTTCCTTTATGTATTTTGAATAAAGTCAAAGAAATTGAGAGGGAAAAGACAGAGAAGGAAGGAGAGAAAGAGACACTTGACATACTATTTCACCACCTCTGAAGCTACACACACACACACACACACACACACACTCGGGCAGATGGAGAACGGGGGCTTGAACTTTGGTCCTTTTGTATTATATATAATCTGTGTGCTCCAACAGGGGCAGCACCATGGACCCCTGATCGTTTCTGTATTCTAGATCAGAAACTACTCAAATAGCACAGGTTTTATCAGCTCTTTGCTTCCAGTGGTCCGCAAACCATCCTAAAGACATGTGTCTGGAGCTGATAGAGCCAAAGGGCTTCTCTTCCATCTCAGGAGGAAAACATTCATTCACTTGATATCTGTTCTGCCTTTCACATGTTCTCAAGGATTTAAGATGTACTTTATTTTTTAATTGATTTATATTTAAATTTATTTATTTATTCCCTTTCGTTGCCCTTGTTGTTTTATTGTTGTAGTTATTGATGTTGTCATTGTTGGATAGGACAGAGAGACATGGAGAGAGGAGGGGAGGACAGAGAGGGGGAGAGAAAGACAGACACCTGCAGACCTGCTTCACCGCCTGGGAAGCGACTCCCCTGCAGGTGGGGAGGGGGCTGAGGGGTTAAGATACGCTTTGACATGTGTCTTAGTGTGCCCCTAGTTTGGAATGAAATACAGACCAAAGTGAGTAATTATAACAGCGAGTGTGGGGAATGAGATGCGAACTAGGGGCATGTGCTGGTGTCCCCAATTAAGCGGCTTTCACATCATGCACAGAGACCCGGGACCCGGCCCCGGCTCCTCACCTGATGGGAGGGACACTTCACAGGGACGCAGGCATACCCCCCCTCTCTTATCGCCCCCTCTTCTCTCAATTTCTCTGTCCTATCCAACTAAATAGAAATGTAAAAAGAGCAAAAGGTAGCCACTGGGCGTGGTGGATTCATAGTGCTGGCACCAAGTCCCAACAATCACCTTGGTGGTGACAAAAAAAAAAAAAAAAAAGAAAATTAATAAGAGCTATTATTAACCACAGCTATCCATCAGTGATATAATAGCCATACTGCATGATTTACACAGCCCACCTGCATCTGTCTCCATGAATTCATTGTATCAATCCATATACACATGTGCACACATATATGTATGAGCCCATACAAACCAGAAGACATAGAAATCTCTCTGCTTTAGTTCTGGGCACAGAATTGTTAAAATCCTCGTAATTCCCTAAATAAAAAGAGCACTGGGGACATTTATTTTTCACTATTTGCCTTTCCCACCTGGCTCTTAACAGTAAGCTCTTCAGCTCCTTAGCATTGCCTGGGTGTAATCAGAGAATTCCTTCCCTATCTTCTGGGAAGGGACGGGAGGACAAAGAAGATAAGAGACAATAATCAAGCACTGCTATAGAGTAATTCTCACCTAACCCCCAAGACCTGTAGTTCTAACAGCTTTCAGGTGGCTGAGTGCAGACATGGCCCAGGAAGGGGCACTGCCCAGTTCCATGGTGGCAGAATTCCCTGTACTCAGGACCCTTCCAGACCATGCCCCTCTGTTTTTTGTTTGTTTGTTGTTGTTTTTTATATTTCATTTATTACTGGATATAGATGGCGAGAAATTGAGAAGGAAGGGGGAGATAGATAAGGAAAGAGCCAGAGAGACATCTACAGCCCTGCTTCATCACTCGTGCAGGTGGGGACCAGGGGCTTGAACCTGGGTCCTTGTGCACTGTAATGTGTGCATTCCACCAGATGCGTCAGCGCCTGGGCCCTGGGTTGTGTAGACAGCTCAAGTGGGATAGCCTTGCAGGGCCTCTTCTAACTTCACTCAGGACACCGACCTGCCGTGAGGTAGCATACCGGCCCACAGCAGGAAGGTGGACACAGCACAGGGCTGACGACAGCAGGTGAGCATCTGTACGAACGCACAGTGGACAGCGGCTGGACGGACTGTGGCTGGATCAGAACAGGAAGGACTTAAGCACAACCAGCCAGAAGTCCGGTCTTTCTGGCTCTTGCTTCTTCTACTCAGATGCACTTGGGCTGAGGCCGACTGAGGTGCCCGCCATGGCTGCCCTCCTGGGAGCTGAGATTCTGTGACTCAGCTGGCCAGGAAACTGTACGACTGCCTTCAGCCACGTGAGTAACCTGGATCTCTGCCGACAACTGTCTATCTCCAGGGATGGACTTTTAGGAACTAATCTGTGGGCTTACGAGACCAGTTGATTTACCCCTGCCTGTGATTTATTATTTTGTGGTATTTATAATATACGACCCGTAATCCTGTACAGACTAATGAAAGTTTTGATGGTTTAAACCCACTCCCAGTCGCCCCCCACCACCAAGTCCATCTTAGCCGCAGCCAAAGCCCTTATATCTTCACTGTAATGTCAACCCAGAAAGGACGGGTTGGTCAGTGAAAAACATACACAAGAGCCAAGGGAAGTAGTGTGTGCTGACTATACCAAAGCAGAAGATACGTGAGTATTTTTTCATGACAAATACAAATAGACAGGGACTCTGCATACAACTTAAAATAGAAGATTAGATATATAAAACGCAAACTGAAATAATTAGAGATCTGTGCCACATTCTGGATAGGAAATATTAGAGCAACGTTCATTGTCCCTGAGTGGGCATTCCAGTCCAGTTCAGAAAAGTAAAAAGTAAAAGCGTATTGAGTGACTTTGGTGATAATCTGAAAGACAGCAAACTAGCCAAGCAGAAAATCAAGGAGCAAGATGTACACTCTTTGCAGAGCTGGAATTGTTCAGAGTACGTCTTTGATGAGGAGGGATTCTGGCCACCATAAAACCCTCTTAGAAAATGGAGAGAAACTTAACTAAGCCACTGATCACATATACCATTAGTCTAAAAGATAAGAAGAAGAAATTTTAAAAAAATAAAACCATACGGTAAGAATTAAAAACTGAATAGAGTTCATAGTGACAAAGTAGAGCGACCATCAAATCAGGTTACTTAAGTTAACAATCCAGATCTGCAAGTCACAGACTGTGATTGACTTAATATTTTCTTTCCCGATGATGCTTATCTGTAAAAGTTTCTTCTATAAATATTTGAGCCCAGTAAAAAAATAAATAAAATATAAATATTTTACAAAGAACAGTACATACCACATAGGAAATATCATGTAAATGAAATGGTGAATCACTTTAACTATCAAACCAAGTGAAAACAAAAATAACATTTGTTAAATATTTTTATTTATTCTTATTATTGGAGAGACAGAGAGAAACAGAGGGAAAGGGGAGAAAAAAAGGGAAAGAGAGACAGAGAGACCCCTGCAGCCCTGCTTCACCACTTGTGAAGCTTTCCCCCTGCAGGTGGGGACCAGGGGCTTGAACCTGGGTCCTTGTGCACTGTAATGTGTGCACTTAGCTAGGTGCACCACCTTCTGGCTCCTAGAATATCTTTATTTTTTTATGAAAAGTGAAATAATACTTCAATAACACTGCAGATAAAGACAACAGAAGAAAGTAGCATAAATCTGTACATACAGAAGTCATTAAGTAATGAGTGTCAAAACACTCATTAAGAAATAAGAAATGTTAAATCAGTATATGATATAATCATAATAAACTTTGTATACAGGATATTTTGTAATAACATATCTACAATATAGTACCTCAAAACAAGTAATGTAACAAAATTAAATATTGTCTCAATTTTGTATAAAATTGGGGAAAAATGAAATTTTGACAGTAATTTATATCAATGTTACCTTCTAGTAATTTAAATGTTTTAATAATCTAAATGGTTTCATATATATTCCATTTTAATGATCACAAAAATTTGTGCATGTTTTAAATTTTTAGGAAGACTCACTTTTTAATATGGAATAGAACATCAGAATCCTTAAGTAAGCGTTTTGAATTTTAATCAATTTTCTCATTAGACATTAAATATTAAAGTGTTTTTTTTGGTTTATACTTTTTACAATTACTTAAATCCAGAAATAATGTAATTTTAATATTAATGCTATGACTAATTACATACCCAAGTAGACTATTAAAACTGAACCTATAGTAATTTCTTTGATAATAAATCCTATATTACACTTTGATTTACTGTGAACTACATTGTCAAACATTACAAAAAACTTCAGCAAAAAAATCCTTTTCAATAGAGAGCTTCATTTCTAGGATTTTATATATTATAGTCTGGTGAATTAATTCTTTTAAAAAAATTTACTTATCTTTCTTTATTGAATAGAAACAGCCAGAAGTCAAGAGGGAAGAGAGGGGGAAAGGAAGGGAGAGAGACAGATACCCGCAGTACTACTCCACCCCTCACAAAGCTTTCCCCCCTACGGTTGGGGACCGGGGTCTCAAACCCAGGTCCTTGCACATTGTAACCTGTACCCTCAACTCAGTGCACCACCACACGGGACCATGAATTAATTCTCTAAGTATCTTTGGATTTTGTAAGCATTAACTTTTCTTTTCTTTTTTTTTTTTTTGCGTGACTGTGTGCTTTTCAATTAAAATGCTCTTAACCAAGAAGCCAAAACTTCTGTCCCCACATCTTTCCTTTATTTCAATGTGTGTGTGAGTCTCATTTTTCTGATGGAATGCATATCAGTGTCACAGTCTATGAACGATTATCTAACACGTTCCGACTACGTACTGCACTCAGTTCACGTGCCTTCCCTTCCAGAGGATTTGTCAGTTCTACCTGAACCTCAGGCGCTACCTTTGCTCAGTATAACACTAAGCTCCATGGTGGGGAGACCCGACTTCCCTCTGCTCTCTGCTAGGCGGAATGAGCTAGGACGGAGGCTGGTGAGCCCCTGTATTCACTCTACCTCAGGGATGGGAGCTGTCCTACCGGGGAGACTGAAGGGAAACACTACAGTTTTCTATTTTTATTTTATTTTTTTAAATAATTATTATCATCTTTATTTATTTATTGGATAGATACAGCCAGAAATCAAGAGGGAGGAGGGTGATAGAGAAGGAGAGAGACAGAGAGACACCTGCTGCCCTGCTTCACCACTTGCAAAGCTTTTCCCCTGCAGGTGGGGACCAGGGGGCTGAACCTGGGTCCTTGCACACTGTAATGCGTGTGCTTAACGAGGCGCGCCACTGCCTAGCTCCCCTATTCCTCACCCCCCACACTTTTCTATAAGTCAACAACAAAGACTTTGTTTGGAAGATGAGAAACATCAGTTTTGATCAATCCTACTAAGAGCTCCATGGGATGTGATTTGAGGATTGACACTTGTATTCAACAACATGGAAATAACTTGAAACTTTGAAAAAAGCCGAGTTTAATGAAGAGTTAGAAACAAAATAAGACCTGAAACAAAGAGACCGAGTTAAAGTTTGTGGAGGAGATTTGCAAACACAGTTCGGGGGAAATAAATATTAGTCGAGTTTGATAACTGACCAAAAAAATCAGGGGCCTGGTGGTGGTGCACCTGGTTAAGCGCACACATTACAGTGCTCAAGGGCTCATGTTCAAGCCCCTGCTCCCCATCTGCAGATGGAAAACTTCACCAGTGGTGAAGCAGGGCTGCAGGTGTCTCTCTGTCTCTTTCTTTCTCTCTCTCTCCTTCCCCCTCTCATTCTCTCTGTCTCTATCCAATAATAAATAAATAAAGGATTTAACTAAACAATAAATTAAAAAATCAGCAAAGAGGGAAAATATCACTGATTCACTAGGTAGTAGGGTACTTTGCTGATGAAATGCCCTTAAATTTAAAAGGGAGGGGCGATAAGATAAAGGTATTTAGTGAACAGAGACGTTGTGGCTTAGAACAGGGGCAGATGAGGTCTGATGGTCTGATGGTCTGTGCTGAAAGCCTCCCTTCCCCCAGAGCCCTTTATTTTGGTGCAATACACCAAACCCAGTCCAAAAACTATACTGTGTTTCCCCTTCTGTTATTATTTCTGAACTTCTGTTTATGAGTAAGTTATCCCATATTCATCACTCTCTTTCTTCCTTGTTTCATTTAACATGATCCATTTAAGCTCCACCCAAGATGGGGTAAAGAAGGTGAATTCATCATTTCTTAAATAACTGAGTAGTATTTCATTGTGTATATAGATCACAACTTGCTCAGCCACTCATCTATTCTTGGGTTCCTTCCAGGTTTTGGGTATTACAAATTTTGCTGCTATGAACATAGGTGTACACAGAATTTTTTGGATGGGTGTGTTAGGTTCCTTAGGATCTATCCCCAGGAGAGGAATTGTAGGATCATAGGGTAGGTCCATTTCTAGCCTTCTGAGAGTTCTCCAGACTGTTCTCCACAGAGGTTGGACCCATTGACATTCCCACCAGCAGAGCAGGAGGGTCCTTTGCCCCTACAGCCTCTCCAGCATTTATTGCTGCTGCTGCCTTTTCTGACGTGTGACATTCTCACAGGAATGAAGTGGTATCTCATTGTGTCTTTATTTGCATTTCTCTGACAATCAATGACTTGGAGTATTTTGTCCTATGTATGCTGGCCTTGCGGATCTCCTTTGGTGACTATTCTATTCATACCCTCACCCTCTCTTCACTTTTGGATGGGATCATTTGGTTTTTTTGTTGAAGAGTCTAGTTATTTTGGCTATTAGCCTCTTGCCTGATTTATAACATATGAAGATCTTCTCCTATTCTGTAAGGAGTCTCTTTATTTGGTTTCTTTTGCTGTAAAGACAATTTTTCAATCTGATGTAGTCCCATGAGTTTGTTTTTTATTTTGTCTTTCTTGCTATTGAAGTTGTTTTACTAGGACGCTTATATAATTAGATGGAAAAGAGCGCTGCCAATATTTTCCTCTAAGTATTTGATAGTTTCTGGGGTAAAATTCAAGCTATCAAGTTGCATCAAAAATTGCCACAGCCAAAAATTACCATTAGAAACATGCCTAAAATAGACTTCTCCCTAGCTTCTTTTCACCCTAACACCCCTGTTCCCATCTGCTCTATTCTTACTTTATGGTTCCTGTTCATCAAACATTTTGTCCTGCTTCATCTCTTATTGTACTTCAGCCACCAATCTGTGTATTGCTGTTATGATTTCACCCTGAAGAACCTGGGCAGATGGCCTCACCAATGGGCCCAGGAACCTCATCTCTCCAGAGCCCTACCTCCCTAGGGAAAGACAGGAACAAAATGAGGATATAGCACCCATGTCTAGCAGAGAAGCAATTATAGAAGCCAACTTTCCATGTTCTGCACCCCTAAAGAATTCTGTTCCATACTTCCAGAGCGGTAAATGTTAGGGGAAGATGACCAGAGGGCTCCGAATGCCAATTCCATTAGGACCTAGGGAGAGAAGGTAGAGGGAGAGAAAGAAATGAAAGAGGGAAGGGGCCAGATGGCGGTACACCTGGTTAAGCGCACATGTTACAGTGTACAAGGAACCAGGCTCAAGTCCCCGGTTCCCACCTGCAGGGGGAAAGCTTCACAAGTGGTGAAGCAGGGCTGCAGGTGTCTCTCTGTCTCTCTCCCTCTCTATCACCCCCTTCCCTCATGATTTCTGGCTGTCTCTATCCAATAAATAAATAAAAATAATGAAAAAAACTTTTAAAGAAAGGGAAGAAGGGCACTCAGAAGTAGTAGGTGTGTCTTAGAGCTTAGAACGCCCATAGAAAATAATGAAGGGGCACAGGAAAAATGGGCAAATTCATCAATAGTTATAAGAGTAACAGCCAACCCATATATGTGATCTTGACGATCTACTTCAGTTTCCAATGAAGGGAGTGGGGACAGAGGACTCTGGTGGAGGGAAGGGTTTGGAATTATAGGTATACTAGCTTGTAATTTTGTAAGTCAATATTAAATCACTAATACAATTTTTAAAAAGAACTTCTGATGGAAGTCTGGGAGTTCAGTGTAAAGTAGCCATGGTTCGTGCAATGTAGAAACCTCTTTCTTCAGGTAGAGGCATAAATGTCAAGGAGAAGTTTTAAAGAAGTAATGAGGTATATACTTTCAGGAGAAATCTGAAATGTAAAAAGTAAAACAGCACGAGAAAAAATATGTCTAGTGCTTCAAGTAGCTCAAAGTGGCATGAAATGAAAGGATGTGACATTTGGTACTTCCAAAAAGGAAGAAAAAAACTAGAAATATATTTTAAACACTGAGTCTTTTCCTAATGGAACTGGGAAGTGGCTGTTACAGAGACTTAAGAATACTATTGTGAAGAGTCTTCTATTCCTGTAAAATGGACAGATGCTCTGAGACACAATGGGATTTACAAGATTTAATTAACTTATCCTAACTTCAAATAGGAGAACTATGTGCTTTTAAAATCATTTCAACAAAGACTTACCAGGAAATCAAACATAATCACTTCTTCATAATAGTAAACTTGGTTGTCCTTATTTATTTATTTATTTATTTTCAGAACAGAGAAGAAATAGACACAGAGTGACAGAGAAAGGGAAATTAGCACAGAGCCAAAGCTTGTTCCAGTGTGTCAGAGGCAGGCTTTAACGTGGGTGAGACTCATGATAAGGAAGGGTTAACTCAGGTGAACTAGTGGTCTCTCTCTCAATGTGCTTCTGAAATTATGCCCAAGAATAATTTTACCCAACACAAGACTGAATGTGGGTTGTTTCTGTTGTATTGCACCAAAGCAAAGGACATTGGGGATGGGAAGAAGGAAGGAAGGAAGGAAGGAAGGAAGGAAGGAAGGAAGGAAGGAAGGAAGGAAGGGAAGAAGGAAGGAAGGAAGGAAGGAAGGAAGGAAGGAAGGAAGGAAGGAAGGGAGGGAGGGAGGGAGGAAGGAAGGAAGGAAAGGAGGGAAGGAGGGAAGGAGGGAAGGAGGGAAGAAGGAAGGAAGGAAGGAAGGAAGGAAGGAAGGAAGGAAGGGAGGAAGGGAGGGAGGGAGGAAGGGAGATGTGATGGCCTTGTGGTCCTGGGACATCATGGTGAAAATCAACCAAGAGTGGTGCTGAGAGTGCTATGCAGACAGCTATCTAAGGCAGGGAGATGAGAAACTGTACTCATGTGTAAACAGCTATAATACCATCCATTAGCCTCTATACAGTGATAGAATAAAAAAAGAAATAAGCAAGAAGTATTTTCCCCTTGGACTTTCTTCAAGACTGACAAAACTCATCTTGTAGCATAGGAGGGTTGACAGGTTACTGAGCAGAAAACTCAGGTGTTTCCTCCTCTCCAAACCTCTTCAAACCCAGATGTTGCATTTTATTTATGATTGAATATTACACCTGGAACAACATATCATACACAGAAACATACTCTCCAAGAGGTCTTTCAAAATCAGTTTTGTTACATTTTCTGAGTATTTGAGGTCTATGAGTTACCTAGCTGCATATGCAAATTTCCCATAACCCATTACTAAAAACAGAGGACAAAATGTCCTGTCTGAACATATTTTAAAAGCCACTTTCTATACTTAGTGAATGCCTATCTTTAAATATTCTTATTTTGAGTATAAAAGACAAAGTCGACATATGCAGAGTAATGAATTTTTTTTTTTTTAGTATCAGGAAATCACATTTGTGGTAGGATCACATCTAGGTCAATTTTTAAACTCGTTTAGTTTATTTATTATTATATATAAAATATATATCATTGTATAGTGTATATATATATGTATATATATGTTAAATAAGGGGGAGAAATCACAATGTTATTTTATCATTGTATCAATACCATCATGATGCTTCCTCTGGTACCATATGATCCATTGTTGCTGGGGCACAGAACCAGGCCCCACCAGTCTCTCTGAAGCTCTCTAGATACCTGTCACAAGTTATCTGTTGGCTGACCACCAATAATGCCATTTTTTAAAATCTCTGGTTTTTTTTCTTAGTGATTTAATATTTATTTACAAAATTACAAGATAACAGGGATACAATTTCACACTGTTCCCACAGCCAGAGTTCTGTGTCCTTCATTCCCTCCAGTGATTCACCAAGGTCACAGATCAGGGTTGGCTTATTTCTATGATGATCTGCTTATCTACATATGCACACTTTCCTTTAGTGCTGCCTTCTCTTCTTTCCAAAGTCACACCTACATCAGTTACTACTTCCAAATGTCTTTCCTTTTCCCTTTTTTCTCTCTGGGTCCAGATGAAACTGGCTTCCAGAGCCCTGTAGTCAACTTTCCCTAACATTTCATCTTCCCAGGGAAGTCAGGATGGAATCATAGTAGAATCTGCAACTTGGTGTCTGAAAGGCAGTTAAGATATGAAACAGGGGAAAATGTGTAATAAACAGGAACCAGAAAGTAGGAATAAAGCAGGTGATAATAAGGATTTTATCATGGTAAGAAGCTAGAAAGCCTATTTAAGTATGTTCTAAAGCCTCTGGCTTTAGTAATTTTGATTGAGCTTGATAATTGACATGGAGGTAGACAAATAATATTGTCTAGGAAGATGTATTTAGAGTTGAGAATAGAACTTGACAGCTGAATCAGGGAAGAAAGTAACTCCCAAACTTGAAGAGAAGATATAAATATAGTGAACTGTTCACCCCATTTATTTGACAGGGCCCATGTCTATTCACATTCAGCACAGGAGCCTGTGTGGCCTCTGAGTCCCTGTCAGTCTGAGCTCACAGTCCATGGTCACAGCTGGGAACATTCTAGGCTGCTCTCATGTCAGGACCCTTCTTCAAGTGTCAGAGCAGGCTACCCAGCCTCCCTTCAGAGAGAGGGGCCGTCCCTACCATGGCTGCTCTACAGTGAGGGCAAGATCCTGGAGAGGCCCACCGGAGGGCTTATGATGACATTCTTGATGGAAGTGACCAGTGATGGTGGAGAGAAGGATCTACTAGAGGTCTAGGCCCATTGTATCTGTGCTGAAATCCTAGGGTTCCCTGACTAGGGCCCCAGGTGATGGGGTGGCCTGGTAGTGACCAAAAAGGCCACCATTAAGTGAGACAGTCTCTTGCCTATTTCCAGAATAAAGCCTCTCTCTCTCTCTCTCTCTCTCTCTCTCTCTCTCTCTTTCTCTCTCTCTCTCTCCCCCCCTCCCTCTCTCTCTTTTGGAATACCCATGATTTTTTATGGCAGACATACAAATACTTTTTCATATTTAGCCCTAAATACTTCAGACTTTTAAAGCTATTTTGAATGTAGGGGTTATTTATTCTTCTTTCTAATTATTTTTTGCTCGTATGTTTAAATATAATTGAGATACTTAGTGTGGTTTTTGGTAGAGGATTAAACTGGAGTAGTTTTCACTTTTCTTCTTTGCCTATGTTTTTCCTAAACATTCAAAAGTAATGTCTTCATTGATGTAAATAGAAGCATTTTTACTCTGAAAATATATTTTCAAAAGGTATTCGTTGAAGACAGAATTGATAATGTTTGTAGATATTCAGTGACATGATCCCTTGGCTGTGCTTTTCATGAACTCTATTTATGTTTCAGGACATTTCCAATTATTTTTCAGTGTGTTCTACTTCTCTCCCAACAAGCTTCATGAAAGAAAATTCTACTTTAAATGAACTGAACCTGACTTATGTTGAAAAACCTTTTATCAGTGATCTTTTGCCTCTTTGCCAAGTATCATTTCAGGGGCTTTATTATACCACCTTTCTGCATTTTATGGAAGAGAGAACAAAAGGATTTGTTCTTTTAAATATTCTTTGCCTTTAGTATATATTCTTTTGAGAAAAAAACTACCAAAATGAGGGTTTCTTTTCCTAAAATTTATTTCCACAAAATGAAAAGAAGAAGAAGAGAAGGAGGAGGAGGAGGAGGAGAAGGAGAAGGAGAAGAAGAATGAATGAATGAAGGGAAAGGAGAAGGGAAAAAAAAAGAGCCAAAGGTTAAAAAAAAAAAAACAGAAAAACTATTATGTCGAAAAACAGGTCTTCAGCTGGTGTTACTGTTTTAATGTCTTTCACATTTGAAGAACTTAGTCAACTTTTTGCCTCAGTTTTAGAAATGCTAAACGTTCCTCAGTGGAAGGGAGAAAATGTCAAGGCAAATACCTAGTTAACAAGGCTGGTTGTTCAGCTCTAACAGCCATGAAATCTCAGTTCTGTCTCTGGCTCCCTGTGCCAACCCTCCATGAGTACAAAATGAATCTGGTAAGAGTTTCCATCTAAAGGGGGTGTGGGCAAGTTGGGTGATACCTGAAGAAGGAGACATATACAACATGTATATGAGGCAGCTCGTACTGCTACAAGTTATCAACATTGTATAATAGAAAAAAAAAAAAGAACTAGTGTCAATGTTATTTTTGTTTTAGGGAGATCACAAACTTTAAACTAACCGAGTAAAAAAATATATTTGGTATGAATTAAGAAGACCTAAGTCATTCTATTATTGGGTAGCATTATCTTATTAAAATGATGTCTCATGAGAGGAAAATTGATTTCCCTCCCGTGAACTGAAATTGTTTCTCTTTCCTCAGTCGTCTTTGCCAATTCACAGTAGTGCTGACAAGGAGAGGCAGAGGAGGAACGAGGTATTCGTCACAGAGGATGTATCCTAAATGAAGATGTACCTCAGATGCTTGTTGCACAGACCCATGAACAGTGCACATCTAAACGTTAGCTCTCAAAACAAATGCAAGGTACGGTACTGCTCACGGTTACAAACAGTTTATAGGTAAATGTTCCATACCTTTAGAGAGTATTACTGGATGCTCATTTAAAAAATCAACGGTGCTAGATATTTTGCTATCAGAACATAGACGTGTGTACACAAACACAAACACACTGGCATATGTATCTACCTGAGTGCTCATGCAGATGTGTTATATTGCTTTTAGATTCTTTCTTTTCTTTTCTTTTTCTTTTTCTTTTTTGCAGGTCAACTGTATTTATTCTGCACGAGTAACAGTCTCACCCCCCTACCCCAGCAGCAGGGGCACAGCAGCACAGGGTGGATGGGAGGGGCCCCAAAGTGGCCGATGTTCCAAACCACCGTGGAGAGCTTGTCCTGGAAGGAGCCCATGGACACGGGGAAGAGCATGGCATCCTCAGCAGCCCACCTAACAGCCACAGCACATCTATCTCAGTGTCTATCTGTCACTCTCAAAAATGAATTAACTATAAAAGGAAAGGTCTCACCCGAGTAATGAAGCTGAAGGGTTGTCATTCCACACGTGAAGACCTTTCCTTTTATAGTACACTCTAATTTCATCTCAGATGGTTCACTTTCTAACAAAGTCCCATAACCTAGATATACACCAGTTTCTGTGAGAGAGAGCTTACGTTCACACATATCCATAAACTACTGCAAAATACATACCTGAAAGCAGAAGTACACTAGAGTTTGCAGTGAGTACCTCCCTAACACTTCCTCTCCACTATTCCAAGCTTGGGATCCATGATTGCTCAACAATTTGTTTGGCTTCGTATGTTAACTCTCTTTTCAATCACCAGGTTCCAGATGCCACCAGGATGCTGGCCAGGCTTCCCTGGATTGAAGACCCCACCAATGTGTCCTGGAGCTCAGCTTCCCCAGAGACCCACCTTACTAGCGAAAGAGAGAGGCAGACTGGGAGTATGGACCGACCAGTCAACGCCCATGTTCAGCGGGGAAGCAATGACAGAAGCCAGACCTTCTACCTTCTGCAACCCTCAATGACCCTGGGTCCATGCTCCCAGAGGGCTAGAGAATGGGAAAGCTATCATGGGAGGGGGTGGCTTATGGAGATTGGGTGGTGGGAATTGTGTGGAGTTGTACCCCTCCTACCTTATGTTTTTGTTCATTAATCCTTTCTTAAATAAAAAATTAAAAAAAAAATGAATTAACTGAGTGCATCCTAGAATGTTCCTGGCTGTGATCATGGACTGTAAGCTCAGATTGACAGAGATGCAGAGGTTACACACGCTCCTATGCTAAATATGCCCTCACCCATGTGGCCAGGAACCTCCCCTCCCCATAGCCCTGCCTCCCTAGGGACAGACAGAGACAGGCTGGGGGTGTGGATCCACCTGCCAACACCCATGTTCAGCGGGGAAGCAATGACAGAAGCCAGAACTCCCACCTTCTGCTCCCCATAATGATTTTGGGTCCCTGCTCCCAGAGGGATAAAGAATAGGAAAGCTTCCATTGGAGGGGATGGGATACGGAACTGTGGTTGTTAGAATTGTGTCCCTCTTATCCCACAATCTTATCAATCATTATTAAATCACTAATATAATAATAATGATAAATGAATTAAAAGCTAACTTTACATATGTTTCTATATTTACTATCTAATTCACACAGTCCTATATTAACTTTTCCTAAACAATAAATAATATTCTTTGTGAAATAATAAACAAAATCTCTGTGAAAAAAATTTCTGGAAGTACAACATCTTTAATAATATAACATTGTAGTTGTGTGCGGAAAAGATGCTGGGGGCCTGGTGTATGATGGTGGAGAAGAACTAAGAGGTAGTTGAGAGTATTTTGAAGACCCGGTCACCAGGAGATGGCAAATTTTACTGATATGTCAACAGTTCTACTTCAAACCGTTAACTTCTCAAGAGAGTACATAGTGAGAACTAATCTCCCAACTTCTTGGGACTGCCATGAGGATGAAATTATACTGCACTAATGTCTGTGAACTTTGTAACCATGGCTTCAATAACATGGGCTCAAAAGCAGAATCTGTTTCTTTACCACAGTCTCAATCCTGTTACTTTATTAAAGCATTTCCACATATCATGTTTACTTATGGCTTTGTGACTGATGTTTTTATGTTTTAAAACATTTAAGAAGGACATGAATAATAATTATACTGTGACTATGAATATAAAAGAATACTGAATAACAGAAATGTGAAGAAAGTCAAGTTTAAAGTTCTGAAAATTTTCTTTTGTGTATTGAGGAGACTGTTTTTGGCAGAGAATATTTTGAATTAAATATATTTTAATTTCTCACTTTCCATAACCACAGTAAAAAAAATATTTTCCAGGCAATAGTAACACACACACACACACACACGCACACGCACACACACACACTGATCTTCATATATATGAATATGTATTTTATAAATGCTTAATGCTTTTGTTAATATCTTCTGCAAAGAACAGTTTTTGAAGTGGTAAAACCATAAATATATCACTTTACACACATCTGGCACTTCAGACAATTGTTTCAGTGTTGTCAACAAAGTCATCTAGTCCTTTGAAAGGAAGGTTATCTCTTTGTACTGCATCTCCCTTTTCAATCTCGGAACCGGAGTTTTGCTTTTCCATAAACCACTTTCATCTTGACTCCTACAGGGGAAGAGTCTTACTGTGCATGAGTTCTATTCATCTTTATTACAGTCTCACCAGGTTACCTCCTAAATAATAATAAAAAATGGAATCTTTATCTTAAATTGTGTGTTTTCAGCCCAGCAAAGAATGTATAATTTTCTTTACAACAATGTTTTAATTTGATGAAAGCCACATGGCCCTTGGGGAAATCTCTACAATATAAAGTCAAATAATTACCAGAGAAGTCGGTGGCTAGTTATGGTATAATCTCACAACATCTTTATGTATGCATATGTACCATCGCAAAATACTAATTATACCTCAATATTAATGCACTCGTGTGTGTTTTTTTATGAACATTAGAACTCTTCAACCATTCCCTTGGATTTAAATATGACTACATGTTGAAAATTCCCTCTAAGTGGAAGCTCTCTATTCTGTATTCCACATTCTACTTTCACTTTCTTATTCGTGATTTATGTTTTACGAAGCTTCAGGTATCTGCGATGTATTTTCACACCCACATACTATCTGTACTCTATAATTTATTTTGAAATCAGCACTGAGGTAAAGAAAATAATAAAATCCAGACCTCAGTAACACCTAATCCTTATTTTCACAACTGCTTCTTCTCTGTAATCCCGGGCCCACATAACTTCTTTCTTTTTTTTTTTTTTAAATATTTTATGTCATTTATTTATTCCCTTTTGTTGCCCTTGTTGTTTTATTGTTGTAGTTATTATTGTTGTTGTCGTTGTTGTTGGATAGGACAGAGAGAAACGGAGAGAGGAGGGGAAGACAGAGAGGGGGAGAGAAAGACACCTGCAGACCTGCTTCACCGCCTGTGAAGTGACTCCCCTGCAGGTGGGGAGCCGGGGTTCGAACCGGGATCCTTATGCTGGTCCTTGTGCTTTGCGCCACCTGCGCTTAACCCGCTGTGCTACAGCCTGACTCCCCCACATAACTCCTTTCTTTGTAAACTATCTCTACTCATTCCTATCCATGCCGTTTTTCTTTTCTTTTTTCTTTTTTTTTTTCCTGTTGCACTCAAACAACTAACACCCACTTCCTAGATCAATTATAACCATTAGCTCTATTACTTGACCAAGCCACAGGAAAAAAAAAATTGCTGGGGAGTGTAAAAACACAAGGTTAGTGTTGAAAGTACTTCAAATCCTAATTTATTTCTATGCTTCTAATCAAATAAATCTAATCTTCAGTGCTGTTCCACATTGTAAATCAGTTTATTTGCTTTCCTTTAAATGAATTTAAATTCCCTTCCTATTCTGAAAATGGGGTGTTAGATCAAAGTGTGGAGGGAACTTTCCACAGTATGTTCCAAAAGATGACATCTGGGGAGATAGCTGGGCATCTGTCTTTTCTGAGACCAGACAAGATCGGGTGTGCTCAGGGTGGGATGGCCGTAGATGTGGGCATCTGACTTTCAAAGAAATCTCCCCTTGCCCTTACAGACACTGAAGTTTGACAATCCAAGAGTTCACAATATTCACATCTGTTCCCCAAATGACGGGCAGCAAACTATGTAAAGTAGCTACTGAGAAAATACATCAATAGCAACACAATAAGAGTAGGGGGTTTTCAACACTAACTCTCCCAATTAAAATATGCATATATATGTATGTTATATATATTATTGTTGGTATGCATGAGACCCCTTCTGTTTCATTTGGTTTAAATCCCCCCTGCTTAACACTATTTTATTTACATAACCACTGTTAACAAGTTCCACCCTCCCTCCAGGGCATTTGTGGTTCAGTGATAGGATTCTTGCCTAATCTGCCCCCTCTTTGTCACACTCTGATTTTCACCAGTCACTTTTCTCTCCACCCTCTCTATGTCACATCCTGTTTCCACCCTACTTGGCAAGTATATATAAAGACAGCATTGTGAGTTTTAGAGTACTTTACCTTTAGTTTAGCTCAGCTCGGCTTAGATTGTGCTGCGTCCTGCATGAATAAAGAGATACTGCCTACAGCTCAACTATGAGTCCCTGGTCGTCTGTTACCCACCTGTGAAGCTAGCCCGGAGAAAACAACATAACCCGTCGAAAACAACATATTATATATGTATATTATTGACAAAATAGAGGAAGCATATATCAGTGGGACAGTAGAACCCAGAAACAAGCCCATGCATACATGTTCAGTCAAGGCTACATAAAGGGGATAGGCCAGTTTCTTTAAAAAGTCACCTATGGAAAATAGACAAAGGCAAACTTAATAATAATAATAGTCACTATTTTACACAACACACACACAAACTGCAAATGAATGAAATATTTTAAAGAGATATGAAGTGATAAATTGTTAAAGGGAACTATACATGACACTTTCTTTGACATTATACTTGGTGATGATATTTTATACATCACACCCAAAGTAAATGAAAACAAAACCAAAGATAAGCAGAGTCAGATTTAATTAAAAAGGCGGGGAGCAGGGGCCAGGCGGTGGTACACCTGTTAAGTGCACAATCTACAGTGTACACCTAAGGACCCACGTCCAAGCTCCTGGTCCCCACCTCCAGGTAGGGAAGCTTCACAAGTGGTGAAGCAGGGTGGCAGGGGTCTCTCTGTCTTTCTCCCTCTCTATCTTCCTTTCCCCTCCCAATTTCTCTCTGTCTCTATCCAGTAATAAATTAATTAATTTAAAAAAACTTATAAAAAACATTCTGTACACAACAAATAGCCCATGACAAAATAAAGAGGCAACTTACATATTGAAAAGTAAACGTGTGCAGATCTTATAATCTCATAGTAAGATAATATCCTTTATATAGATAGAGAAAGATATCAAACTATTTTAAAATAAAACAAACTGACAAATTTAAAAAATCAGCAGATAGGTTAGATGTTAGATGTTTTCTCTCTCTAATAAAGACATGAATTAAAGAAAAATAGAAACCAAGTTATAAAGTACATGTCAGCAATATTACATACAACTTAAATATAGTCAGAAATAAATTTCATATTTGAAAATTGCCAAGATAATAAGTTTTCAGCTCAAAAAATGTAAATAAAGTTAGTAATGAATGCTATGTAGATAGTTTGTAGTGACCATTTCATAAGAATTTAACTAGCATGCAGTCTTATCAAACATTTCTATAACTGAATAATATCACAGAAGTTATCATTTAAATATGTCTTCAAATAACTCTTTTAAAGGTTCCTTCTAAAACAAATAAAAGAACATCTTTGGCAATTGTTTGGTTAAGTAGAGAATATCTTTGAAACTTTATTTTATTTATTATTGTAAATTTTATATATAAAATGGAAACACTGACAAGAATATAGGATAAGAGGGGTACAACTCCACACAATTCTCACCACCAGAACTCCATATCCCCTCCTAATGGCTTTCCTATTCTTTATCCCTCTGGGAGTATGGACCCAAGGTCATTGTGGGATGCAGCAAGGAGAGAATTCTAAAGAAAATGATTTTTTTAACTTTAAGAACAGTTATTACCTCAAGTCCCCGGCTCCCCACCTGCAGGGGAGTCGCTTCACAGGCGGTGAAGCAGGTCTGCAGGTGTCTGTCTTTCTCTCCCCCTCTCTGTCTTCCCCTCCTCTCTCCATTTCTCTGTCCTACCTAACAATGATGACATCAATAACAACAATAATAAAACAATAAAGGTAAAAAAGGGACTAAATAAATAATATTTTTAAAAAAGAACAGTTACCATACATATCTGATTCCTATGAAAGTTTCTCAGTGCACATTACAGACAAGTTTCCTCCGTTCCTCTCTCTCTCTCTCTCTCTCTCTCTCTCTCCCTTCCTTCCTCCCTCCCTTTCTTCCTTCCTTTCCCTCCAGGGGACTCGGCGTCTTTGCATGGGCTCGGTGCCCACACTATGAATCTGCTCCTGGGTCATGTTTTCCCATTTTGTTGTTGCTGTTGCATCAGATAGAAAGAGAGGCGGGGGAGACAGAGGGAATCGGAGGGGTAGGCACCTGCAGACCTGCTTCACCGCTTGTGAAGCGACCACCCCTGCAGGCGGGGAGCCGGGGCTGGAGACGGTCAGTGCTGCTGTCCAGTCCTTGTGCTTCGCGCCATGTGCTTAAGCGGCTGCGCTACCGCCCGCCCCCATGGACAAGTCTTCTAGTGGTTTATAATTCTTACAAATATAATTCGCTTAAATAACAGAACATTTATATGAGAGTAAATTTTTAATTCAATACACTGATTTAATTTGAAAGTAACCGTTTGGATATGAAATCAATAACATCATCTTGATTAACATACAAGAAAATGCGCAGTGACTGGGGCTGGGCGTAGTGCACTGAGTTAAGCTCACGTAGTGAGAAGCACAAAGGACCCCTGCGAGGATCCCAGTTCTAGACCCCAGTCCCCCACCTGCAGGGGGGTCGCTTCACAAGAGGTAAAGCAGGTCAGCAGGTGTCTGTCTTTCTCTCTCTCCCTCTCGATCTCCCCCTCCTCTCTCAATTTGTCTGTCCTAGCCAATAAAAAAAAAAAGAAAAGTGATAAAAAAGAAAATAAAAAATGACAGTAACTAGTACAGAATGTAATATTTCCCATATTATAAAGGAACTCATCTCAGTGGTCAAAAAGCAATCATTTAGATGATTTAAATTTTTATCTTTATTGGGAGTCAGGCAGTAGCACAGCAGGTTAAGCGCAGGTGACTCAAAGTGCAAAGACCTACATAAGGATCCCCACCTGCAGGGGAGTCACTTCACAGGCAGTGAAGCAGGTCTGCAGGTGTCTGTCTTTCTCTCCCCCTCTCTCCATTTCACTCTATCCTATCTAAAAACTACGGTATCAATAACAACAATAATAACTACAACAACAATAAAAAACAAGGGCAACTAAAGGGAAAATAAATATAAAAATTATCTTAATTTTAATTTTATTATTATTATTACTTTTAATAACAGAGCACTGCTCAGCTCTGTCTTATGGTGGCACAGGGGATTGAACCTGGGGCTTTGGAGGTTCAGGCTTGAGAGCCTCTTTGCATAACCATTATGCTGTCTACCCCTGCCCCATCCTTTAAATTTTTACATCTTCCATATATTTCAGTTGATGATGAGAAATACTATAAGTTAGCAAATTATATACATATGTACTGTCTATATAGAATAATGTAGTTACTTTTGCATTTTATTCCTCACAATAATTATTGTTGACTTTTAAAAGGATTTTACTATCTTATCACTTTGGTAAGCTTGGACTATAAACCAGTGATCTATAATTAACCATTTTTTAATATTCAATCTTGACTATGTGCTGTAAACCTCAATTAGATCTATTAATTCACTCTAGTACATGAATATTATTTAGTAAACTAGTACTAAGTAGTACTAATTCTCTTAAATTTTTCTTAGCAATAAGATAATAGTTGTAAAGGTACTTTGTAAAATGCAAAAGCACTTTAAAAAAAAGACTCTACAAAGTAATTAATTTTAAAATCTTACAAGCCATCTTCAAATTACTAGACATATCTTCACTATACCTGTCACACCCTTCACCTGATGAAATGAATTATATAATGTGTGGCTTAGCTAGAAAACATTAGTGTTAATCTAGCATTTTTGAGACTCTGCTGGATTTTTCCTCATTTTTTAAAATTTTCCCATTTTAAAAAATTTTTGCATAACTATCACTCTCATTTCTTGCTGATATCAACAGGATAAACTGTATAAAATTTATCAAAAGTATCCTCTGCCCTTGTCTATTCTGATGGGATGTGAAGATCAGAGGTTTGGAAGACCAGATTAAGAAAGACAGTAAGGTTAGGGAGGAAGTCTAAGGATGGTAATTATCTTCCTCCTTTTGCTTACTCCCAAAAAGCAGTCTCTTGTTACTCTAACTTCTGCTTACATCCGGCTAGGCTTGCCAACATCTACTTTTAAAACTATCTCCAATTAAACTTGAAGGACTCTGATGAACAGAGAGGCTACTGAAGCTTCCCTGATTAGGGGGACTGCCTTGGGAACACTTCTATGGACGACAACATGGCATACATCACCTCTCTCTCTAATATAGATTATATAGAATATGTATATATACATTTTATATATATATATATATATATATATATATTTGCAGACTCCTACAAGTTTTTAACCTTCTTGTGTTTTTGATGGTTTGTTTGTTTTACCAGAGCACTGCTCAGCTCTGGCTTATGGCTGTTCAGGGGACTGAATCCTGGACTTCAGAGCCTCCTCTTCCTCTTATTCCTCCTCTTCCTCCTCCTCTTCTATCCCCATCCTCCACTTTCTCCTTCTCATCCTCCCCCCTTCTCTCTCTCTCTCTAGTGAATTGTCACTGGAGCTCCATACCTACACTGCTTCTCTACCCCTGGCATACTCTATTCTTTTTTATTTTCTTTCTTCTTTTTTTAAAATATTTATTATTTGTTTATTCCTGTTTGTTGTGGTTGTAGTTATTATTGTTGTCATTGTTGTTAGACAGGACAGAGAGAAATGGAGAGAGGAGGGGAAGACAGAGAGGGGGAGAGAAAGACACCTGCAGACCTGCTTCACCGCCTGTGAAGCGACTCCCCTGCACGTGGGGAGCCGGGGGCTCGAACCAGGATTCTTATGCTGGTCCTTGCGCTTTGCGCCACGTGTGCTTAACCCACTATGCTACCGCCCAACTCCTATCTTTCTTCTTTTTAAATAGAGAGTGACACAGGAGAGAGTGTCAGAGAGGAGTGAGAGGTGGAGAGAGAAAGGGAGATACCACAGCCTGTAAACCTTCCCAACTCAGGAGTTCACATGTGGTAGCAGCGGGCTTGGCTCTGGGTCCTTACGCATGGTACCATGTTTGCTGTACTCAATGAACCATCTCTTAGCCCCTAATTATTTTTATAATAAGGTTACTGGCTGTACTCCACCCTCAGTATATATAGATTCCCACTATTCTTATTTTTATAATTTATACTCTTAGCTAATCTTTCAATTTTCAATCATTCTCATACCACCAAGTATAGTGACAAGTATACCTTTGCACAAGGAGCCATGTTCAAGTCCCCAATCCCCACCTGCAGGGGGAAAGCTTCACAAGTGGTGAAGCAGGGCTGCAGGTGTCTCTCTGTCTCTCTCCCTCTCTATCTACCCTTCCTCTCAATTTCTGGTTGTCTCTATCCAATAAATAAGTAAAGATTTTAAAAAAACTTTGAAAAATGCTCTTTTTTTTCATTTGGGGAACTTGTATGTTTTATCACATTGAGTGTTCAGTATCTTATATGTTCTTAATGTTACTCCATTACTTGTTGGTTATATGGTTTACAATTAACTCTTCCTAAATCCTGTCCTGTCTTTTTATCTTAACATGCATTGTAAATAATGTAACATGTATAATAACAACTTCTGTAGTTTTTCAAGGCAACATACATTAATACTATAGGAATAATTTTACACATCTTGACATTTTTATTATTTTTAAATTTTATTTATTTATTACCTTTTGTTGCCCTTGTTTTATTGTTGTAGTTATTATTGTTGTTGGATAGGACAGAGAGAAATAGAGAGAGGAGAAGAAGTCAGAGACGGGGAGAGAAAGACAGACACCTGCAGACCTGCTTCATAGCTTGTGAAGCGACTCCCCTGCAGGTGGGGAGCCAGGGGCTCGAACTGGAATCCTTATGCTGGTCCTTGTGCTTTGCGCCACCTGCGCTTAACCTACTGCGCTACCTACCACCCGACTCCCCCATCTTGACATTTTTAAGAAGAAAGACTCTTCAAAGGTCAGGGCCAGTGATTTTGAAGTCTAAACTATATTATCACAAATTGAATCCCACTGGTATTTTTTTGTATCTTTTAGAATATTTGGTACATTACATGACTCTCTTGGCTGTATAACCTAGATTCAGGTGTACTTATTCCCTTTCCACTGACACATTAGCAAGTGACTACATGATATCTTTAAATTATATATGTGTGAGTGAGGGGGAAGGAGAGCAAACTAGAGCATGACTCTGACACATGAAATGCTGGGGGTTGGACTCAGAGGCTCATGCTTGAGACCAACGCTTTGTCCACTGCCATTTCCCAGCTGGCAGGTCAGAGAGTCTGCTTCTAATCAAAAGACCTTAGAGATTAGTGAAAACTAGTTGCAGACATATTATAAAACTAAAGCATAATTTCAATGATGACTTTTATGGGTATCAGAGTTACAGAAATAAACTCTCAATGATTAAAAAAAAAGTCAGGGAGTCGGGCTATAGCTCAGCGGGTTAAGTGCAGGTGGCGCAAAGCGCAAGGACCAGCATAAGGATCCCGGTTCGAACCCCGGCTCCCGACCTGCAGGGAAGTCACTTCACAGGTGGTGAAGCAGGTCTGCAGGTGTCTGTCTTTCTCTCCCTCTCTCTCTGTCTTCCCCCTCCTCTCTCCATTTCTCTCTGTCCTATCCAACAACGACAACAACAATAATAACCACAACAATAAAACAACAAGGGCAACAAAAGGGAATAAATAAAATAAATATTAAAAACATTAAAATATTAAAAAATATTTTTAAAAAAGTCAAAAAATGTGATGACTCAATTTTTCTAGCTGTAGATCTAAAAACTTGTACCTTTCCCCCTAATGTTGGGCTTAAATAAAATAAGTCATTTGTCAAAACTTTTCTGTGATATTTATTGTAATCGCACCCTAAAAATAGAATGACTACTTTTAGTCTGTTGCAAACATTGAAGAATTCGACATACAGATAAAAAATAGGAAAGACATACAGATCTGAATTTAATCTTCAGATTAATTTTCCAACTTAATAACTATAATCAATAAGATTTTTTTCATATGAAATATGAAAACAGTCAGATAAATTTAACAAGGATGTACCCAAGAAATTCAGATGCATTTCCAGTCTACTCACTGAACCCTGCAGCCAGTGGTTGAGTAGTTAGGAGCTTGGGGGGAAAGATGGTCCTCACGGCCTAGATAAGGACATGATAGTAGAAAAATGGAAGGAACTGAAAGTCCTCAAGGAATTTTAGAAAAGTGCCTCTAGGAGCCAGATGGTGGCGCACCTGGTTGAGTGCACATGTTACAGTGCACAAGGACCCAGGTTCAGGCCCCTGGTCCCCACCTGCAGGGGGAAAGCTTTAGGAGTGGTGAAGCAGGGCTGCAGGTGTCTCTCTGTTTCTCTCCCTCTCTATCACCCCCTCCCCTCTCAATTTCTGACTGTGTCTATCCAGCAAATAAATAAAGTAAAAAAAAAATTTTTTTTTTTAAGTACCTCTAATATTAGTGTGGCCAGTGTTGTGATTTTTTTTTTTTTTTTACAACTTTTATGAGGCCACTGTGAAATTCACTTGCTGTTCCACTTTGGTGAACAGCTCAACATTCAGGCCCAGGTCCTCCAGCTCAAACCCAGCTGCATCCTTCCAGAAGACTCTTCAGCCAGCCCCACTAGAGTGCTGCCTTGCTCCCAGCTAGTAACTCTTTCCTCAACAAATTCCACTCCGTCTTCAATCTCTGGCATTTCAACATCTTTTTATACCTTGTGTCAACATTAATAAGGTCGATGCTAGGGAACTTAATCTTATCTAGCTCAAGGAATTCTTTTTAGAGGCAAATCCACTTGAGAGCCCAGTGCTTTATCCATTGTGTCACCACCCAGACCACTGCAAATCCACTTGAATTTCCGTTTACCTGTTTATACAATCATTCTTTTTTCTGTATATAGTGGTCCGTTCTAGGTCTTAGAAATTAGAATTGACTAAAAAAGGTAATGGTCCAGTAGAAAAAAAATGCATTCTTTTGAGAAACACAGGTTCTTAAAAGGAAGTTTTTAAAGAGAAAATCTTAGTGAGTAATGATTATAAATCTCGGAACAAAAATGCACTAGAGAAAAAGAAAAGGGACTTTGAAGGTGAGGTCACTTCCCACGGAGTATGCAGAGAGCACCACACTGAAGAGGAATACTAGGAAAAAGCTCAAACAGATTTTGAATGGAAGTATTTTGATAAACCGGAAGAATGATGCTTGTTATCAAACTGCTGGCCCTGAGTCCTGCCCTGTTCTACTGTTCAGGGTTTGGGGCCTAGACCAGTGATGTCCTAATAGGTTTAGCTAATGACAGGTAGGAAACAAATGACAATGAGCAGGGAGCTTGTGCTTCTTGCTTCCCTCGCTACTATAGTCAGAAGCAACTGCATTACGCCTGCGATTCCAAGACAGGCTAAATATAGTTCAGGATTCTTTTACTGACTGCAGGCTCTATGTTTTAATAAGAAGAAGAGCCTTTCCTTTGTTTCTCTTGTCCAGAGATATGTGATTTTCTCCTGATGTCAGTACTCATTCACTACCTAATTCCATGTCAAATCTTATCCTTTAATATATTTAAATGTTTATTTTAAATCTATTAAAAATTTATGAGATAATATTGGATGCTAGTACCACTGGAGCTGAGAGGAAGCAAGAAGCATAGACCTCTGGGGAAACATTATCCATGACCACGACAAAAATAAGAAAATGATTCCACTGTCCTAAGAGAGAGCTGAGAGGTGGGGCCACTTTAAAACAAAGAGGACCAGGCCGAGCTCACTGAGTATGGAGACGCGAGTTCAGAGGCGCTGCAAGACGCACGAAAATAAGAAGCAATTGAGGACAAGTGTATGTCCTTTAGGTCACCGTTCTGGTTTTGCATTTTACTCTACAACAGATGGAGAGTGAAAAGATCTTTTATTTTAGTTTATTTTAGTTTTTACCAGAGCACTGATCAGCTCTGGTTTACGGTGGTACAGGGGATTGAACCTGGGACTTCGAAGCCTCAGGCATGACAGTCTGTTTGCATAACCATTATGCTATCTAGCCCTGCTCAGATTTTTTATTTTTAATATTATAACACATCTAATCTTTCCTGAGGTGGCAGAGATAGGGAGGCATATTTATAAATACTTTATACATTAAAATACTTTTGGTGAGAAATGATGATGGCAAAACTAAAATCATCTTTATAGAAAGGAATGAGCAGGGAGTCGGGCGGTAGTGCAGTGAGATAAGCACACACGGCGTCTGTTTTCTAACAAAACGAAACATATTCTTACTATATTATCTAAAAATAGGATTCTTTTTTATTTTCAAAAATTATTTGAAATCTATGTCCATTTAAAAAACTATACATAAATATTTTATGATAGTTTTATTCATAATTATGAAACTGGAAAACAATTAAAATGCTCTTGGTTGAAAGGACAAGCTAATTATAGCACATGATAAAAACAATGGGAAATTCAGTGCTAGAAAGAAGTGAACTGAAAAATCCTGACAGCACATGGAGTAACTGTGAGTACGTATGACTGGGTGACTAGAAATAATCAGAAAGGGCCATAAGCAACATAATCCCAACTACAATGTCATGCAGAAGCCAAAATTGTGGAAAATGAAAACATCAGTGGTTAACAGCAGGGAAGGAGGGAAATGGTATGAATATACAAAGCATATTTTCTATCTGTTTTAAAGGCTTTTTTTTTTAAATCTTTATTTACTAGATAGAGACTAGCAGAAATTGATAGGGAAAGGGGATAGAGAAAGGGAGAGAGAGAGAGAGAGAGACACCTGCAGCCCTGCTTCCCCACTTGTGAAGCTTTCCCCCTGCAGGTGGGGACTGGGGACTCGAGCTTAGGTCCCTGTGCACATTAAGGTGAGTGCTTAACCAGGTGAGCCACCACATGGTCGTGTGTGTGTGTGTGTGTGTGTGTGTGTGATGTGTGTGTATGTTTGATGTGTGTGTGTGATGTGTGTGTATGTGTGATGTGTGTGTGGTGTGTGTGATGTGTGTGGTGTGTGATGTGTGTGTGTGATGTGTGTGTGTGTGGTGTGTGTGTGTGGTGTGTGTGATGTGTGTGTGTGTGTGTGTGTGTGTGGTGTGTATGTGTGGTGTGTGTGGTGTGTGTGTGGTGTGTGTGATGTGTGGTGTGTGTGTGTGTGTGTGTGGTGTGTATGTGTGGTGTGTGTGATGTGTGTGTGTGATGTGTGTGGTGTGTGTGTGATGTGTGTGTGATGTGTATGTGTGGTATGTGTGTGATGTATGTGTGTGAGTGTGTGTGTGATTTGTGTGTGATGTGTGATGTGTATGTGCTGTGTGTGTGTAGTGTGTGTGTGAGTGTGTGTGTGATTTGTGTGTTATGTGTAATGTGTATGTGTGTGTGTGTATGTGTGGTGTGTGTGTGAGTGTGTGTGATGTGTGATGTGTATGTGTGTGTGAGTGTGTGTGTGTGTATGTGTGGTGTGTGTGTGAGTGTGTGAGTGTGTGTGTGTATGTGTGATGTGTATGTGGTGTGTGTGTGAGTGTGTGTGTATGTGGTGTGTGTCTGGGTATGTGGTGTGTGTCTGTGTATGTGGTGTGTGTGTGAGTGTGTATGTGTGGTGTGTGTGTATGTGTGATGTGTGATGTGGTGTGTGTGTGAGTGTGTGTGTATGTGGTGTGTGTCTGTGTATGTGGTGTGTGTGTGTGTGTTGTGAGTGTGTGTGTATGTGTGGTGTGAGTGTGTTGTGAGTGTGTGTGTATGTGTGTGAGTGTGTGTGTGTATGTGTGGTGTGTGTGTGTATGTGTGGTGTGTGTGTGTGAGAGTGTGTGAGTGTGTGTGTGTATGTGTGATGTGTATGTGGTGTGTGTGTATGTGGTGTGTGTCTGTGTATGTGGTGTGTGTGTGTGATTGTGTGTGTGTATGTGTGGTGTGTGTGTGTCGTGAGTGTGTGTGGTGTGTGTGTGTCGTGAGTGTGTGTGGTGTGTGTGTGTGTGGTGTGTGTGTGTGGTGTGTGTGAGAGTGTGTGTGATTTGTGTGTGATGTGTGATGTGTATGTATGTGTGTATGTGTGATGTGTGATGTGTATGTGGTGTGTGTGTGAGAGTGTGTGTGTATGTGGTGTGTGTCTGTGTATGTGGTGTGTGTGTGTGAGTGTGTGTGTATGTGTGGTGTGTGTGAGTGTGTGTGAGTGTGTGTGTGTGTGTGTGTGTGTATGTGTGATGTGTATGTGGTGTGTGTGTGTGGTGTGTGTGTGATTTGTGTGTGATGTGTGATGTGTATGTGTGTGTGAGTGTGTGTATGTGTGGTGTGTGTGTGAGTGTGTGTGTGTGATGTGTGATGTGTGATGTGCATGTGTGTGTGTATGTGTGGTGTGTGTGAGTGTGTGTGTGTATGTGTGGTGTGTGTGTGTGAGTGTGTGTGTATGTGTGGTGTGTGTGTGTGTGAGTGTGTGTGTGAGTGTGTGTGTGAGTGTGTGTGTGAGTGTGTGTGTGTGTGAGTGTGTGAGTGTGTGTGTGAGTGTGTGTGTGTGAGTGTGTGTGTATGTGGTCTGTGTCTGTGTATGTGGTGTGTGTGTGTGAGTGTGTGTGTGTGTATGTGTGGTGTGTGTGTGTGAGTGTGTGTGTGAGTGTGTGAGTGTGTGTGTGAGTGTGTGTGTGAGTGTGTGTGTGTGTGAGTGTGTGAGTGTGTGTGTGAGTGTGTGTGTGTGAGTGTGTGTGTATGTGGTCTGTGTCTGTGTATGTGGTGTGTGTGTGTGAGTGTGTGTGTGTGTATGTGTGGTGTGTGTGCGTGTATGTGAGTGTGTGTGTATGTGTTATGTGTATGTGGTGTGTGTGTGAGTGTGTGTGTATGTGGTGTGTGTGTGAGTGTGTGTGTATGTGGTGTGTGTCTGTGTATGTGGTGTGTGTGTATGTGTGGTGTGTGTGAGTGTGTGTGTGTATGTGTGGTGTGTGTGTGTGAGTGTGTGTGTATGTGTGGTGTGTGTGTGTGAGTGTGTGTGTGAGTGTGTGAGTGTGTGTGTGAGTGTGTGTGTGAGTGTGTGTGTGTGTGAGTGTGTGTGTGAGTGTGTGTGTGTGAGTGTGTGTGTATGTGGTCTGTGTCTGTGTATGTGGTGTGTGTGTGTGTGTGTGTGTGTGTGTATGTGTGGTGTGTGTGTGAGTGCGTGTGTGTGTGTATTCGATCGATTTTTTTTCAGAGAGAGAAACCAGGGTGGTGGGTGGAGAGGGGACAAAGGAAACCAGAGAACCTCTCATGGGCTCATCTATGGCTAAAGGTGGCACCAAGCCCTGAATCTGTGACCGCTGGGACCTTAGACATGAAGTGAGTGCTCCAATGGGCGAAACTGTCTCGCCAAGCCAGCAGAGAGGATTTTAGAGCAGTGAAAACACTGTGAATGACCCCACAAGGGTGAATCAGGACACACCCAGCAGAAACCCAGCGTCAGTGACAGTCCCTGATGACAAGGCTGTGTCCTGTAGGAGCGGCCACAGGAATAAAGGGAGCAGGAGGGTGAGGCTGCAGTCATGGAGAAGGCTAGAGGCGAGCAGGCAGGGGCTGCGGTGCCCTTACACAGTCTCTCTGCATCCCACCAAATGTTGCCATGAAGCTAAAACTGACATAGGAGCATTTAGAAGGGAAGAAGAAGGGAGTCGGGCAGTAGCGCAGTGGGTTAAGCGCCCGTGGCACAAAGCTCAAGGACCAGCGTGTGGATCCCGGTTCAAGCCCCCGGCTCCCCACCTGCAGGGGGGTCACTTCCCAGGCGGTGAAGCAGGTCTGCAGGTGTCTGTCTTTCTCTCCCCCTCTCTGTCTTCCCCTCCTCTCTCCATTTCTCTCTGTCCTACCAACAACAATGACATCAATAGCAACAATAATAATAATAACTACAACAATAAAACAAGGGCAACAAAAGAGAATAAGTAAATAAAAAAAACTTAAAAAAACAACAAGAACCAAAAAAATAGGAATAGAGCAGATGAGAATATGGACTTTGAGGTGGAAAGAAGTGAGGAAGTCTATTTTATGTATATCCCTTGGGGCCATGACTTTAGTAAATTTTCCTGAGTCTGACAGCTAACATGCAAGTGGATTGAAAATATTGACTGGGAAGATGGTGTCAGGGTTGATAATAAGACACGAAAGCTGGATTCAGGCAAGAAACGGCCTACTTATTCTTATTGGAATAGAAGGGTAGGAAGTTCTGTAAACACAGCTCACTTGTGTTGATTCAGATTATTCTGTTTTCACTTGTCTAAAATAAAGTCGGCCTCCAACTTGAAACTGTCACCAATATTCTACAGCCCATAAAATCTCATTGCTTTAACCAGTGAATGATAATTATGTCAATCTCTAAACTTTTTTTTCATATTTTATTATGTGAGAGTTTAATATGCCGTGCCCTTTTTATTTCTCCAATTTTACCTACAAAAACACAAACATATATTCTATGAATGTTTATTTGAGACTTGTCTTGATTGAGTTTCAACATCTCAAGTTGAGAGCCAAAGCTGGGATGATTTTAAGTTATGAATCCTCTAGGGGTCTTTTGTTCTTGACCTTACTCTGATAAAGTAACACATTGCTATTCAACCTAATTTCACTTCTCTAAAAGTTTTTCTAAGTGATTATAATATTAAAGTTTCTTCAAAAGACTCAGTCCTAAATACATCACTGAAATTGGCATAGCTTTTTACTATGAGCCTGATCCCCTCCCGAGAAAAAGTAAATACTAGAATTATATTCTTCATTTCTATTGCACAGGCTGAAAAAGATTCATGTCTTAAAATTCAAAGACTGGGCCTGGGTGGTGGCGCACTTGGTTGAGCGCACATGTAGCAATGTGCAAGGACCCGGGTTCAAGCCCCCGGTCCCCACCTGCACAAGGAAAGCTTTGCAAGTGGTGAAGCAGAGTTGGAGGTGTCTTTCTCTCTCTCTCTCCCATATCTACCACTCCCCTCTCAATTTCTGGCTGTCTCTATCCAATAAATAAATAAAGATATTAAAAATGCAAAGACTATGATTGAATTAAAAATGCATATGCATTTAAAACTCCCAGTGGTTGGCATATTGGCTGCCTATTGTTTGTGTTTTTTCGTATATACTCCCTATGACACAATTCATTAAATACTCAAATATGGTTTTATATGGAATTACTAAATTACAAATTACTATAATACTGAAAACTTTAACAGACATCAATAAATAGCTATGCAAAATGTGAAAAACTAAAAAATGAAAAAAAAACAACTTTCATGTGTCTATAATTTTACTACCATTGGGAGGAAATAGGGAATTCAGAAAGTTACCATCTGGATTAAAAGCAAGAGTACTGGTTACCAATGGATATAAATGATGAAATCAGTCAATCATTGAAATAACATTTAGTACTCAGATCCTTCTTGGAGCAGCAAGATCACATCTGAAGCTTCTTGTGTTTTTACTGGAGGGTTCACGGTTTACAGTAAATAGAGTCGTTGATACATGTGTAAAATCTTGTTTTCTTTTTTTTTTTTGCCTCCAGGGTTATTACTGGGGCCTGGAGCCTGCACTACAAATCCATTGCTCCTGGAGGCCATTTTCCCCACTTTGTTGCCCTTGCTGTTACCCTTGTTATTATTATCGTTGTTGTCATTGCTGTTGGATAGGAAAGAGAGGAGGGCGGGGGGGGGGGGGGAGAAAGACAGACACCTGCAGACCTGCAGGTGGGGAGCCAAAGGCTCAAACCAGTATCCTTACGCTGGTCCTTGTGCTTTGTGCCACGTGTGCTTAACCAGCTGCACTACCGCCCGACCCCCTAAAATTTCTGTTTACTGTAAAATATCCTCACCCCCATCCGAGACACCCTCCACCATCATGCACCGGGACATGAAAACTCGCTCCCATCCCCCTCACCAGATTACTTGAATTTTGTGGAACACACCAAACCCAGTCCAACTTCTGCTTTGTTTTCCCTTCTGTCCTCACTTCTCAACTTTGGTCCATGAGTGAGACCATCCCATATTCATATCCTTCTCTTTCTGGTTTATCTCACTTAACACAATTCCTTCTAACTCCGTTCAAGATGAGGTGAAGAAGGTGGATTTATCATTCTTTATAGCCGAGTACTATTCCACTATATATATAGACCACAACTTTATGAGTCACACATCTATTGGTGAATACCTAGTTTGTTTCCAGAAGCTTCAGTGCTATGATGTCTGTCACTTTTTACCTTCATGTCTCAGTGTCTGTCTCTCTCTATCTGAAAAAGTTGGCCCAGAATGGTGAAGTTCCATTAATAACAAAAAAGAAACTTAAATATTGTCATCTTTCTTGATCAGTCATTCCTATGGATTCTTTTTATTTATTTAATTATTTTCATATTTTATTTTATTTTACAAGATTGTGGGGTAAGAGTTTACACGCCTTTTAAGTCCCTTTTCTTGACCATAGATTTTATTTATTTATTTATTTATTTATTTATTTATTGGGGAATTAATGTTTTACATTCGACAGCAAATACAATAGTTTGTACATGCATAACATTTCCTAGTTTCCCATATAACAATACAACCCCCACTAGGCCCTCTGTCATCCTTCTTGGACCTGTATTCTCCCCACCCACCCACCCACCCCAGAGTCTTTTACGCCAATTCCAGTTCAGGTTCTACTTGTGTTTTCTCTTCTGATCTTGTTTATCAACTTCTGCCTGAGAGTGAGATCACCCCGTATTCATCCTTCTGTTTCTGACTTATTTCACTTAACATGAATTTTTCAAGGTCCATCCAAGTCACCATTTTTAATAGCTGAGTAATATTCCATTGTGTATATAGACCACAGCTTGCACAGACACTCATCTGTTGTTGGACACCTGGGTTGCTTCTAGGTTTTGGCTATTATAAATTGTGCTGCCAAGAACACATGTGTACACAGATCTTTTTGGATGGGTGTGTTGAGTTCCTTAAGATATATCCCCAGCAGAGGAATTGCAGGATCATAGGGTAGGTCCATTTCTAGCCTTCTGAGAGTCTCCAGACTGTTCTCCACAGAGGTTGGACCAATTTACATTCCCACCAGCAGTGCAGGAGGGTTCCTTTGACCCCACACCCTCTCCAGCATTTGCTGCTGTTCCCTTTTCTGATGTATGACATTCTCACAGGAGTGGAGTGGTATCTCATTGTCTTTATTTGTATTTCTCTGACAATCAGGGACTTGGAGCATTTTTTCATGTGTTTCTCGGCCTTTTGGATCTCTTCTGTGGTGAATATTCTGTCCATGTCCTCTCCCCATTTTTGGATGGGGTTATTTGTTTTCTTGTTGTTGAGTCTGGCAAACTCTTTATATATTCTGGTCTATAGCCTCTTGTCTATTGTATGGCATATAAAGATCTTCTCCCATTCTGTGAGGGGTCTCTTGGTTTGGGTAGTGGTTTCTTTTGCTGTGCAGAAACTTTTTAATTTGATGTAGTCCCATAGGTTTACGCTTGCCTTAGTCTTCTTTGTAATTGGATTTGTTTCATTGAAGATGTCTTTAAAATTTATTCGGAAAAGAGTTCTGTCAATATTTTCCTCTAAGTATCTGATAGTTTTTTGTTCAATATTTTCGCATCTGTGTTCATCAGAGATATTGGTCTGTAGTTTTCTTTTTTGGTTGTGTCCCTGTCTGCTTTTGGTATCAGGGTGATGTTGGCTTCATAGAAGCTGGCAGGGAGTATTCCAGTGTCTTCAATCTTCTGGAAGACTTTTAAAAGTAGTAGTAGTTCTTCTTTGAAAGTTTTGTAGAATTCATTTGTAAAACCATCTGGTCCAGGACTTTTATTCTTGGGAAGGTTTTTGATAACTGTTTCAATTTCATTTGCTGTGATGGGCCTGTTCATGTTACCTAGTTCCTCATTACTTAGTTTTGGAAGTTGGTAGGTATCTAGGAAATCGCCCATTTCTTCCAGGTTCTCTAACTTGGTGGCATGTAGCTGTTCATAGAAGCCTCGCATGATATGTTGAATTTCTTCAGTGTCTGTTGTGATATCTCCTCTTTCATTTATGATCCAATTTTTTGGGTCTTCTGCCTTTTTTGTTTTGTGTCAAGCTAAGGGTTTATCGATTTTGTTCACTCTTTCGAAGAACCAACAATTACTTTCATTGATCTTTTGTATGGTTTTCTTATTTTCAATGTTATTGATTTCTGCCCTAACTTTAGTGATTTCTGTCCTTCTGGTTGCTTTAGGGTTCCTTTGTTCTTCTTCTAAGTCTTTAAGATGTGCAGTCAGGCTGTTTATCTGTGCTTTTTCTTGTTTCCTAGTGTGTGCTTGTAGGGCTATGAACTTCCCTCCCAGTACTGCCTTAGCTGTGTCCCAAATATTTTGATAGCTTGTGTCTTCATTTTCATTGAACTCTCGAAACATTTTGATTTCTTCCTTGATTTCCTCTTTGACCCAGTAGTTGTTAAGTAGTGTACTGTTGAGCTTCCACATTCTGGGACTGTTACTTATCTTTTGTTGATTGTTAAGTGTTAGTTTAATTCCACTGTGGTCTGAGAAGATGCTTGGGATGATTTCAATGCTCTTGAATTTGCTGATGCTGTCTTTGTGACCTAACATATGATTTACCCTTAAGAATGACCCATGTGGATTTGAGTAAAATGTGTATTCCAGTTTCTTGGGATGAATGACTTTTAAAATGTCCAATAGTTCTAGTTTATCTCTCTCCTCACTTAGCTCCTTGAGATCTTTATTGATTTTCTGCCTGGTTGATCTGTCAAGTTGAGAGAGTGGGGTGTTCATGTCCCCTACTATGATTGTGTTGCTGTAGCTCTTTCAGTAGATGTTTGGTGTATTTAGATGGCTTCTCATTGGGTGCATAGATGTTAATAATTGTGAAGACCTCTTGATTGACTGATCCACTGAGCATGAAGTAGTGTCCATCCCTATCTTTTTTAATTTTATTGAAAATTAAAAAGGCAACCTCCTTTGGTATTCCTAGTTGACCCAGGCGAGGAGAAGAGAGAAACACAGCTGCTGTCGCTCTGTAGCCTAACCTCCTTGCCTATGGATTCTTTACAAACATTTTTAAATGGCATGTTTCATCACTGAAACAAATATAGTAGAAGGTACATTAAGAAACACAAGTTTCATTTGAGTTTATATTTCATTCTGTCTAGGATATTTTTTTCTTTGCTATTGCAAACAAAACATCTGTTTCTTGATTATTATCAATTACCCCCTTTTGCCTGTCCATCTAAACACTCTTCCTCTGCTTTTTTCCTAATGGTTCTTCATATTTAAAACTGGGAGGAATATAATTAAAATGCCAATATGCCATGTGGAAATACAGGATTGCCCATATTAAAAAAGACAAAAATTAAAATACATCAAATGCAAGTTTAACTTTCTGATTTATCTCCCTTTATGAGTACTACTGAGCCAATAGAATGGAGAAATAAAGAACCTCTCTTGGCATCTTAATTAATCGAGTATTGTCTAGCAGTTCTTTTCATAAGACCTGTGAAAATGTTCCCTGTGGTAACTTTAAATCCATTTTTATAATTAGCATGTAGCTGTTTTCTGGAAATGGGATCAGCTCCTCTTTGTCTGCCAACACTAATTTTCAGCTCAGCCTCTAAAAAAATAGGCCCTGCATGTTACAAACAGCAGGTTTGATGTCAGATTGTAATAACTTATGAAGATCCTGTCATTTTACCAAGGAAAATTAATTTTACTTTCTCGAAGTCTGATATCCATTTACATATGCACTCAAAATTCTATTTGTATCCACTTTTGACAAATATAGACTATGTGCTTATTGGCTGAAGGTTATTAATTAGAAACTACTATTTGAAATATCAAGGCAATCTTCTCAATCATTTCTCCAGTGCATTGAATAGTTATGTATAAAATTCCTTAAAATTAAAAAAAAAAAATGGGAGTCGGGCTGTAGCGCAGCGGGTTAAGCACAGGTGGCGCAAAGCACAAGGACCGGCATAAGGATCCCGGTTCAAGCTCCGACTCCCACCTGCAGGGAAGCCGTTTCACAAGCCATGAAGCAGGTCTGCAGGTGTCTGTCTTTCTCTTCTCCTGTCTTCTCCTCTACTCTCCATTTTCTCTCTGTCCTATCCAACAACGATAACATCAATAACTACAACAATAAAAAGGGCAACAAAAGGGAATGAATAAATATTTTAAGTTTTTAAAAAATTATGTTGACTAAAATGTATGTTTTATTTTTTGACCAAAAAAAAAAAAATGTGTCTTGAAAGGGCTGGAGAGCCAGAGGAGGAGGGCAGGAGAAGGCTCAGATTCAATCCTCTGCACCACCACGGTCACAGCAAAGCGGTGCTCTGAGCAAAAACAAAAACCCAACAACAAAACGAGAGCTAAAATGGCTTGGACTAAAAGTATTTTCTGGAAAGATGGTGTCAGAGTTGAGAATAAGACTAGAAAGCTGGATCAGGGCAGAGACTGTCCCAAACATGAGGAAAGTCTATAAATATCATTAACTGTTACCCAATCGATCTGACCTTGGGCCCATATATATTCATCATGACAATCATGCTTTTGACAAGTACTAGGAAATGAAAACTTTGTTATTTAACCAGTAGTTAACTCTTCCACATGCCTATTTATTAGTTTACTAAGGCTACCATAATAAGGAAATACAGGTACCATTAACACAACAAATTTATTTTCTTCTTGTATTATCTTTATTTATTGGATATAGACAGCCAGAAATTGAGAGGGGAGAGGGAGAGAGGGAGAGAGAGAGAGGGAGGCAGACAGAGAGAGCTGCAGCCCTGCTTCACCACTGACAAAGTTTCCCCCCTGCAGGTAGGAACTGGGGACTCAAACCTGGGTCCTTGTACATTGCAACATGTGTGTGCACTCAACCACGTGCACCACTGTCTGCCCCAATAAACTAATTTTCTTAGAATTTTGGAGAAAGTACAGGCTCAAGGCTCAGTCAGGGTCACTTCCTGATGAGGTCACTATTCCTCATTTGCAAACAGTCTCCTTCACAATATATTCTTACAAGGCCTTTCCTGGAAGGAGAGAGAGTTGTTTTTTTTTTTTTCTGTTCCTTTTCTAGTGACTCAATTCTCCCCTATAAGGTTCCTACACTTATAAGTTCCTTTAACTAAAGTTACTTCTCTGAAGATTCTAAATCCTAAAACAGTCCCAAGTGTGGTTACCCAGAACATATTAATTTTGGTGACACAATTCAGTCCATAACTTTCTATAATTTCAAAGAAAATATATTTAATATTTAAATATAAATATATTTATATTTAAAAACACTTCCTAGGACCAGGCAGTGACACACCTGGCTGAGTGCACAGGTTACAATGCTCAAGGATCCAGGTTCAAATCCCCCCACCCCCAGCCTCCACCTGCAGGTGGAAAGCTTCATGAGTGGTGAAGCAGGACTGCAGGTGTCTCTCTTTTCCTTTCTCTCTCTCTCACTCTCTTTTTCTATCTTCGCTTCCCTCTGTATTTCTCTCTATCCAGTAAATAAAATAATAAATAAATAAATAAAACAATTCCCTAAGATGATATAGAAGCAAATATAGAAATCTACTTTCCCCTACTGCCTTTCCTTATGGCAGGAGAGGGATGGTGAATCACTGTGCAGTTGTGGCTATCTGGGTAGAAGCTCTCCTATATAACTGTCTGCCAGACACTGTCATCTCCCACTTGGGTCTAATGAATCTGGGAAATATCGCAACTCCTACTTCGGAAATTGAGGAAAGCAAATGAACCTTTGAGAACAAGTGGGACCCCACCATAGTGAAAACTTGTAGCGGCAGGTCTCAGACAGAGCCTGCACTGGAGACCTGTGCCCCAAGTTAGAAGCTCTGCACAGACGTGAGCACAGAGTGTCCTCCCGGATGGGGAACAGGGAGACATAAGCCAGGCATTGCGTTATGGGGGGGGGGGGGGTGACATGATAAAAGTTGTCCAAATCAGTCTACAAAGCTGAATTCTATTAGGCACAAAAACATGCACAGTGGAAAACTTAAATGCTCTTTTTTTTCATGTTCATATCTTTATTATAAACAAAAAGGAGAGAACCGCCCTCTTGAAATACTCTTTTGAGCAGCTGATTCCTTTAATGTTATTCAAAGTAATTCAAAGCACTTGGGGTAAAGGGAGAATGTCTTAATGATGCTGATATATATATATAATGTGGGAGGGAGGTGACTACCATTAATAAAAATGCAAATCAGGGGAAAGGGGCATGTGGTGGTGCACCTGGTTGAGTGCACATGTCACAGTGTGTAAGGACCTGGGTTCGAGCCTCTGGTCCTCACCTGCAGGGGGAAAGCTTCACCAGTGGTGAGACAGGGCTGCAGGTGTCTCTCTGGCCCTCTCCCTTTCTATCTCCCACTCCTCTCTCAATTTCTGGCTGTTTCTATCCAATAAGTACATAATTTTAAAAAAGAATTATAAATCCTTAAACATATTAATCTATATAATTATATCACCCCTCTTATCCCATAATCTTATCAATAATTATTAAATCATGAAAAAAATTAAAAGGGGGTGGGTTAAGTGCATGTGGCACAAAGAGTGGGGACCCACCCAAGCATCCTGGTTCAAGCCCCCGGCTCCCCACCTACAAGGGGGTCGCTTTACAAGTGATAGAGCAGGTCTGTTGGTGTCTGTCTTTCTCTCCCCATCTTTGTCTCCGCTCCTCTCTCAGTTTCTTTCTGTCCTTTCCAACAACAACAATGACAACAATAATAACAGGAACAATGGCAACAAAAATGGGGGGAGAGATGGACTCCAGGAGCAGTGGATTTGTAGTGCAGGCACTGAGCCTCAGCAATAACCCTGGAGGGAAAAAAAATAAAGGGCCAGGTTGAGGCACACCTGGTTACATGC
The DNA here is from genome assembly GCF_950295315.1 of Erinaceus europaeus. NCBI lineage: Eukaryota > Metazoa > Chordata > Mammalia > Eulipotyphla > Erinaceidae > Erinaceus > Erinaceus europaeus. Next base: position 83,556,725 of record NC_080177.1, read on the forward strand.
ACAAGGACCCAGGTTCTGAGCCCCCAGCCCCTACCTGAGGCGGGAAAGCTTCACGAGTGGGGAAGCAGGGCTGCAGGTGTCACTCTGGGTGTCTCCCTCTCTCTCTCCTCTCCTCTGTCTCTATCCAATAATGAATAAATAAAAATATATTTTAATTAAAAAATCTAGTAACCACTAGCAACAAACAATCTCCCTTATTATCACCAGCTGAGGAAATCACTAGTAGGAGGGAAGGGAGGAAGCTCTGGAGTCCTAGTGCAGGTGATGAAGAAGGACCCGTGTTTGGGGCGAGGGTGTTGGAGACAGCTGTGATGAGAAACTTTGCTCATGGGTCAACAATTGTACTGAAAACCATTAACCCCCAATCAGATGATCTTAAAAATCGTATGTCCACATAATAAGTAGGACAAAAAATTATCTTTTCTGAAATACCAGACTAGTACTTTGAAATTATTTCAAATTTAGCTATTGAAAAAACACAGAATATAGTGGTCAGGTGGTGGTGTAAGCAGCTGAACTCTCACAGACATTACAGTGCACAAGGACCCGGGTTCAAGCCCCTGGTCTCCGCCTTCAAAGAGAAGCTTCACGAGTAGTTAGATAGTGCTACCTGTGTCTCCTTTTTCTCTCCCCTACCTTCCCCTTTCCTCTCAATTTCTGACTCTGTGAAAAAGCAAAGTCAAGCTGTTGGAAGCAGTAGGTTCATGGTACACTCACAGACCCGGGGACAGCCCTGGTGGCAGAACAAAATTTTAGACATACAAATTTTAATATATACCATATGCATATATTAGACAGTTAATGGTTTTGAATGAGAAATAACAAATGTTTGAATGCAGAATTTCTATCCTAAATGCATCATATGTCCCATGGAGCTGTTGTAGCTAATTACAACTAATTTATATGATGCTTTCAATAAAAAAAAAAAAATGCACTCCTGATGTCCCGACTCAGACTATCAAGTGAGAAAAGTGTGCACCAGTGCATATATGCATGTGATGTATATAGCAATATTTTCACATAAAAATAAAAGTGAGTGTATATAATGGAAACATCTTAAATATTTATAAAGTACACATACCAATTTCACAATTATTGTTGGAAAACAGAATTTAGAAAAACATGCAACTCATTGTATATTCTTTCCTGGCATTGTTATCTTAAAGCAATTGCATGAATTATCCAAAGTCAAAATAGCGGAGGTGTTGGTGGTATAGTGGTGAGCATAGCTGCCTTCCAAAGTCAAAATAATTTTGAATACATGTATTTGATATTATATATGCATATAGATAGATAGAGATTTCTTACAGTGATAAGACAAAAGATAAGAAAAGTCTATTCATAGGCAAAGGAAGTGCAAAAATTTAAAAATGTACAGAGGACGTATAAGCAAGAAGTTTTTGGATGTTATACTCTTTAAGAGAGCCCAAATATGTTGGGAGCCGCTCTCTGCCCTAGTCCAGCTTTCTAGGCCTCTTCTCAACTCTGATACCATCTTCTCAGACAAGACTCTTAGCCCACCTACATAGCAGCTGTCAGGCTCAGGAAAAAACACTAAATCATGGGCCTCTTGGGACATGAAATAGTCTCCCTAACTTCTTCCTGCATGAAGGCCCCTGCTTTCCTCTGCTCTAATACTACCTTTGCATTCCTGTTTACTAGACAATTTGTCTTCCTTTGTGTCTTACTACCTGTCAGCCACCAAGTTGCAGAAGCTACCATGACGCCATCCTGACCTCCCTGGGCAGACGCCCTCACCCATGTGTCCTGGAGCCTCCCCTCCCCAGAACCCTGCCCCACAAGGGACAGACAGACACAGGCTGGGGGTGTGGATCCACCTGCCAATGTCCATGCCCAATGGAGAAGCAATGACAGAAGCCAGACCTTCCACCTTCTACTCCCCATCAAGAATATTTATCCATCCTCCCAGAGGGATAAAGAATAGGGACGCTTCTAATGGAGGGGATGGGACACGGACCTCTTCTGGTGGGAACTGTACCCTATTATCTGACAATCTTATTAATAATTATTAAGTCACTAATATTTTTTAAATATGGCTTCTCCCTGGAGCCCTAAATTGTTTTTACAAGCTAGAGAATTTTTGTGCTTGTTCTATATAAGTTATATTATAGCAATTAAAATGCATAATTTAATTCTATATAGCTCAATATCTTCCCCCAGGCTATTAACATTTTGTTAGCCTTTCTCAAAAAATAGTAAAGAGCTCTGGGATTGAGGGTTATTTCCTTTATAAAGTCTTCTTGGTCTAAGTCTCTAGTTCTCTGTGAAGTCCTTCTCAGTTGTATGGAACTGCCTTCATCTTAGCATTTGCTGTGCCAAGTTCCTTTTGCAAGGTCTATTCCCCCTGTACAGCTTTAAGGTTTGAGGAACACACCACAGCCTTCTCTGTAAACTCCTGAGATAAGGACTTAATCTGCAGTATGTTGATAAGAAACCTTGAAGTCCCCTGTGACTTTCTAGGTAACAGGAAATCAAAACTATGTTTGGCGGAAGTCATCTTATTTTGTGGTACATGCCCTGTCTCTGTGCACGGCAACATTGCTGTCCTGTACTTAATGCTGGCACTAGCTTCCAGAGTTGTGGGCTACAGAATGTGACATTCCTTCTACTAAGAAGTAAGAAAAGCTTGAATTTATCTTTGGAACTATTAAGCTAATATGAATTATCTAAATCCTAGTCAGTAGTATCAGATAAGGTTTGAGGATAACAGGTTACTTGTTCCTGATAAATTCCAGTTGAAATTGTATTAAGACAGTGAAACAAGGGGCCAGGCAGTGGTGCACCTGGTTAAGTGCACACACTACAGTGCTCACGGACCCTGGCTGAGCCCCTGGTCCCCACCTGCAGGGAGAAAGCTACCTCTGTGTTGGAGCAGGGTGGCAGATGTCTCTCTTTCTTCCTCTCTAGCACCCCCTCCTCTTTTGATTTCCGACTGTCTCTAGCCTATAAATAAATAAAGATAATAAATAGATTTTAGGGGGCTGGGCAGTACACACAGCAGGTTAAGCGCACATGGTGCAAAGCACAAGGACCTGCATAAAGATCGCGGTTTGGGCCCCCAGCTCCCCACCAGCAAAGGGGTTCACAGGCGGTGAAGCAGGTCTGCAGGTGTCTCTTTCTCTTCTCCTCTCTGTCTTACCCTTCTCTGTCCACTTCTCTCTGTCCTATCCAACAGCAACAATGGTGATAACAACAATCACAACCACAACCAGGGTGACAACAAGGGCAACAAAATGGGGAAAATAGCTTCCAGGAGCAGTGGAATATTGTGCTGGCACCGAGCCCCAGTAAGAACCCTGGAGGCAATGAATGAATAAATGAATGAATGAATAAATAAATAAATACACATTTTAAAAGACACAGTGAAACAATAATAACAATAAACAAAGATACTGTACTTCCTAAAATTACCGCCTACCTCTCCAGCACCCTAAGACTGTAATGGATGTGACTGAGGCCCCAGGGTTTCAGATTCAATTCCCAGGATACTCTGTGACACAGCTGTGCAGGGCTCTTCCCCACTGCTGCTTCTCCTGTTATGTCTCATTTAAAAAGACTATGATAAATAATGATAAAATACCAAAACTGAGTGTTCTCCATTAAGACCAATAGTGACCTAGTCATAGGTGTTTTATTAGAGCACTGAGCTTCTGCTGGCTTAGTCCAGAGAAATGAAAGACTCTATGCTTTTTGTCACTCAGTACTTTAAATTCAGTTGAAAGTCAATTCTTAAATATTCCAAAGCTGTATTTTCAATTCTTATATATCATCCTATTAATCTATAGATAAAACCAGTCTACTTTTCCAAGACAATGAAAATGTGTTTTGGTTCTGTTTACCTCAAAGTAGAAACAGATTAAAATACACAAAAATAAGAATTAAAAAAACTTGCTCAATGATTTCAAATACCAGATATAGGAATTATAATGTGTAGTTTAGCTAGTCATGATAATATTATTAAGAAAAAACTAAATGGAAATTGGATCATTTTTCCTACATGAAAGACTTATGCTTTTCCTATTTACAATTAAAAAATAAAATTTATCATATTCCAAATGGTCTTATTTCCAAGTTTCCTCTTGGACTTGATAGTGTAGAGCTTCTGAATAAAACACAGAGACTTGATTTACTTTGCTATACCTGCTTAGGATAATTGAGAAGTAACATAAAAGAAAAGAAATTATCTGATCAAATGGCATATCAAAATTCAGTAATTTTGTGCTACACTTGCAGCTAAGATGTATGGCAACAAATTAGTGTGATCATTTATTTGTCTAAAGGTACAGTTTACATTAAGAATACATTCTGACTGCAACACAATTTTTAAAATGTTCAACACCAAAAGGAGTTCACCATGTATTTGGGTAATGATTCGAAAGGATACTTTCAGACCGCTCCCTTAGCACTTTACCTGTATAAGTAACTAATCTCAAAGCAAGAACATTGTATGAGGGCATGTTTCTAAAAAGAGCAACTATTGTAGAACAGTAAAATGTAGCTCAGTATCAAAGGGATACGATCAAAGCAAACCCCAGAGGGACTGCTAGCTTCTGTTCATTACCAGCTATCAGGAAACCAAACTCTAGGGCTGCTGGCTGGTCCTGCAGTCAACGCAGCCAAGAACATTCGCAGCGATGACCCTGGAATGTGAGCTCAGGCTGCCAGGACATAGAGGCCACACAGGCTCCTGTGCTCAGTATGGACAGGCACGGGTCCTAGGTCAGATCGACGAGCTTTACGGTTTTCAGTATTTATATACTTTTCCCATATTTGGGAGCTACTGTCGACCCTGATCCAACTTTCTAGTCCTAGTCCCAACTCTGACACCATCTTCCTAGACAATACTCTCAGCCCATCTGCATGTTAGCTATCGGGCTCAGGCAAAAATTAGTAAAGTCATGGGCCCACTGGAATAGACCTAGAATACACTTCCTACATTTTTCCGGTATGAAGACCCCAAATCTCATCTGCTCTGCTCTTACCTTTAATTCCAGATTACTGAACAATTTGTTCTGCTTGATATCTTAATGCTGCTCAGCCACCAAGTCACAGAGACTAGCATGAAGCTTCCCCAGGGCCCTGCCCCACTAGGAGGAGAGAAAGAGAGAGAGAGAGAGAGAGAGAGAGAGAGAGAGAGATACTGGGAGTGTGGATCCATCTGTCAATACCCATGTTCAGCGGGGAAGCAATTACAGAAGCCAGACCTTCCACCTTCTGTATCCCACAATGACCCTGGGTCCATGCTCCCAGAGGGATAAAGAATAGGAAAGCTGTCAGGGGAGGGATGGGATACGGAGTTCTGGTGGTGGGAATTGTGTGGAGTCATACTCCTCTTATCCTATGGTTTTATCAGTGTTTCCTTTTTATAAATAATTTTTTTAAAAAAGTACATTCAGTGGCCAGGTGGTGGCACATGAGGTTGAGCGCACACGTCACAGTGCACAAGGACCCAGGTTCAACCCTGGTGCCCACCTCCAGGAGGAAAACTTGGCAAGTGGTGAAGCAGGACTGCAGGTGAATCTCTGTCTCTCCTTCTTTATCACCCCTTTCCCTCTCAAATTCTGGCTGTCTCTATCCAATAAATAAAGAAAATTAAAAAATATATACTTAAAAGTACATTCAGCCTTCTTGATGCTTTTTTAAAAAAGAATTATTGATTGACTGATGGCACAGAGAGAGGGCCGAGTGTGAACTGGAGAATGGCTGCAGTGCAGGCAGTGCCAGCTGTTCAGCACAAGCCTCGTGCCGCAAGCCAGCACTCTAACCACTGTGCCTCCCGGTTAATGCTCCTAATAGTTAGCGTTTCATCAGCATCCCAGATTAGTACTCTGTCAATAATGTAAAAGACTTCTTAACCTATTGCTAAACAGAAAGGTTTTAGTGAATGTATCTGAGAGAGTCAGCTCCTGGCCAGGTGCCTCATTCGCCAAGCACTTTCCTTCCATGTTTGAGCCTGGAGCCCAAAGCACCCTGCAAAATTCACTGCTGTGTTCTCCCTCCTCCTCTCCTCCCCCCTTCCCCTCCTCCCTCCCCTCCCCTCCCCTTCCCTCCCTTCTTCTCTCTCTCCCTCTCCCTCCCTCTACTTCTCTCTTACCCCATCTCTCCCTTGAAAATACTAAAAATACTATTCCTGACCTAGTGAAGCCCCAGTGATATAAAATTAGTTTATCTTAAAATTATATAGACACATAATTTTATACATATTACAATATATAAATAAATAATATACACCAAAATACAGTTTGATGAAATATTATTAATTTTAAAAAGTCTTTTTGTTAGGGTTTGCTGTACAGTACCTAGTATCTTGTATATAGCTGTGCTATTGGTTGCTTCTAATCTACTTGGTCTAGGCTTTTGAGAGAATCTGCATATCAATTGCACAGCCTATATATTGAAAAGATTCAGTTTGTGTTTTGAAAAACTTCAAGACATACAATTAATTTTCCCCCTCTCATATTAATTAACTAGTGATTTATATGACTACACTTTACTAGGAGTGTACATAAACACCATTCCCACCACCAAAGGACTGTGACCCATCCCTCCCACCCACTCACACCCCCCACTGGCCCAGGAAGCTGCATGTCTACCCCTCACCACAGGGTTTTTACTTTGGTGCCCTACTTACAATTTGGTCAGGTCCTGCTTTTAGTTTCCCTTTCAGATCTTCTTCCTCAACTTCTGTTGATGAGTGGGATCATCCCATACTCATCTTTATCTTTCTGACTTAGCTCACTTAACATAATTCCTTCTAGCTCTGTCCAAGATGGGTCAGAGAAGGTGGGTTCATTGTTCTTGATAGCTGCATAGTATTCCATTGTGTATATATACCACAGCTTTCTCAGCCACTACTTCCCCCAGTCCTGGAACCCTTGAATAGAGCCCACTTTCCCGTATGCCTCTCCCAATTCATATCAAATAATATTGCATTTGCTGATCACAACCTAACCAACACAATGATGGCCACCTCAACATGCTTCACCTCAGACTGTGTCCAGAGATTTCACGTGTGGAATGACAACCCTTCAGCTTCATTACTCAGGTGAGACCTTTCCTTTTATAGTACACTCTAATTTCATCTCAGGTGGTTCACTTTCTAACAAAGTCCCAAAACCTAGATATACACCAGTTTCTGTGAGAGAGAGCATATGTTCACACGTATCCGTAAACTACTGCAAAATATATACCTGAAAGCAGAAGTACACTAGAGTTTGCAGTGAGTACCTCCTTAACACTTCCTCTCCACTATTCCAAGCTTTGGGTCCATGATTGCTCAACAATTTGTTTGGCTTCGTATGTTAACTGTCTTTTCAGTCACCAGGTTCCAGATGTCATCAGGATGCCGGCCAGGCTTCCCTAGACTGAAGACCCCACCAATGTGTCCTGGAGCTCAGCTTCCCCAGAGACCCACCTTACTAGGGGAAGAGAGAGGCAGACTGGGAGTATGGACTGATCAGTCAACGCCCATGTTCAGCAGGGAAGCAATTACAGAAGCCACACCTTCCACCTTCTGCAACCCACAATGACCCTGGGTCCATGCTCCCAGAGGGATAGAGAATGGGAAAGCTGTCAGGGGAGGGGAGGGGATATGGAGATTGGGTGGTGGGAATTGTGTGGTATTGTACCCCTCCTACCCTATGGTTTTGTTAATTAATCCTTTCTTAAATATAAAGTAAATAAAATAAAAAAGAAATATTAATTTATACAATTTAGATGTTAAACATCTAAAACATACAATATATATATAATATTACTATATATTAAATTATGTTATTTATTATATAGTCTAATATCTTATATAGACTTATACCTGTTGCTTCCAGGGTTAGCATGGGGATAGGTATCTGCACTCCCCCAGTGGTCTTTTCTTTTATCTTTCTTTGAGGGTGAGAGAAAGAAAGGGAAAGGCAAACAGACAAGGGGAGATAAAGAGAGAGACCTGAAATACTGTTCCGCCGCTCCTGAGCTCTCCCTGCTGCTAGAGGACACTGACAGCTTGTACTGGGCCCACCATGGAAGAGCACATGGGAGAGCTCCCCTGGGAGAGGCCTGTTCTGCAATGTGCCACCACCATATTAGAAGCTTTGCTGCTAGTCTCCCCCCCCTCTGTCTCTCTCTCTGTCTCTCTCTTCTGTCTGTCTGTCTCTCTCTCTTCTTTCTCTCTCTCCCCCTCCCTCCCTCCTTCCCATCTTCCCTTATCTCTTTCTCTCTCTGCATGAAGCAGAGAAGCACTGTCAGTGCCAAAGCTTTAATATTCATGTTAGTATAGTAGAAAAGAAAAGAAAAAAACTCCATTTCTTCCTTTATAGGGATTTTTAATATAATTCTACATTTAGGAGATTTCACTACTCTAGTAAATGTCTACGATCAGACAAGAACAACCCATAACCACAGATCTGACAGGGAGGGGGTCCTCTTGGAGCACACTGGGTCTGAAATATGACTCCCCTGCTCTCTCTTCCTGGCTGTATACTCTGTTGTCTTTTCATTTGGTTTAACATCCATTCTCTGTATGGACGTGTTCTTATGGCGAATAAATGACTTTTCACAGCCAGTAAAATCTACCTGGCCTCTTTTATTACACGTGGAAAATGGAGTCCATGGTTGTATCCTTTTACATCAATATTGTTGCTTTACATTTGTTGTGTTATTCAAGTATTTCCATAAAATCTTCAGCTAAAGTACCTACAATTTGCCCGGGAAGCATTATGAACTATTCAACTTTCTTATGTGCTTATTTCTTAGCACATAATGGAAAGCACGCTGGAATTACAGATACTACACCGGATAAAAAATAGAAGTGGTATGTGTATACTCAAATACATCATACTTATATGGAAGAAGTAATGGATGACATAGTCATGCATTTTTCCACCGGAATGTTAGATCTTCTGACAATTTTCATCTTTCCTTATTAAGAAAACCCCAACAGCGAAAAGCAGAATTTTATTGGAACTTGTATTTTCAAAATCAAAACTGTGTGAATCAATAACATTCCATCAGACTGTATTTTCCTATTGGCAGTAAAATAATGATCTCAATGAAAATAAGGCACCCTGCAAATGAGAGCTGGGGGACACGGCTTAACACTTGAGGGGCTGGGTGGTGGGATACCCGATAAAGTGCACATGTTCTCATGTGCAAGGACCCAGGTTCAAGCCCCCGGCCACCACTTACAGGGGAGAAGCTTCACAAGTGGTAAAGTAGGGCTGCAGGCCTCTGTCTCTCTCCCTCTCTCCTTCTATCTCTCTCTCTCTCATCTCTCTCTATCTCCCCCTACCTTCTCATTTTCTCTCTGTTCCTATCTAAGAAATAAATTTAAAAAACCACTTGACATTACAACTCTTACTGACAGATATAGTATAATTCTAAGATCATATATTTCATAAATATTAAGATCTTAGAAACATAAAAAGCAATACATTGATGAATACATGTAAATCACTTCTATAAATTTGGGCTACAGATACAGAAATGAAAAGTTATATTATCTTTCACAATAATAAAAAAACCTTTTGAAAAGTTCATTTTATATAGTAATTTAAGTGTGATATGGTTATTATACAAATGAAAAAAAACATATGAACGTGGGAATGTTGTGTTTATACATCATCTTAGCTCTTAGTGAGCACATTGAAATCATCTTTGTTTCTTAATCCTGAGGATTCTGATTTTCTTTCATAGGGTCATTATTTTAAGAAGGCCACGTCTCACACCCATCGAGATCATAACGAAACGAGATTCAACCATATGACCAAGATCGTTTACCAGTCATGTTTCTCCTAAAGCGGGATGTCATACAGCAGAGAGCAGGCGCTGGTTTCAGAGCACATGGCCTGTCTGAAATACAGGGCTTTCTTCAGGGACTGGCCCAGCACTGGACTCAGTGTGCTTGCTCTCGGCTTCGCTAGCCAATGATATCAAGCACCTTTCCCATTCCACTGCTTCTTAAGTCCCTTCACACCGGTCTCTAGGTTATACTCAAAAGAAGGACTGAAAATGTTTCATTTGCCTCTTTAAGAGCAATAATAAATAAATATGCACTTAAAACACATCATTTGGAAATATGGTATAAATGTGATCAGTAAGTACTTTATTTATTTACTTATTTTCCCTTTTGTTGCCCTTGTTTTAGTTATTATTGTTGTTATTGATGTCATCCTTGTTAGATAGGCCAGGGAGAAATGGAGAGAGGAGGGGAAGACAGAGAGGGGGAGAGAAAGACAGGCACCTGCAGACCTGCTTCATTGCTTGTGAAGCGACTCCTCTGCAGGTGGGGAGCCGGGGGCTCGAACCGGGATCCTTACACCAGTCTTTGCGCTTTATGCCACCTGCGCTTAACCCGCTGTGCTACCACCGGACTCCCCTATAAGTACTTTTTATCACTTTATTGGGAGCCTAATGGTTTGTCATTCAGTGTTGACACAAGGGGCTAAGTTCTCATCTTCCTGTGAGAAGTGTCGACAGAACACTCTCACACCAGACTTATGTTCTCTGCCACCATTGTGCATCAGGAGACCCCAAGCCCTCTCTGCTAGCTCCTGCCACTCCTTCCCCAGAGTCCTTTGCTTTGGTGAGCATGGCTAGAAAATCAGTACTGAGTTAGTGTATCTGTTCAGTGGTACACACGGCCCACATTCAATGGTCGGCCCTGCCACATGGGAGGAAACTCAAATGCTGATGCCTTTCTCTCTTCCTATATGAAAAATGTCACCCTGGAGTCAGCTTCAGAAATGACCAAGCAGCAGAAAAGATTTTACATGTTACTATATTACTTCCCAGTTAGTTTAATTCATGGAATCAGACATCTATAGAGTGAGTAAATGAATAATTCCAGCAACTGTTAAAAATCATCATGATATATAGCCCTTTTGTAACTAATTTTTTATTACAGATACTGAATTTTTGTGATTTAATTTCCATGTTGAATATAACTGTCAGTATTATATGTAGTAATATCAGTAAGATAATAATAAAATTGGTTCATTCTTACCATTAAACTATTAAGTACCCAACTAATTTTGAGCACATTTAATTTCATTTTTGAAGTCTTATCTTCATGATATAAAACTTAAATCATTGAACACTTAGCATTTCATAAAAAAAAAAAATTCCAGAGCTGGATGGCACAGTGTTGAACAGTCAGATGTTAAATTTTAATTATGCAAGAGAAATAAGAGTATCTAGAGAAATATGTCACATGGCAAAAATAAAACACATAATGCAAATTAACAGAAGTTACGCTTATAACTGTCTACTTAATTTATGCATAGACATAGTTAGAATGTGTGCCTTTACACTTTCTAGAAATATAATGAACTGGCAGGATCTTGAATGTATCTTATGAATGTCAATTTTCCCCACAGAGAAACTAATCCTTCTGATCAGCCAAAGTAAATAGCAAGGTGTAAGCAATCACACGCAATTTCCAGTGACGGCACTTTGCGTTGCAAACATAATCAAGACTGAAAATGCAGACATATCCCTCTATTTACTGAGGTGAATGAATGGCACGGGTGCTGGAATTCACTGATGCTTCCAATTTCTCATCAAGCTGTCTTGGTTTTTAAAAATATTTATTTATTTATTCCCTTTTGTTGCCCTTGTTTTATTGTTGTAGTTATCGCTGTTGTTGTTATTGATGTCCTCGCTGTGTTGGATAGGACAGAGAGAAATGGAGAGAGGAGGGGAAGACAGAGAGGGGAGAGAAAGACAGACACCTGCAGACCTGCTTCACCGCCTCTGAAGCGACTCCCCTGCAGGTGGGGATCCAGGGGCTTGAACCGGGATCCTTATGCCGGTCCTTGTGTTCAGTGCCACTTAAGCTTAACCCGCTGTGCTACAGCCCAACTCCCGAAGCTGTCTTTTGTTACACAGCCTAACTTTAACCCTGTTAGTAGGATGTGTTATAACTTCTGCCTTAGGTCTCTGAGAATCCCAAAATAAATTGTGCAATAAAGACTTGTTACCAGACTTGTTATTTGGGCGGTAGCGCAGCGGGTTAAGCGCATGTGGCGCAAGGCGCAAGGACCTGCTTAAGGATCCCGGTTCGAGCCCCGGGCTCCCCACCTGCAGGGGAGTCGCTTCACAGGCGGTGAAGCAGGTCTGCAGGTGTCTGTCTTTCTCTCCCCCTCTCTGTCTTCCCCTCTTCTCTCCATTTCTCTCTGTCCTATCCAACAACGACGACCACAATAATAACTATAGCAATAAAAAACAAGAACAAAAAGGGAATAAATAAATATTTTTAAAAAGACTTGTCACCCAACTCTTCTGTGCTCAGCCAGTCTTTCTGTGTGTACTGCCTTACTGTTCCAGTGAAATTTTTCATCCAAACAGAGAGGGAAAGAGAAAGAGACAGCCCCAGCAGGTGCGGTAGTTCATCCATCCACTATGGTGCCAGGGTTGAAAGCAAGGCACAGGAGACCCCCCGGGTTACATCTGCCCAGCCCCCGTAGGCAACTCCTACTAAGGTCTGAGGTATTTGTCTTGAATAATCCGCACCTGAGATGAGAACCTGTATTGTTCAGTATCACAGCTGCTGACCCATGAAGGAGACTAGCTGATGGCATCAGTTACCTAGGGAGTGTCTGGGGACTCCAGCTCTGCAGCTGAGACTCAGTCCCCTAGGCGGTTCCTGTCTGGGCTCTGCCCCCCCACCCCCGCAGCCCTCCCCTTCTGGGTCTTCTCCCCTTCCTTCTCCCCAGGACTGCAGGGCTGCTCCCCTGGGACCAACACCTGGAGCTGAGCCCTGGTGACCAAACAATTCCTCCCAGTGCTGCCCCTGCCTGCACCCCTGCTGGCACCCCTGCTCACACCTCTGTTCACAACCCTGCTATCACCCCCTGCGCGCACCCCTACTCTCACCCCCTGCTCTCACCCCCTGCTCACACCCCTGCTCTCACCCCCAGCTCGCACCCCCTGCTCTCACCCCCTGCTCTCACCCCCTGCTCTCACCCCCTGCTCTCACCCCCTGCTCTCACCCCTGCTCTCACCCCCTGCTCTCACCCCTGCTCTCACCCCCTGCTCTCACCCCCTGCTCTCACCCCTGCTCTCACCCCTGCTCTCACCCCCTGCTCTCACCCCCTGCTCTCACCCCTGCTCTCACCCCCTGATCTCACCCCTGCTCTCACCCCCTGCTCTCACCCCTGATCTTACCCCTGATCTCACCCCCAGCTCTCACCCCTGCTCTCACCCCCTGCTCTCACCCCTGCTCTCACCTCACCCCCAGCTCGCACCCCCTGCTCTCACCCCCTGCTCTCACCCCCTGCTCTCACCCCCTGCTCTCACCCCCTGCTCTCACCCCTGCTCTCACCCCCTGCTCTCACCCCCTGCTCTCACCCCTGCTCTCACCCCCTGCTCTCACCCCCTGCTCTCACCCCTGCTCTCACCCCCTGCTCTCACCCCCTGCTCTCACCCCTGCTCTCACCCCCTGCTCTCACCCCCTGCTCTCACCCCCTGCTCTCACCCCCTGCTCTCACCCCCTGCTCTCACCCCCTGCTCTCACCCCCTGCTCTCACCCCTGCTCTCACCCCCTGATCTCACCCCTGCTCTCACCCCTGATCTCACCCCTGATCTCACCCCTGATCTCACCCCCAGCTCTCACCCCCTGCTCTCACCCCTGCTCTCACCCCTGCTCTCACCCCCTGCTCTCACCCCCTGCTCTCACCCCCTGCTCTCACCCCCTGCTCTCACCCCCTGCTCTCACCCCCTGATCTCACCCCCTGCTCTCACCCCCTGATCTCACCCCCTGCTCTCACCCCCTGCTCTCACCCCCTGCTCTCACCCCCTGCTCTCACCCCCTGATCTCACCCCTGCTCTCACCCCTGCTCTCACCCCCAGCTCTCACCCCCAGCTCTCACCCCCAGCTCTCACCCCCAGCTCTCACCCCTGCTCTCACCCCCTGCTCTCACCCCTGCTCTCACCCCCTGCTCTCACCCCCTGCTCTCACCCCCTGCTCTCACCCCTGCTCTCACCCCTGCTCTCACCCCCTGATCTCACCCCTGATCTCACCCCTGATCTCACCCCCAGCTCTCACCCCCAGCTCTCACCCCCTGCTCTCACCCCCTGCTCTCACCCCCTGCTCTCACCCCCTGCTCTCACCCCCTGATCTCACCCCTGATCTCACCCCTGATCTCACCCCCTGCTCTCACCCCCTGCTCTCACCCCTGCTCTCACCCCCTGCTCTCACCCCCTGCTCTCACCCCCTGCTCTCACCCCCTGCTCTCACCCCCTGATCTCACCCCCTGCTCTCACCCCCTGATCTCACCCCCTGCTCTCACCCCCTGCTCTCACCCCCTGCTCTCACCCCCTGCTCTCACCCCCTGATCTCACCCCTGCTCTCACCCCTGCTCTCACCCCCAGCTCTCACCCCCAGCTCTCACCCCTGCTCTCACCCCCAGCTCTCACCCCTGCTCTCACCCCCTGCTCTCACCCCTGCTCTCACCCCCTGCTCTCACCCCCTGCTCTCACCCCCTGCTCTCACCCCTGCTCTCACCCCTGCTCTCACCCCCTGATCTCACCCCTGATCTCACCCCTGATCTCACCCCCAGCTCTCACCCCCAGCTCTCACCCCCTGCTCTCACCCCCTGCTCTCACCCCCTGCTCTCACCCCCTGCTCTCACCCCCTGCTCTCACCCCCTGATCTCACCCCTGATCTCACCCCTGATCTCACCCCCTGCTCTCACCCCCTGCTCTCACCCCTGCTCTCACCCCCTGCTCTCACCCCCTGCTCTCACCCCCTGCTCTCACCCCCTGCTCTCACCCCTGATCTCACCCCCAGCTCTCACCCCCAGCTCTCACCCCCAGCTCTCACCCCTGATCTCACCCCCTGCTCTCACCCCCTGATCTCACCCCTGCTCTCAGCCCCTGATCTCACCCCTGCTCTCACCCCCAGCTCTCACCCCCAGCTCTCACCCCCAGCTCTCACCCCCTCTCACTCCCAGCTCTCACCCCCAGCTCTCACCCCCTGATCTCACCCCTGCTCTCACCCCCTGATCTCACCCCTGCAGCTCTTGCCTTCTCTCCTTCTCCCTGGCCCTGAACACATCTAGCCTAGCCAAGCTCTGGTAACTCCCCTTAAAGACATGCAGCTCCCGCCACCATGACTAGCCAACCTTTGCCCCTTTGCCTATTGTTTTTGCCCCCAAATAACCACGATGTAATAAGCCTCCTGATTGCTGAAAACCCCTTGACAAAGCACGTCATTTTTATTTTATTACAATAATAGTTATACATTTAACGAATTACAGAGCCAGAGAGATAGCATAGCGGTTATGGTTATACAAAGGCCTGTCATGCCTAAGGCTCTGTGAACCCACGTTCTATCAATGGGACCATGACATAGGAAAGTCAGAACTGAGCAGTGAAGGACAGCTCACTGGGACAGTGGGATCATGTATCATGGCTGAGACCGAGATGCCAGCACGGCTCCTACCATACTGAAGGACACCTTGGTGCCTTGCGCTGTCTTCCCGTCCCTGTCACTACCATGGAGCAGTGAGCTCCCAGTGATGATAGCAGATAAATGAATACTAAAGAGTCGAGGAAAGAGACATTATTGTCATCCATGGAGGTAGGGGACTGGACGGGGGAAGAAAAAAAAAAAAATCAGCCCCAATCTGGAAGTTAGTACCATGCACAAAGTGTTGTACTTTGAAACACAAGATCCTGGCTTGGATCCCTGGCATTGTATGGGTCAGAGTGATGCGCTCTCTCTCTCTCTCTCTCTCTCTCTCTCTCTCTCACACACACACACACACACACACAAAGTAATTAAATAAATGAATGATTTTAGGGAGACTGGTGGTGGCATATCTGGCTACTCCATCACGATACAAAATGCAAAGGCCGCACTCCATGCCAACATCCATAGTTCAAGCCCCCAGGTCCCCACCTGCATGGGGGGAGCTTCACGAGTGAAGCGATGTTGCAGGTGTCTCTCTTTCTCTCTGTTTTTCTATCTCCCCATTCCCTATCAATGTATTTCTGTCTCTAGACAAAAACAAAATCAAAACAAAAAATGTAAATGTCAAAAAAATAAAAATGAATCAAGAAGGCCAGGTGGGGTGCATTTAGTTACACTCATGTGCTACTGTGTACTGGGACCCGGCTGGGAGCCCCCAGGACCTCCCTGCATCTGGGGTGCTTCAGAGCTGTAAGTGTCTATCTCTCTGTCTTCCTCTCTATCTCTCCCTCCTCTCTCAATGTCTCTCTTTCCTGCTAAATAAAAAAATAAATGAATAAAATGGGGGGGGGAGGAAAACGGGCTGCCAGGAGTGATGGGTTTATGTGCAGGCAGGTAGCAGTCAAAGCAAAGAAACAGTAAGATCAGTGACTACTAGTTTCCTAACTATACCTGTACGGCCTCGAGTTATTTTAGAAACACGCTTTGACTTTTGAAATAATGATCGTGTGTACAAAAGAAATTCCAAATAAAGATAATAGCAGGGAGATGCCTACAGCCATTATCCAGTTTACACAAGAGTTGAGCCCATCTGATAGAATTACAGCACATTCCATAACTGCGAGGGGCGTCGCAGGCAGTGTGGCCTTTCCGCCTGCGTCATCGGTGCAGCTCTGAAGACACTGATGCACAAGTACAGCTTCGATGATAAATTACTAGTCTGGAAATGGTTTCAAATCTTTACCTGTTCTGATCTTGGAAGCAGGCATGCTAAATATTATATTCATCTCAGAGATGAAAAGTTTAAACTTGTTCAAATGACACAACATGCACATGGTCTCTGTGTGTGTGTGTTTCTCTCTCATTTACACACATGCACATGCACGCACATGCACACACATACGCACACCCACATGCCCGCACATACATACACACAGACATGCACACATGCACACAGACATGCCCACACACATGCACGCACACATGTTCACACACACACAGAGATGTGCACATGCACACACACATACATACACACACACAGGCACGCACGCACACACACACGCACACACATTATAGTGCCTGCAATGTCTACAGTGCCCCAGAAAGAGCTCCTTCTGCTTCCACCATAAGCCAGTTTTTTCTGCTCTACTGTGACTAGCAGCTTCAGTGGAAAACCTGCCCCCGGGATTGACTGTAACAGTCCAGGTCTGTGTGGGAAGCGTCAAAGTGTTGCACTTGGTTCACTTGCTCTAGAGACAGGCCCTGCTGCCCTGGGTTTGAAATTGCTCTTCATGCTCTGCCTTGCTGAGTTCCAACTCCTTGAGGGGATGGCTACCATCAAATCAAATAACTTAGATGCACCACGTCAGATATGGGCATGACATCAAGGGGAAGCCCTGTGAATGATAGAGGGACACTGTGGTATTGCTTTTCTCTTTCTCACCCTGTCTCTTTCTATCTGAAATTAAAAGAAACAACACCAAAGCATGTCCAATGAAAGCAGCAGAATTATACAGGCATGAGGATTCTAACACACACACACACACACACACACACACACACACACACACATACACACCTAACTAAAAGAAGCAAAACAAGAAAAAAGGAAACGGGGAAGCCTGGACTGAGAAGGGTGAGTTGCAGCAAAGCAAAGGATTCTGGACTGGAGGACAAGTACAGCATTAGGATACTCCAGAAAGTGGTAAATAGAGTTCCAGATGCTACCATGACGCCATCCTGACTTCCCTGGGCAGACGCCCTCACCCATGTGTCCTGGAACCTCCTCTCCCCAGAGCCCTGCCCCACTAGGGACAGACAGACACAGGCTGGGGGTGTGGATCCACCTGCCAACACCCATGTCCAGTGGAGAAGCAATGACAGAAGCCAGAGTGTTGGTATGCATGAGACCCCTTCTGTTTCATTTGGTTTAAATCCCCCCTGCTTAACACTATTCTATTTACATAACCACTTCATTCTATTTACATAACCGCTGTTAACAAGCACCTCCCTCCAGGGCATTGGTCCAATCCCCACTGTTTCATGATATGTTTTTGCTCCACCCCCCCTCTTTGTCACACTCTGATTTTCACCAGTCACTTTTCTCTCCACCCTACTTGGGAAGTATATATAAAGACAGCATTGTGAGTTTTAGAGTACTGTACTGTACCTTGAGTTCAGCTTAGCTCGTCTTAGATCGTGCTGTGTCCTGCATGAATAAAGAGATACTGCCTACAGCTCAACCATGAATCCCTGGTCGTCTGTTACCTGCCCGTGAAGCCAGCCCTGCGAAAACAACCTAACCCGTCGAAAACAACATATGGCGCCTGAACAGGGACTGAAATAAGCCCTGAAACATGGACCGGCATCAACGTGGGACCCTACCCACCCATCGTCCAGATAAGTAAACTTGGCTACCCGTCCACCATGGGTTGCCTTTCTACTTATGAAGAGGTTTGCCAAAGCCTCTACTGTTTCATCATGAGACAGTTAGTCTGTCTCTGGAACATTTTACTCTGGGCCACACTTCGGTTCCCTGACCGGGAACTTTGGTTTCTTATGACCGGGATCATAGAGCTTGGGAGATGCACGGAGATTTCTCCTTGGACTTTCTGGATTCCCTCTCCCATGTTTCCTGAGGAAAAGGACTACATTTTGCTCTGGGCCACAGTTTGGTTCTTTATGACTGTGATCGTAGACCTTGGGATATGCATGGGGATTTCCCCTGGAACTTTCTGGACTTCTTCTGGAATGTTTCCCGTGGAGAAGGACTACTCTAATTTGAAGAACATTCTCGAGTACCCTGGCAGTTCCCAAGTATGGAGACACGTGGTTAGTTCTACTCTCCTGATTGGATTCTTTCTTCGATGGGAAGACACTTTTAAAAATGGGTGCCTGAAGCAATCCAGCAGGAACAGTCAGAAGCACCCTAAATGGAATTTCGAGGAGTGTTTTGGACTTGGACGCCCTCCGGGGATTCTTAATCTAATCCTACATGTTGAGATCTTGATAATCTGGTTCAAGTTGTGTTTCATAAGAGAATGATTTGAATGACTGAATTTTTGTTTAACATTGACTTAAAAAAAAAAATGCTGGACGCAGCCATGATTTCTAGAGACATCCAGAAACAATTCAAAAAATTGTTTTTTCCCTCCTATGATTTCTCTTTTATGTCTTGACATGAATCTGAAACGTTTAATCCTGAAAACTGTATGAGTTATGGGTGGGGCAGATAGTGCAATGATTATGTTAATTATTCTCATGCTTGAGGCTTTTTAACCGTGGTTCTTCTGTTTACCTTTCCACATTTTATTGAGTTTAAACTGTTTAAACAACCTTAAAATCATACTAGAAAGGACTTCCAATGATAATGGAGTTATCAATTATAGTAAACTTCTAATCTGCTACAAGTTTTGTTTGACAAGTAAGTGAATTTCAGCTGTCAAAGTCTTCACATGAAAAAGCATCTACTCAAATGGAATTCCCGGAAATCCATTTGGACCCCTGTTCTCCGACATCGTCCCCGGAAACCAATGATGAGACCTGGCACGACCTGAAGAAACAGATTCACAGACTCCAAAGATCACTCTACAGAAAAGCAGAATTCTGGTGGTCGACATTCCCCATCAAGACAGACGTGCAGCGTTTCATCCTCTGACATTTTCTTCTGTGGTCAGCTACTTTGGACTGACACCTCCATCGGACTTACTGGTACATGCTGCTGTGTTTCTCAAAGACTAACTTCAGACAATTGCCTTGAGACTTTATAGACCATGTCCCCTCGCCTGCAGGCTCTGTCCCAGAGGCAGAAAACTCCCCCTCCTTATTAGGTTATGCCCACAGAGGCATGAAGCACCCCAAGAGGCAAGAGATGCCCACAGAGACAGGAAACGCCCTTTGAGGCAAGAGATGCCCCAGAGGCATGAAGCATTCCAAAAGGCAAGAAATGCCATTTCGCCTGCTAGGCCTTTCCCTTTGAGGCAAGAAACGTTCCCCTTGACATCACACTGATTATTGCTGCTCACCTATTTTGTTTTCCATGTCATATGCCAGTTCTTTTGAAAATGCCTGTACGATATACGTTTCTGTTCACCCCGCAATGGCCATTAGTTAAAAAGAAAGGGGGAATTGTTGGTATGCATGAGACCCCTTCTGTTTCATTTGGTTTAAACCCCCCCTGCTTAACACTATTCTATTTACATAACCACTTCATTCTATTTACATAACCGCTGTTAACAAGCACCTCCCTCCAGGGCATTGGTCCAATCCCCACTGTTTCATGATATGTTTTTGCTCCACCCCCCCTCTTTGTCACACTCTGATTTTCACCAGTCACTTTTCTCTCCACCCTACTTGGGAAGTATATATAAAGACAGCATTGTGAGTTTTAGAGTACTGTACTGTACCTTGAGTTCAGCTTAGCTCGTCTTAGATCGTGCTGTGTCCTGCATGAATAAAGAGATACTGCCTACAGCTCAACCATGAATCCCTGGTCGTCTGTTACCTGCCCGTGAAGCCAGCCCTTCGAAAACAACCTAACCCGTCGAAAACAACACCAGAGCTCCCACCCTCTGCTCCCCATAGTGACCCTGGGTCCATATTCCCAGAGGGATAAAGAATAAGGAAGCTTCCAATAAAGGGGATGGGACACAGAACTCCGGTGGTGAGAACTGTGCCTCTGTTATCTTATGATCTTATTTGTCATTATTAGATCACAAATGAAAAAAAGAAAGAAAAGAAAATGGTAAAGAGAGACTTGCATGGACTGCGGGTGTAGTGTGAAGAGACTTACCCTGGGGAGATGGGGAGCTAGCTAGCTGTGAGCCAACACTGTCTTTAAACCATTACTTCCCCCAATAAAATGCAATAAACATGAGCGCTCACTACAGGAAGTATCTTACAGTATTTGATTTAACATTTTAAAAAAGATAGTGGTGATGGAGTCTACGATTTTAAAATATGTATCCCATTGTTCCTTCTTGATCTTCTCCAGCAATGACCTTTCCTTAGCCTTTTTCATTTTTAGTCTAAGCAACCCCCTTTTTAAGTTTTGATAAAACTACCCCATCAGGCACTCCATAAAAATTCTGTGGAATGACCTACAAATTTCAAATCTTCAAAGTACACATTTACATTTTATCCAGAACTGCCACGTGTGTGTGTGTGTGTGTGTGTGTGTGTGTGTGTGTGTGTGTGTGTGTGTGTGTCCAGTGTTATCACTGGAGCTCAGCATCAGAAAATGCTAAACTCAACTGAGTTTGCTTACAGTTTTCTAGAATGATGACTAGTGATATCATGAATATATCTTAGCACACCTCATGGTACCAGCTATACATATGGAAACATCTAGGATGTGCATAAATATATACAAATTCAGGAAAAAGGATCTCAAGTCTACCAATAATTTAGCAAGTCACTTCCTTTAAGATAATTACAAACACTCAATATATTTTTATGCTCACTAGAATAATTAGTAAATCACTTCTTTTAAGATATTACAGTAATTTAGTAAGTCACTTCCTTTAAGATATTACAAACACTGAATATTTTTTATGCTCACTAGAATCCACAGATTTATTGTCTTTGAGTTTATTGTTTCATATTAGAATTGAGAGCCCAGAAATCAGCCCCCATAGCTACGGTCAATTAGTTTTTAACAAGGACACAAAAACTTAACTGGAAAAAAGAGGACCTATTCAACAAACAGTATTGGGGAAACTGGTTTTAAACATGCAGAAGAATAAAAGCAGACCACAAAATTTCATCATATACATAAGCTATCTCCAAATGTATCAGAGTTAGAAGTTATATTAGTAATGATCCAATACTTAGATGAAAATATAGGCAGAACTCTCTTCCATTTAAGGTTTTACAGCTTTATTGATTCAACTCCAATTGCAAAGAAAAAAAAAAAAAGCAAAAATAAACCAATGTGACCATATCAAACGGAAAAGCTTCTACACAGCAAAGAGAATTTCTTTTTTTTTTTAATATTTTATTTATTTACTAATGAGAAAGATAGGAGGAGAGAGAGAAAGAACCAGTAACATTCTGGTACATGTGCTGCTGGGGATTGAACTCGGGACCTCATGCTTGAGAATCCAATGCTTTATCTATTGCACTACCTCCCAGACCACAGCAAAGAGAATTTCTATCATAACAAAGAGACCTCTCTCATGGAGTGGGAGAAAATCTTTATAAATGTATCAGACAGAGGACTGACAACCAAAATATACTATGAGTTCAAGAAACTCAAGTATAAAGAAACAAACAGTCTAATTTAAAAAGGGGGGGGGGGAGATACGGGTAGGATCTTCTCTAAAGAAGAGATCCAAATGGCCAAAAGACATATGACAAAATGTTCAAAATCAGTGATGATCAGGGAAATACAAATAAAAACAACAAGATACCACTTTATACCTATGAGAATGTCACATATTAGTAAAGACAGAAACACCGGCTGTTGGAGAGACTATGGGAAGAAATGAACTCTTCTCTATTTCTAGTGGGAATTACTGGACATTGCCAGAGTCCTTCACCCCAAGAAACTGGAATACACATTCTATTCAAGTCCACATGGGTCCACATAGGTCACTGTCACAAATTCAATAGTATTGAAACCATCCCAAACATCTCAGACCATTGTGG
The DNA here is from genome assembly GCF_950295315.1 of Erinaceus europaeus. Taxonomy (NCBI): domain Eukaryota; kingdom Metazoa; phylum Chordata; class Mammalia; order Eulipotyphla; family Erinaceidae; genus Erinaceus; species Erinaceus europaeus. The sequence continues at coordinate 83,579,298 of NC_080177.1, forward strand.
AATTAAACTAACATTTAACAACAGACACTACTGAACACTACTTAACAACTGCTGGGCCAAAGAGGAAATTAAGGAAGACATTTTTAAATCTTCCTCCAATCGAATGGAAATGAAGAAGTGAGCTGCATAACTCCTAAAATGGCAGGAAGGCCACAAAGCACAGTTTCTTAAGCCCTGAGAATCCTTCACGCCCATCCATTAACTGACCCAGCAACTGCACACACCATGGCTAAGTGAAATTCTGAAGAAAGCCCAACGGTAATTCAGTGTTCTCAGGTGATCTTTGTCATTGCTTTTGAAAACTTACTTTCCCAGCCTTTTAGCTGTGTAGTGTGGTGTTTAGTATTGCTGACATAATCAATGTCATCTTCACATTTATATTCTAAGCCATCTGTTACAACATTCACGCAATTCTCTCAAATTTGTGCTCAATTAACATCCCATATATTTTACTTATTTGATAGTCTACATCCTATTTTTTATTTGGTAATGTGGGGTAAAACAGATTCATTTCTCTATATATTTGGCTTTTGTTTATAAATTCTTATTCTTTAAAATAAATTCAGGAGTACATGATCCCTTTTGTCTCCTGGTTCTTATCACCTCTCAATGTTATTTAAGTAGGCATTATCATGCACTATAACAAAGGCCTTTCTGTACTCATTATATAAATTCTTTTTAAAAAAATGATAATAAAAGGCTGGAGAGAGAACAATGGTTATGCAAAGATATTTTCACAATTGAGACTCTGAGCTCTCAGGCTTAATCCCTGCCAACTACGTAACCCATAGCTGAGTAGTGCTTTGCTATGTATCTATTTTTCTTTCTGTTTCTCTCATTAAAATAACAAATTAAATATTTAAAAAGTAGTAAGATTAAAAACTTTGTTGCTTGGTAGATGCGAATCTTACCATGCTCAAGTACCCAGGATCAAGATCTCATGGGGAAGTTTCATAAACAGAAGAACAGTATTATATTATCTCTTCTGTCGTTTATCTCCCTCTGTCCCTCCACCTATATGTAAAAAAAGCTTCTGAGCACGGTAGACTCATGCAGGTTGATAAAAAGTCCCAGTATTGAGGGAGCCAGGCAGTAGCACAGCAGATTAAGTGCCTGTGCTACAAGAACAGCATAAGGATCCCGGTTCGAGCCCCAGTCTCCCCACCTGCAGGGGAGTCACTCCACAGGCCGTGAAGCAGGTCTGCAGGTGTCTGTCTTTCTCTCCCCCTCTCTGTCTTCCCCTCCTTTCTCCATTTCTCTCTGTCCTACCTAACAATGACAATATCAGTAATAGTAACTATAACAACAAGAAAAAAAAAAAACAAGGGCAACAAAAGAGAAAATAAAAAATAAATAAATAATAAATATAAAAAATTTTAAAAGCCCCAGTGTTAATTCTAGCAGGCATAAAAGAGAGTAAAAACAGTCAAAAAATAATATCAAGTCTATCTCATCTGATCTTTAAGACTTTCCTATATTCACTGTGAGATACATACATATATCTATCTATCTATCTATATATATATATATGTATGTATATATAAGGAGAGGTATAATGCTGATTAAATGTAACAACCAGAATATAGTAGTTGGTATAATATCTGATATGTACTGCTGTTAAGTTTCATATTACTTCTGTCATGATTTATTAGATTTTCCCATTTTAATGTCTTTATAATGATGGATAATTATGACAGTTCAGAATTGTTTTCTCAAACATTAGCTACTTCTAGTTTATATCCATAATATGGATAGCTTCCCATATGCAGAAAATTGGCAATTCATTTTTCTTTCTATAAAGCCCTTGTTTCGGTTCATACCTGCAAAAGTTTTAATCAATCTGTAACACAATACATGCCACTATTTTTAAACAGACAAAGGTTACAACTAACCTTTCCCTACATGAAAAGCAATATAGTTGACATAGTTTTTTCTCTGGATTCTAGTTCACTTTTTTTCCTGATTACTCTTATCTTTTATAGTTTTTATTCCTTATGGAATCATTTTTTTTAAGATAGCGATGGAATATTTTCTTCCCTTAACATTCCAGAAGCAAAAAGCTGATTGTGTGTGTTTTAAATGTGCCATCAAGTTCAGGAGTGGCGCCTGTCATTTTGACTAATCATTCCTCATCAATAGCCTGGATCACCATGATTATCCCCTGTTCTCTCTAAATCGTGGTATATTCTTCTTCACAAAGCCCCAGGGAATGTTTTTAAAGGTCTGGTATTATTATGAAGTTCCAATGTTTAAAATTTTAGAGTATCTCATTTGTTATAGTTCGAGGATCAATGTGAGTAGTATAACAAAAAGGATAATTCATAACTCCACTTCATTGACTTCCAAATACAAAGTGCATTTACACCTGCCATAATGAACTAGCCGTTTGAGCTGTATCAGTATACAATAGACTTAGACAAGAGAAGGTCTTTGTAGACCTCAGAGATATAATGACAACACCGTTCTCTTCAGGTTATAGCAGAGTAGACTGAAATAACATTGTTGTGCTCTGAATTAAAAACAAGAACTAGGCCAACCATATTTCTCCACTGACAGACTGAGATATGGATATTTCATATACTGAGGAATAGATAAATAATTTTATAAAGAACTGACCTGGGCGTCATGCAGAGTCTGAAGACAGAAAGGGCTCAGTTGTGTACCTATAGGGAGAACAAGAGAGAAGGGAATAAAAAGTGAAACCAAAAGAGATGTAGCCTTGGAACAAGTGTGCTCATCATTAAGGGTGTGCAGTCATGCCAGACAGAAATGTCAACAGATTCCCTTGAATTCATGACAATTCTTGGATGCTATCCTCACTGAGATTACAGTACATTTTAAAGAACATTTCCACTATCCCTTGAATAAGCTTGAGTAGATATTTTTTATTCCCTTCCACATTAAAGTCTTGCTATAACTCAAAACAGATAACATATTCTTGTGCATTTTATATTTTTCCCTCTAGCAAAATTATCTTACCCTGAAAAATGCCACCTTCATATCAAAGCGTAGCTCAAATATCCTCCTCTATGAACTCACCGTTTGTAAGGCAAAGGGTTTGTGTACCTAGTATGATCAATGAGTATTTTTATTTATCTCTATCAGATAACACTTTAACTTATAGCTTCTACTTCCTTGCCCACATGTTGAGTGAGTAAAGTACATAAAAAAACTGAGCTATCAAGATGACTCAGCTGGAAGCCTACTAATCATTTCCATGGCCCAGATTGACTAGGTATCTCTCTCTCTCTCTCTATCTATCTCTATCTCTCTATCTCTATTTATATACCTCTATATCTCTTTATATATCTGACAACATAACTTCAGAATGGCAAAAGCCAGGAGAGGAGAAAGAATGAAACCACAAAATTAAGAGATCCATTTTCATACGAATGGTTGAGGTACATTGATATGAACTGAGTAAATTTTATAGCCAAGGACGGAGGTTCAACAACAATTGATTAGACTGAAAAATAGTTTTCCAAGAGATCTAGTATCAGTATGTTCTTAATCCTAAATGCATTGCGAGAAGTGCTTAAATCTTGTTTTACAGCTTGTCTATACTACTTCACATATGGGAAAATCACCTATATTTTGATTTGTAAGTACAGAATCTCTTAAAAGATATTTAACATGCGATTGAGTGTGTTGGTTATTTGTTTGAAAATTTCATCATTTAGAGAGAAATTAAGAGGGAAGGAAAAAGAGAGCCGCCTGCCGCACCTCTTCATTATTTATAAAGCTCTTACCCAGGGGCTGAGGACCAGGGGCTTGAACCTGGATCTTTAAGCATGGTAATCTATACACTCTACCAGGTGCATCACCACCAGCCTGAGAATTCAGTGTGCAGGTTGGTCAGCTTGTCCTAAACACATGTGCGCCTATGAGCAGAGTGAGGACATACGGCCAACAAGAGAAACAGTCCTATTTGCTGACATCTGACCCCAGGCCCCCTGGGCCTCAGCCCCTAGCTTATGTCATTAGTGAGCACTGCTCTTTTTTATGTCAGAAATTTAGAAATCGAAGTGTAATATTTCAGTCGGAGTGACATTGAAAGAGAACAGATCAAAGTGATTCAACTGCTTCTCTGGCCTTGATCAGTTGGGCTTGTTTTATTCTAGTTGACATGGTCTAGGAAAGCACCATGAACCAAACTGCCCACATTTTCTGTAGCTTCTGAAAACCAGCTAGAAATGGTCATTTAAATTCCAAGCAGTAAGAATGTCAAAGAATTGTAGATACCAAAGCCAATGACACTGTATATCTTGTAGGCTATGTACTAATTGTCATACTCATTAGGGGTAGCTGGACTTAGCAGAGGCCACTAGATATTTACTCAAAGAAGATCACACTGCAAGTGACTTTCAAAGAGATTTTCGCATAATACTCTTCAGAAAATAGACAGGAACCTTCCATAAAACATATAAAGTATGAGAGCTTTAGAATAAAACATCACTCCCAAAGCTTTCCCCCTACAGGTGGGGCTGGGGGCTCAAACCTGGGTTCTTGTGCATTGCAAGGTGCACTCAAGCAGGTGAACCAAGACTCTGCCCACCCCTCTTTCACTTTCTTTTAAAACATGTTTACTTATTTCTTTTTCTTTTTTCTTTTCTTTCTTTTTTTGAGATAGACACAGAATGACTGGGTTGGGCGGTGGTAGCACAGCAGGTTTAGTGCACATGGCAAGGACGGACCAGAGTTAAGGATCTGGGTTCAAGCTCCTGGCTCCCCACCTACAGAGGGGTCGGTGAAGCAGGTCTGCAGGTGTTGATCTCTCCCTCTCTCTGTCTTCCCCTCTTCTCTCCATTTCTCTCTGTCCTATCCAACAATGACATCAGTGGCAATAATAACAATAAAGACAACAGCAAGGGCAACAAAGTGGGAAAAAAATAAATAGCCTCCAGGAGCAGTGGATTTGTGGTGCAGACACCGAGCCCCAGCGATAATCCTGGAGGAAAAAAAAAAAGAGACAGAATGATACACAGAGTGAAGCCAGAACACTGCTCAACTCTAGATTATGATGGTGCAGGGGACTGAACCTGAAAACCACTATGCTGTCTCTCTGTCTCTCTAAGGATATTTTTCTTCTTCTTCACTATATAAACTTTATTTTTTTAACTTCCCATGTGTATCAAACCCAAACTCAAGTTCTTCTGTTTAATTCCAAGCCTTCTATTACATTTATATTCCCAGCATATGTCTTCAAATACTTTCCTATACTACTCTTTCAGGGAACACAACATTATAAACTTGTCAGCTGAGCACTTTGTGGTTTCTTTTTGTCTTTCTTTTTTATTTTAAGACTATTTTTCCCTTTTTGTTTTATTGTCTTTGTGGTTATTATTATTGTTACTGATGTCAATAATGTTGGATAGGACAGAGAGAAATGGAGAGAGGAGGGGAAGACAGAGAGGGGGAGAGAAAGACAGACACCTGCAGACCTGCCACACCGCCTGTGAAGCGACTCCCCTGCAGGTGGGGAGCCAGGGGGCTCGAACTGGGATTCTTACGCTGGTCCTTATGCTTTGCGCCACATGCGCTTAACCCGCTGTGCTACCGCCCAGCCCCCACTTTTTTGTCTTTCTTTTCTTGTGAAAATTTCCATGAGGTCAGTTTTTTCTTAACTTAGCTGTTGTCTCCAAGGAGTTTATAAATGCTATGGATTTTGACAACTAAAATCAGGTTACCTTGCACAGACACAGCCACTGAAAATAAATACTTTTATATGGCTGCTATTGGTAACTCATTTCTCTACAGAGAGAATAAAAATGCTAGAGTCATAAATAATAGTGATCAGCCACGTGATTATCTCTTGAAGGACAGACAGTGAATCTGTCTTGTTTCATTTTTCTGATTAGAGAGACAATTCACATGGATGGCATATTCTATCTACTTAGCTCCCAGCCACCTTCAATCAGAATACCTTGCCAGTTATTTTTCAAATGGGTGGTTCAAACATGTTATTACACTATCACTTAATTGGTCTTCCAAATCTAATCTAGCTTTAGGCCATTATCTGTGCTTTTGTGAAGATCTGATCTAGAAAAATTTCATTCATTCAACAAATACTGATAACTTATAAAGCAATCACTACACATCAGACCTTAATCTAGACTCAGAAAATGTAGTAACGAAACAAAACATCTGTGCTCATGACTAGATAATCTTACACACACACACACACACAATAAAAAGGAAAATATATATCTCTGTAGGGGAGTCACTTCACAGGCGGTGAAGCAGGTCTGCAGGTGTCTGTCTTTCTCTCCCCCTCTCTGTCTTCCCCTCCTCTCTCCATTTCTCTCTGTCCTATCCAACAATGACATCATTAACAATAAAACAAGGGCAACAAAAGGGAATAAATAAATAAATATGTTTTTAATTTAAAAAAAAAAAGAAGTCACACTTGAATTGGACCAACTACCATATTTTACTATCAACTGTAAACCATTAATCCCCCCAATAGAGGGAAAAAGAAAACTTCATTGCATTATCTCTATGTCTCCTTATAGATTCATTTGTTTTCTTGAATCGTCAGATAACAAGGTGAACTGCAGTGAAGATCTCCTACAGACTCACTCTCTGCTTTCTGTGACACACCTCCTTCTTCCTTCCCTTCTGCTCAGTCAAGACTACCGCCTTTGGCTTAACATGACACTTGTTTCAACAACAGATACTGCACGGATCTCAATTTGACTGGTGAAGTTTGTATTCATAATACAGACACATGTGATCTATCGTCCTATGCAGGAAACTATCTAAAGTCATTATACATGTGATTATTCATTGATTTCTTATTGATGTTACACTGACAAATTGAAATGAGTTAATATGTAAAAAAAAAATCCATACTTCATAGACGCAATACTGAAAAAAATGGAAGGATGTTATGAATCTGTTCAACTGACATAGTGCCAATGGTGTGTTAGACACACAAAATCTGGAAAAAATACTTCACGATATGAAATTATAAGTTTATATATTTTTTATTTTTATATTTATTTTCCCTTTTGTTGCCCTTGTTTTTCATTGTTGTTGTAGTTATTATTGTTGATGTTATTGATGTCATAGGACAGAGAGAAATGGAGAGAGGAGGGGAAGACAGAGAGGGGGAGAGAAAGACAGACACCTGCAGACCTGCTTCACTGCCTGGGAAGCGACTCCCCTGCAGGTGGGGAGCCTGAGGCTCCAACCAGGATCCTTAACGTGGGTCCTTTCGCTTTGCGCCACCTGCGCTCAACCCGCTGCGCCACCGCCCGACTCCCATAAGTTAAGTTTAGATCTCAAGGCTAAGCGCAGGATACAGAGACCTGCTTCAATCTCAGTGTGATAGAAACATATGCAGTGCATAGGGAATCTCTATCAGAAAGAGTTGCCACGAACGTGGAAGAGTCCTCATTCAATCTCATCCTCTCCTGTGTCTTTGTCCACATAATAATATTCCAGTGGGGGAAAAAAAAAACACCAGAATCAAGGGCAGGAGAGAAATAAAATCAGCCCACTATATACCACATGCCTCCTTTAAAATTCCCCTTAATCTCCTGATGACCTTCATTCTCTTTAGTCAATCTCCTGAAACAATCTGATGAGGAACCTCCTGAGAAATAGCTGAAGCGCCTACTAGCGCCTTGGAGAGGGATTCATCACAGTGCTGGAATTCAGATTCTTTGAAATGACACCAGCTCACCAATACCAACATTACACAAAAAAGAATCTAAAGTAATACCAGACATCCAACAACTGTGTGTGGATCTTGACAGAAGGCATGCTAAATGCTAAAACACAAGTGTATTATTACTGAGAACCTGAAAAAGAAATTGCGTATGATTCGCTGGGAGAGTAACAATATATCCAACTATACGACAGCGATTCACAAGCCTCTTCAATCAGCTTCTAGCAGGAAGTGGTAGGTCTCCGCAAGGATACTAAGCCTTGTTTGTCAAACCTAGGGAGTAGAGGTTTCCACCAAGCGGGAGTCGTAAGACTTCAGCATCTAGGTCCACTTCTCCACGTGCCTGATTAGGAAAGGATCATCTGTCTTCAAAGAGAAATCTGTCAGGCTCATGATATGGGAGGAAAGGAAGCCATTAGGTCTTTGGCACTGAAGTCTTACTGCTGAGGTTTCAATAACACGACCAGAATTGAACAGGCCCAAGTGGCATACTGAAGAGTCAGCCTTAAGTGACTAATTCCTGGTGAGGGGAAGCCAGCTGTCTGAGGAGGGGAGCCAGTGAGCCCTTCAGGAGCGCTTCATTCTTCTAGCCCTGGCAAGTGAGGCTTGTGAATGCGGAAATAGTTGGGAAGGGATAAGATCCTAGAAGCAGTAGGAGAGTCTGACCATCAATACCACTGTCCACAGAGCAAATCCCACGAGTGAAGCCTACCTTTACCAAGGTCCACAGCCATGCCCCTTTGAGTTTCCACAGTGCCTCAGACCGCCATCCCATCTCTTTCCCTCTCTCTCTCTCCTGCTTTCCTTCTCAATCTCTGTCTCTGTACAATAATAAATAATAGGGGAGTCCGGCGGTAGCACAGCAGGTTAAGCGCAGGTGGCGCAAAGCGCAAGGACCGGCGTAAGGATCCCGGTTCGAGCCCCCTGCTCCCCACCTGCAGGGGAGTCGCTTCACAGGCAGTGAAGCAGGTCTGCAGGTGTCTGTCTTTCTCTCCCCCTCTGTCTTCCCCTCCTCTCTCCATTTCTCTCTCTCCTATCCAACAACACCAATAACTACAACAATAAAATTATATATATATATATATATATAAATGAAATATGCAACATTCAAAAGAAAACCCTGTGATACACTCAGCAAAAGAAACAGAGATTTTCACTCTATTGCTCCTGTAATAAACCTTGGTTGACTCATGTTGTTTTTAATTTTACAGAGTCCTGATTAAAGAGAGATAACAACAAGCGTGCAGAGAAATAAAATCACCAGCACTGGTGGTGATAAGTAAGGGATCAGCATTCCTTTCTTTGGGGAGTGTCTTTCTCTACAGCTTTCGTTCCACAACAATATTGAGAGGACACAGCAAAGAGAAGAGAATAACCCCCCAGTGAAAAGCAGACAAGTGTTTGATACTGGCTCTGGCACGGCTTGAAAGGGCTTCCAGTGTCATGTTGCTGACCCTTCACTTCCCTTGCAGGCAACCTTCATGGCAGCTTCAGAGCCCTGTGATGAATCGTGAAGTCATGCCGGGAGAGCCTGAGGGGGCTTCTTCGCGAGCACGTGCTCTCTGGGTTGGAGAGAACCCAACTGGAGCCACCCTAGGCTGCTGCGTGGGAGAGGGATCAGGAACTCGTGCCCATAGCTCGCAGGAGAGAGACTCTGGAACTCTCGGAGCCGGAAGGCAATCCCCAGTGTGTTCAAACAGAAGAGCAGCTGTATATATACTGGCCAAGGAGGGTGGAAACAGGATGTGATGTAGAGGGTGGAGTGAAAAGAAATTGGTGGAAATCAGGGTGTACTATGGGAGGGGGCGGAGCAAAATGACATCGTGAACCAGTGGGGATTAAACCAGTGCCCGAGGTAACTGGTTATGTAAATAGACCACAGGGATAAGCAGGGGGAAGCTGGAGTACTGGCCAACAAAGCCAGACCTGCGGAGCGGCCTCTTGGTTTCTTCACGGGAAGCCTCTCCCCGCCGGCCTTGCTCTTTGGGGCTGGGACAAGCTGGTCAACAGTGATTAATTACATAAATGGGAGGCAATAGATTTTGATAATCTCCCCCCTTCCTCAAAAAGACAATGAATTGTTCCCGACTGCAGGAGACCCTCTGCACAGCTGTTCAGCTGAAGTGTAACCCAGGGTAGACTTACTGCTGTCAGGGTGCTGCACTGCACAGCTCAGTGGTTTTGCTGATCAAAATGTCAGTGTTTCCTTGCAGACTAAGTGTTCTAACAGAAACTTCAGCCACGGTAGGAATATGTGCATCTATTGGACAGAATCTTTGCTCAGAGGAAAAAACAAAGTCAAGTTCAACAAATATAACGTTTGCAGGATTCTTTCTTCCTGCTAGAATTCCTAGCTTTCCATTGTGACACAAAAAGGAGAAAGTACAGTGTCAGCAAAATAAAGAGCTAAAACATACAAAGACCAGTTGTGTAAGGACTTGTTCTACGCCCCTACTCGCGACATGAAGAAACAGAGTCTGTGGGAGCTAGGCAGTAGCGCAGTGGGTTAAGCGCACATGGTGCAAAGCACAAGCCCCGGCTCCCCACCTGCAGGCTGTGAAGCAGGTCTGCAGGTGTCTGTCTTTCTCTCCCCATCTCTGGTCTCTGTCTTCCCCTCCTCTTTTGCTTTCTCTCTGGCCTATCCAACAACAATAGCTATGATAACAATAATAGTAACAACTACAACAAGGGCAACAGAATGGGGAAAAAATGGCCTCCAGGAGCAGTGGATTTGTAGTGCGGAAACCGAGCCCCAGCGATAACCCTGCAGGCCAAAAAAAAAAAAAAGGAAGGAAGGAAGGAAGGAAGGAAAGAAGGAAAGAAGAAAGAAAAAGAAAAAGAGTCTAGACCAGTGAACGTAACTGGGTTCAAGTCCCTGGGCCCCAACTACTTGGAAAAATGTTCACTAGCAGTGAAGTATTGCTACCGCCCTCCCCTTCCTCTCTCTCTCCTCCCTTCCTCCCTCTTTAACCTCGCCTTCCCTTTCAATTTCTCTACCAATAAAAGAATGGGGGAAAAGGTGTCCACTAGGAATCATGGATTCCTTATGAAGGCACCAAGTCCCAGCAATAACTCTGGCAGTAAAAAGAGAAAAAGAAAAAAGAAAGGAAGAAGGAAGGGAGGGAGGAAGGAAGGAAGGAAGGAAGGAAGGAAGGAAACAGTCTAATGGGCAGCTACAATAGAAGACTAGTCACTGCTGTGGAGTGCAGCATTTTGGCCTCATTGTTTTTCTGTTTTTGGATAATTTTTTTCTTTCTTTATTTCTTTTTGTTGCCCTTGTTGTTTTATTGTTGTAGTTACTATTGATGATGTTGTTATTGGATAGGACAGAGAGAAATGGAGAGAGGAGGGGAAGACACAGAGGGGAAGAGAAAGACAGACACCTGCAGACCTGCTTCACCGCCTGGGAAGCGACTCCCCTGCAGGTGGGGAGCCGGGGGCTCATCATTTTTAACAGCTGTATGGTTCTCCCTTGTGTGTCTGTACCAGCACTTCTTTAGCCAGTCATCTCTCACTGGAAATCAGAGTCGCTTCCAAATTTGGGCTGCTACACACCACACAGCTGAACGGGTCTTTTCAGATGTTTCTGGTTTCTCTGCGTGAATCCTCAGAAGAGAGATTACTGGGCAGCTCCATTTCTTGAGTTCAGATGAATCGCCAGACTGTTGTCCACAGGGGCTGGACTAACGTACATTCTGCCAGCTGTGTAGGAGAGTCTCCATCCCCACAGCCTCTCAGACAGTTGCTGTGTCTGTCTTTTCTCGTGTGTGAAGTCCTCACAGGTGTGAAGTGGTATCCCATGGTTTTTATTAACATTCCCCAAATAATTAGTAATTTCGAGCATTTTCCATATGCCCATTAACCCTTTGGATTACTTCTTTGGAAAAGATTCTGCCTGTACCTTTTCCCATTATTATCATAATTTAATTCAGAGGGGGGTTTGTTGTGGACAGTAAGTATAGTTGTTGAAATGTGCAAAATTTCCCGATTTTCTGCAAAAGGCTTTCACCTCCCGCCTAGGCTCTCCCCCACCATCCTGCACCAGGGACTGAAAGCCCTCCCTACCTCCCCCCCACACTGATACCCCTCCCCAGAGTCTTTTACTTTGGTGCCATACACCAAACCCAGTCCAGGTTCTACTCTGTGTTTCTACTTTCTGTTTTCATTTCTCAACTTCTGTCTATGAGTAGGATCATCCCATAGTCATCCTTCTCTTTCTGACTTATCTCATTTCACATGCCTTCCAGCTCCATCCAAGATGAGGTGAAGCAGGTGAATTCACCATTCTTAATAGCTGAGTAATATTCCATTGTGTATATAGACCACAACTTAATCAGCTGCTCATCTGTTGTTGGGCAACTAGGTTACTTCCAGAAGCTTCAGTGTCCTGATGTTTATGTTGCTTCTGGATTTTGGCTATTAGAAATTAAGCTGCTACGGATGTTAATATACACAGATCTTTTTGCTTGAGTGTGTTTGATTCCATAGGGTATATTCCCAATAGATTCAGAGAAAGCCTTTAAAAAATGTAACATCCCTTCATAATCAAAATATTACAAAAATGGGAATAGATGGAAAATTCCTAATCCAGTGTAGTCCAAATACAGCTAAACCTACAACCAACACATTAAATAGTGAGAAAATAAAAGCATTTCCACTTAGATCAGGTACCAGACAGGGCTGCCCACTATCATCACCATTACTATTACTACTCAACATAGCGTTGGGGGTTCTCGTCACAGTCATTCAGCAAGAGCAAGGAATTAAACAGATGCAGGTTGGAGAGAAGTTAAACTCTCTATTTTCAGACGATATGATAGTATACATAGAAAAACCTAAAGATTCTAGCAGGAATCTCCTGGAAATTATCAGGCAATATAGTAAGGTGTCAAACTACAATGTTAATATTCAAAATTTGGTGTCAGTCCCTTGTGAAAATACTTAGTGGGAAGAAGAAATCCAGAAATCAGTCCTAATTACTATAGTAGCAAAATTACAAAATGTCTAGGAATAAACCTAAGAAGCAAAAAAGACTTGTATACTGAAAATCATAAGCTACTACTCAAGGAAACATAACAGGATACAGAGAGGTGGAAAGCTATTCCGTGTCTATGAACAGAAACAATTAACACTGTTAAAGCCATATTCCGACTTAACTATAATTCCCATTAAGTTCCCACAATTTTTTTTAAATATTTATTTATTTATTTATTTATTTTCCCTTTTGTTGCCCTTGTTTTATTGTTGTAGTTGTTGTTGGACAGGACAGAGAGAAATGGAAGACAAAGAGGGGAGAGAAAGACAGACACCTGGAGATCTGATTCACCACCTGTGAAGCGACTCCCCTGCATGTGGGAAGCTGGAGGCTCCAAATGGGATCCTTATGCTGGTCCTTGCCCTTTGAGCCTTGTGAGCTTAACCCACCATGCTACCACCGGGACTCCCCCAAGCCCCTTTTATATGTATATAGGAATCTATCTCTATTTTATCTCTGTATACAACAAATCACATAACACCTGTGTCTGGAATAATGTTAATCTAATGTCAGCGATGATTGCTTTTATAAAATAGAATATAGTTCTGTAAAATATAAAGTAGAATTTTCTTGTTTTTTGTTTTGTTTGTTTAAATATTTATTTTATTTATTTATTCCCTTTTGTTGCCCTTGTTGTTTTATTGTTGTAGTTATTATTATTGTTGTTGTCGTTATTGGATAGGACAGAGAGAAATGGAGAGAGGAGGGGAAGACAGAGAAGGGGAGAGAAAGATAGACACCTGCAGACCTGCTTCACCGCCTGTGAAGCGACTCCCCTGCAAGTGGGGAGCCGGGGGCTCGAACCGGGATCCTTATGCTGGTCCTTGTACTTTGCGCCACCTGCACTTAACCCGCTGCGCTACAGCCCGACTCCCAAAGTAGAATTTTCTTATGCTTATGGGGTTATGCTTTTAACAGCTTGAAAAATTTATGAACACATATAACTTGTAAACTAGAAATAGAATTTTTAAGTGTCTTGTTTTGGGCAAAACAGTAACTCAGAACAGCATGGCTACTTAGACTGATTTCAAAGCTATCAGTGGACCTACATGGATAACGGTCTACAGTTTCAGAAATCTGACATTGGGGATAGTGGTCTACAGTTTCAGAAATCTGACGTTGCTTTTCCTGATCTTTTTGAGCTTCGTGGTTATTTAAAGGCCATGATGAGACAGAGTGTTGAAAGTAAATATCACTTCTGAAATGTTGCATTTGTGAAAGCTGTGAAGTCAACAGGAAGTGTTTTGATTGGCCTGGCATGCAGGATGACGCAGCGTGGCCTAGAAATTAAAATGTTCTCGTTTGCTCCTGTACTTCCCATGAAGTATAGCAAATGCTTTCGCAAACCTTATGGTGATGCCCTGGCATTGACGTTTGCTGACCGCCTGATACGCTGTTGCTCTTTTTTTTATATGTTTGTTTTGTTTTTTTCTTTCTTTTTAAATGTATTTTCTTTTTATTATTTTTAATAGGACTGTATATTAACACCATTCCCACCAAAGGTGTGTGCCCCTACCCCCTACAGTAGAGCTGAAAATCTACCCTCCCCTCCCCCCAGAGTTTATAGCTCCATTGCAAATACTCCAAACTCAGTCAAATTCTACTTTGCATTTCCCTTTCTGTTGTTTTTTCTCAGCTTCTGCTCATTCCATACTTATCTTTCTCTTTCTGGCTTAGCTCACTTCACATAACTCCTTCTAGCTCTTCTCTCTCTCTCTCCCTCTCTCTCTCCCTCTCTCTGTTTCTGCTGCCACACAAGATGTCAGTATGTTCTTCACTTACTGTGGCTGCACATGATAATTGTATAGCGGCAGCCCACCCACCTCTGGGTCGACTGCCCATCTGTCCGTCCATCCTTTTCGGTGATTTGGTATATGGACCCCTGCTACATGCCCAGGGGGCAGCTCCTCTGTGCAGCTGCCCTGGGAACTGAGCAGGGAGACTGACCTAGAGGGCAGATGCCAAGCAGGGCCAGAGCCCAGGGGAGTGCAGGGGAGCTGGCTCCCAGCCCTGTTAGGGGCCTGCCTCTGCCTGCCTCCTGGCCCGAAGAAGTCTCCTTTCAGGGTGATGGTATTCCATTATCTGATGGAAGAATGAGCTGCTCTGTGGTCTGGGAGGTGGCATAGTGGATACGGGGTTGGACTCTCACCGTGAGGTCCTGAGTTTGGTTCCCAGCAGCACATGTACCAGAGTGATCTCTGGTTCTTTTTCTCCTCATATCTTTCTCATTAATAAATAAATAAAAACTTAAGGAAAATAAAGAATTAAATGTTGTGAAAATACTTTAACAAGTTTACTCCAAAAATACTATTTTTTTTATCATGTTGAGTGAAATAAGTCAGAAACAGAAGGATGACTATGGGATGATCTCACTCTCAGGCAGAAGTTGTAAAACAAGATCAGAAAAGAAAACACAAGTAGAACCTGAAATGGAATTGGCGTATCGCACCAAAGTAAAAGACTCTGGGGTGGGTGGGTGGGGAGAATACAGGTCCAAGAAGGATTCAGAGGACATAGTGGAGGTTGTATTGTTATATGGGAAACTGAGGAATGTTATGCATGTACAAACTATTGTACTTACTGTTGAATGTAAAACATTAATTCCCCTATAATAAAAAAAAGGAAAAAAACAGTATTTTTTAGGACCCGGTTCAAGCCCCCAGTCCCCACCTGCAGGGGGAAAGCTTCACAAGTGGTGAAGCAGGGCTGCAGCTGTCTCTCTGTCTCCTTCCCTATCTCTCCTAGCCTCTCGATTTCTGGCTGTCTCTATCTAATAAATAAAGATAATAAAAAATTTAAAATATATATTATTTTTATTGTATCAAATAAGTATGTGGTTAAATATAAAATGAGACAATGTTGCCTAATCAGTTAAGGCTAATTATACTTAAAAAGATCAATCAAGGAGAATGCTTGTTCACCGTGTGTATTATCATGTACATAGACAAGATAAACAAAGAGGTTTTTTCTTAAGTCATTTTCATATTCAGTGTCCAACTCTTTGAATTATTTTAGTTGGCATTCTATATATTTTTTTTCTACACATGTTTATGTGTTTGTTTTGTTTTGAAGCAGTGTTAGGATCTGGCACATCAGTGATCCCACAACTACCGAGTGACTTTCCATTCCTCAGGAAGAAAAAAAGAAAAAAAACAAAGAGCAGACACAGAGAACTACACTGTAGCCCCAGCCCATGGAACAGTGTCCGAGATGAGACTTCCGTATGGGCGCAAACCCAGGACCCACCACAAGGTAAGCCAGGAGTGGTACTGGAGGAGCCGCCACCCAGTCTCTACAGTTTTCTTTTAAAAGTCACTGTGAAAAACCGAAGTCGTTACGCTCTGGCCTTAGGCAGGTAGCTCACAGAGTAGCACACACATCAAGATGGACAGGGACCCAGTTTCAACCCCGGGCCACCACATCAGAGAGAAGCCTCTTGAGCAGTGGACAAGCACTGAATCTGCTCTCCTTCTGTATGTTTCTCTCCCTCTGCCTTAATCAAACTAAAAATCGAACAAAACAAACAGAAAATAAAAGCAACTGGGAGCACTGAAGTTCCGGAGACATTCAGTCCCTGCAATAACACCTGGGGCAGAAAAAAAAAAAAAAAAAAACACAAACTTTTTTGGTTTGCTCTCCTTCTTAGATGCTGTAAACCCATTTACATGCTTTATTTTCATTTTATTGTCATTTTAAAAATTGTTTTATTTAATTAATTTGAAAGGGCTTGAGGCTGGTATAATTTTACTCTTCCAGACCATTGCAGTTCTTTCCTTAGTTGCCACCAAGGTTATCGCCTGGACAGGGTGCTCACAAGCTTACTGATCTCGGCAGCTATTGTTCTCCTTTCTTTTATCTCCTAGGACAAAGAGAAATTGAAAAGGGAGACAGAGGTAGAGGGGAAGAAAGAGAGTTGCCTTCAACAGGGCTGCATCACTACTGAGGATTTCCTCCCTTTAGGTGGGAGCCAGGGGCTTGAACTCAAGTCTTTGTTGATGTGTGTGTGTGTGTGTGTGTGTGTGTGTGTGTGTGTGTGTGTGCGCGCGCGCGCGCGCGCATGACAGAGGCTGGCCCCTCCTGGTGAGCTTCCTTCTTTAGTTCAAGGCAGGCAGTGAGCTCTAGAGAGAGAATACAGCCTTCAGAGTTTCCTCCAGGGCCATAGGTTACAAAGTCGGCCTCTTAGCAGCCCCTCATGGTAATTTTCAGACTTAGAAAGAGAATGTTGGAGGGAATGGCATCTGTGAGGAGCCATCCTCACCCCCCAGGAGGAAAACAAACAAACGAACAAGAATTGCCAGAGTAGAGCATGTCCTTGTCAATGTATCTAGCTGCTCTCAGTGTTACTGTTGATAGACTAGGACAAACTAGACTGCAAACTAGACTGTTTCCAAACTGACATCTAGGAGCGCCCGCTGCACCTTGCTGCCTTGTCACTGTTACTCCTTTCTGTGTGTTTGTTAGTTTCAATCCCTCCAGTACTGTGTGTCCTAGAGACCAATACAGGTAAGACGTTTTGTTCCTGACCTTTTTCTCATCCTGTAGTTTATAAATTATTGGAAGGGGTTCAGTATCAGTTACCTATTTCTGCCATAAAATATCACCGCGCACCGAGTGACTTAGAATTCAAAACTTATCATCGAATGTGGCTGATTTTCCGTGTTTCTAAAGATTCAAGATGAAGATGTGGGCCATGCCACTTTGCTGGCCCATGTTTGCTTTGTGCTCCCTGGAGTGGAGAGCCAGCAGAGAACGGGGCTCCACCTGCATCTGTCCCCAGCATCTGTCCACTTGCATCTGACCCCAGCAGCCACCTGGTCCCTCCCAGGGCCTGGTCCGCAAAAGACACGTGCTCTTCCTGGAGGGCTGCCTTGCAGACCCCCACAATGGGAGTTTTGGTCTTTTGCAGGACTAGTGATATAAGCTGAATGCTTTTTTTCTCCTGGCCCGCTGTGGCTGGGGGCCTCAGCTCCCTGTCAGGCAGTCACTAGGACGCACACACACAGTGGACTGTGCTTTGAGCTTTCTGGTAGTGGCTCTGTTTCCTGCTTTTAGTACAGTTTCTTTTTATTAATCACATGGCAGGGACTTTATATAAAATCAGCTTAGTGTTTGATCATTTATACCAACCATAGGCTAATTAAAGCACTGTAACATGTGACAACAAACATTTGGTAAGTTAGATGTATCAAACGTGTATTAAAATTGACGATACTTTCGACATGCAGTGGGTTCAGCATCAGTCAAGGACTAGATTCATGACAGAAAATAATAGCCAAGCAGTTCATTGCAAGAGAAATGACACAGTGACAGGCCATTGCAACAGTCAGCTCTGAGGACCAGATTTTAGTTTCCAAATATCATTTTCTAATCGACACATATGAAAGACATTTTTTTTAATCTTACTATAGTACGCAGAAGGTTCTCAGGCAACAGTTGCACCTATTTCTTTTTCAAATTATCATCAAATGGATAGTTAATATTAAGTTCAAAATCTACAGCACACAACTTACCATCTACTCATATGGAGGTAAGATGATACCACCAGTTTCTTGCATGTGCAGTAGTGGAAATGGTTCTCATGCAGTCTTCATGGTCAGCAGCTGTAAAATGGTAAGACACATCCCAATTTCAGAGGCAAAACACAAAACAAAACATGAGGGAAAAGTGTGCAAAGTGGAATAAGACACAGCGGTTTACCCAGCTGCACACACACATTACCCTGCTCAAGGACCCAGGTCCAGTCTGGTCCCCACCTGCAGGAGCAGTGAAGTAATATGGCAGGTATCTCTTTCTCTCTCTCTCCTTTCTAAATTTCTCCTCTCCCTTTCTAAATTTCTTTCTTTTCTAGCAAATTAAAAAAAAAAATTAAAAATCTTAAAAAAAAAAAAAAAAAGGCCTATGAGAGTGGTAGATTCATCGTGCAGGCACCAAGCTTCGGCAATAGCCCTGTTGACAAAATAAATGCATAAAGGAAGGAAGGAAAGAAGGGGAAGGGAGGGAGGGAGGGAGGAAAGGAAGAAAGGTGGAGATGCCAAACCTGAGAGGTCAGCCCTCTGCATCCAATAATCTAGTAAGACCTTCCCTAAGCCATGGGGCTACATAGTCCCACCTCAAATGGCGCACATTCCCTAACAAGTCACAGACTCTAGACACAGATGAGGGCCTAAGAGACGGAGCACATGTGGACGTGCATCCACATTAGGGGGAGGATATAGACCAAAGTGAAAACCTAAAACAACAACAACTCAGTAGTCTTCTGTGATTACACTTCGACTGAATAAGCTCAGCAAGCCAGTAGAAGCACAGAAAGAAGACATCATAAACTGCCGCATCAAATATTTACTTGGCAAAAGGACACATGTACTAAAGGGTCATTGTCCCTACGACAACCTCTAGTAAGATCATCAAACAAGTCAAATGCAGCAAAACTTAATAAGCTTGTCAGATAAAGAAAGGACTTAGGGAGTTGGGCGGTAGGTGGGACAAAATGCAAGGACCAGCGTAAAGATCCAGGTTCGAGCCCCCAGCTCCCCACCTGCAGGGGAGTCGCATCACAAGCAGTGAAGCAGGTCTGCAGGTGTCTGTCTTTCTCTCCCCCTTTCTGTCTTCCCCTCTTCTCTCCATTTCTCTCTGTCCTATCTAACAACGATGACATCAACAACAGTAACTACAACAACAATAACAAGAGCAACAAAAAGGGGGAAAAAAAAAAAAGAACTACAAAAGCTGGGTAAGGGCAGGAGACTGGCTCACTTTAACGACAGTCTTTTTGGTCAACACTAAGTCACCCATCATCTGAGGCCCCAGTCAGAGGATCCTGGGATTCCCACACAGGTATGATGGGCCTCGACTTCTAACAGACCCCTCTCTCCACTGTCACTGGTCACTTCCATCAGGAACATCATCACAAGTCCTCCTGTGGCCCCTCCGTGACCTGCCCTCACAGACCCTCACAGGTCCCAGCCATGGCAGGGACCCCCACTCCCTGAAAAGAGGCCGGTCAGCCCACTCTGCCCCTCGAGGAAGACGGTTCCTGCCATGAGTGCAGCCTAGAATGTTTCCAGCTGGGACCATGGACTGTGAGCTCAGACTGACAGGGACTCAGAGGCCACACAGGCTCCTGTGCTGAATAGGAATAGACACGGGCCCTGGGTCAGATTGCTGGGGCAAACAGTTAATGGTTCAAGCTTACCTCACTTCTCACATTGAAAATGGTCCCTTTCTGTAGCTCTTACCTCACTGCACACCCCTCACACATGCATAATTGCATTAGTGTAACTGTCAGCCAGCATAAACAGACACCAAATAGCATCACACATCTAACAACTAATACTGGTAAATATATAAAAAGCTTGCAACTAGGTAGACTCAAACAGAACTTGATGAACTCACAAAGCTGACATCATGTATACCCACATATTATGAGCACAAAGGACTCCATCACCTGGCAGGGAAATCAACCTTCACACAGTAATTAAAAGATGCCATCAGAGAAGATAGTCAAGATTTAAGCCCTCAGCCAATCTCACCTAGATTCTAACTGTATAAGTTCATTTAAAGTAGCCTCTAAAATAACTAAAATAGGTCTACTAACTATCTACTAAATGGAGTTCTTCATGAACTATTCCAGTCTTCAGGTTCATGATTAGTTAACAAATGTTTTGGCTAGTTCATGATTAGTTAACAAATGTTAATTTTTTTTCAGCCACCAGGTCCCAGATGCTAACATGATGCCAATGGGACTTCCCTGGGCAGAGGACCCCACCAATGTGTCTTGGAGCCCAGCTTCCCCAGAGCCCCACCCTACTAGGAAAAGAGAGAGACAGGCTGGGAGTATGGACTGACCTGTCAACGCCCATGTGCAGCGGGGAAGCAATTACAGAAGCCAGACCTTCCACCTTCTGCACCTCACAATGACCCTGGGTCCATGCTCCCAGAGGGATAGAGAATGGGAAAGCTATCAGGGGAGGGGATGGGATACGGCGTTCTGGTGGTGGGAACTGTGTGGAGTTGTAGCCCTCTTATCCTATGGTTTTTTGTCAGTTTCCTTTTTATAAATAAAAAAAATTTAAAAATCAAATCAAATCATTATTAATAAAGGAATCTCTATAAGTGTGTTTTAGATTCTAAATATGTTCTTCTTTTAATTCATTTATTATAAAGCATTCAATATGAGCTCCTGTTTGGGGTCTGATTTGTTCTCACACTGGATGAGGAGATAATGACAGTCTGTGGTACATTTCCTCTCCAAATGACCCCAAAGACTAACTCAGAAAAACAATGCATAGCCTGATAGAGAAGCACACAATTGCAGCTAGAATGTAGCCTTACCCCACACAGTTCCCTTCCATTATCAACAAGTGAAGCCTGGGTGAACAAAAGATGACTTGGCAATGGTAATACCAATTCTAGGCGCAAAAGAGGCTTTGGAAAACATTGTAATAACTGTAAAATTATTGCAAAATAAATGGTGGCTTGTGCTAAATGTGTATGTTTTGATTGTTCACAGTTTAATTACTGACCCATGTACACCACTGTTCCCTTTTCATGTCAAAGCTACTCACTTAAAGTCATTTATGATGTTGTTATTGCCTTAGCAGAAAGTTAAAAGCCAAAAAAAAAAAATTTTTTTTGTCTTTGAATGGCAAATAAGACTCAGGAATCTTTGTATTCCTAGATATTGCTAGCATCTTCATAATCACTAGAGTAGACAGATTAGGCAGCCACCATTTAAGACAATGTAACACAAGCAGGATACAGAAGTAAGTACTTTGGCATCAAAAGTCAGGTGGGAAGGTCACGTCTTTCATTACGCCCTATCTAACTTCCTCCTTAGTGTTCCAGTCTAGGGGTAAAGGTGATACGCACAGCACTGTCGTGATCATTTACTATGTTCACACGCAGAGATTTCCTGATAGTATAGCACCAAGTGATGGTTATTTCTCACATTTAAAATATTCAGACTCTAAGGGGCCAGGCAGCAACAGCGGTGCACCTGGTTGCGCGCACATGTTACAGTGAGCAAGGGCCCAGGTTCAAGTCCCCATCCCCACTTGCAGGGGGAAAGCTTTGTGAGTAGTGAAGCAGGGCTGTAGGGGTCTCTGTCTCTCTCCTTGTAGCCCCCCTTCCCCTTTCATTTTCTCTGTCTAGCCAATAAAACTAAACCTTAAAAAAATTAAAAATACTCATACTTGATTCACATACAAGTGATTTCCTTCTTTTATTTTACCTTAATGAAAGATGAGGAAATACTCATGGATGCCGTGATTTGCCTTTGAAGTTAACTTTTTTGTGTATAACCTGCATCCCCATAACTAAAGATGTCTCAATGTCAAGAACTTTCTTCTACATTTTGTAATACACCCCCCCACCCTGTACAGCCTGAAAAATGTCCCGAAGGACATAAAATAAATTCTTACAAATAAAAAACTGTAAAAAAAAACATCAACTGAAGCATTACAGTCGCAAGTGAGTTCCAAGATTAATAACAGTGCTTGCACTGAGGTTGTGGATTTTGGCTTAGACAGTATAGAAAACGCTTCTCTTGCCAAATCAGAGCGTGGTAAGTCTGTTCTACTGCCAGCACTATGTTCCTTCAAATCCTGTCACAGCAGATCTGTGGGTGTTGAGAACTTTAATATCTCAGAAATAAGTATGCTACGCTTAGGGGGAAAAATACCTAGAGATGGAGGCAGACGGTGGTGCACCTGGTTAAGCGCACACAACATGAGCCACGGTGACCCAGTTCGAAGCCCTGCGCCCCAGCTTCAGGGAGAAAACTTCATGTGTGGTGAAACAGGGCTGCAGGTGCCCCCTGACTCTCTCTCTCTCTCTCTCTGTTTTAAAGTTTTAATTTTTATTATTTATATTTATTCATAGGATAGAAACAGCCAGAAATCAAGAAGGAAGGGGGAGACAGAGAGACACTGGCAGCCCTGCTTTACCACTCTCAAGGCTCAACCCCTGCAAGTGGGGAGCAGGGGTTTGAACCAGGGTCCTTGAGCATTGTAAGATGTGTGTTTAACATGGTGCGCCACCACCTGCCCTCCGTCTATCCCTCCCTAGCTCTCCTGCACTCTCAATTTTTCTCTGCCCTATCAAGTATAACAGGAAAGGAGAGAGGAGGAAAGGGGAGGGGAGTGAAGGGGACGGGAGGGGAGCAAAGGAAAGGAAAGGGGAGGGGAGAGGAGAGGAGAGGAAAAGAAAGATCACTAGTGACAAATTAGGGTTTATTTTAAGCAAATTTTGTATGATATCTATACCTACTGATAATGTCTAAGAAGCCAAAGATTCTTTGTACTAATTAAAGGAATCATCACACATACAAAATCAGTTTTGCTGCCGAATCACAAAGACACAGGAGCCATCAATGACCAGACTAAGTCCCACACTGTTGCGTGAGCCAGCACCCAGCCCTCTTCCTCATGTCTGTCTACACACAAACATGTGACATTAAGAAACTGCAAATATTAGTTAACAGACGTCTAAGAACCTCCCAGGTATTATGTTTCAAAACCAATGCCAAATTTTATCAGGCTTTTTCAAATTGCCATACATTTTTAAGGATTTATTTTAATTTATTTCATTTGCGTGAGATAGAGAAAAGGGAGAGAGAAAAAAAAAATCCATGAGCCTAAACAATACATTCATCCAGGGGGCCTGATGGTAGGGAACAGAGTACTGAGCTCAAGTACACATGCAAAGACTTGGTTCAAGCCCCAGATCCCCACCTGCAGCAGGGGCACGTCATGAGTAGTAAAGCAGGGATGCAGGGGTCTCTCTGTCTCTCTCCCTCTCTATCTCCACCTCCTCTCTCAACTTCCCTCTGATCGATCCAATAAATACGATGGGAAACAAATGGCCAACAGGTGTGGTGGATTTGTAGTGCAGGCACCAAGCCCCAGACACTGCAGACACTGGAGAAGGAGGGGGAGAGAGGGGGAGAGAGGGGGAGAGAGAGGGAGGGAGAGGGAGGGAGAGGGAGGGAGAGGGAGGGAGAGGGAGGGAGAGGGAGGGAGAGGGAGGGAGAGGGAGGGAGAGGGAGGGAGAGGGAGGGAGAGGGAGGGAGAGGGAGGGAGAGGGAGGGAGAGGGAGGGAGAGGGAGGGAGAGGGAGGGAGAGGGAGGGAGAGGGAGGGAGAGGGAGGGAGAGGGAGGGAGAGGGAGGGAGAGGGAGGGAGAGGGAGGGAGAGGGAGGGAGAGGGAGGGAGAGGGAGGGAGAGGGAGGGAGAGGGAGGGAGAGGGAGGGAGAGGGAGGGAGAGGGAGGGAGAGAGAGGGAGAGAGAGGGAGAGAGAGGGAGAGAGAGGGAGAAGCAACACATCCAACTCTCCAGAGCCAATCCAGCAAGCCCAGGCACGAAAGTCTCCACCAAGTAAGGTATTTCCCCAGCTAGCCTGGATTGTTGCTGAGAAATTTCACTTCAGAAACAGGTCAAGCAACATTCAGTTTCTGTCAACAGAGTCAGTTTGGTGAACTATCAGTCCAGACTTAGAAGATACAAAAAGAGAGAAATGCTTTAGCCTTATATACGTGGGAGTCTGAAGATCTAAATCTTCAAGCTAAGAGCATAGGCTGCAAGGTTTACATTTAGAGAAAAAAACTATTTCTATGCAGTAAAAATATGCCAAGCTCTTTCATGCTTTAGAAACACTCCTGAGAAGGCAAGACCGACACAGCCAAGGCGTCCTCTCAGTTAAGTTTGTGAGTTTGCTTGATGACCAGAGGGACCCGAGAGAGTCTGCCATCCAAGTCCTTCATACTAGAGAGTGCCTTGAGTTTGGAGCCCAAACTCCTTCATTCTGTGATCGATCGTTATTTGAGGGTTAAGACTCCTAAAGCTTGGCATTTCAACTCTGGGGTCTCATTCTCACATCTGCAAAAGAAGGAAAATAATTCTCCCTTTCGGGCTATAAGGACAATCGTCTTCATCTTCTGCTGCCCCTGTCAACAGCGACCGCACCCTCGGGGACTGACAACACTGCCCAGCCACTGCTTTCTGGGTCCAGCGGCCACACATCTGAAAAGAATCACACTGGGCAAGTCAAAATCCTGCAGAGAGAGAGCCTGTTACCTTACTATCCAGGGCTTCTAGAGGCTGCCTGCATGCTGGCTTCCTGCACCATCTTCTCACTCTGCCACTGACGCCCCTCCCTCTCCCGCCTCCCCTTTTCAAGGACACTTTTAATTGCAACTGGATGCACATGGGGACGCCAGACTGCTTTCCCCAGCAACTTTAATTCTACTGCGAGGATCTTTTGCCTTTTCCCATTAATAGCACACTAGCAGGTGGTTCTGAGGGGTGGAGGTGGGGGTGGGAGGTCAGAACATGGATACTTTGGGGGGAGCAATACTCAGCCCATCATCACATTGCCTCCGGTCATATGCCACCGTGTTTTAGTTAGTTTTCTGTCAGGAGAAATAAGAAAGAAGAAGCCAGGGTCTCCTTGCTAATTAAGTCAAAGTGGAGCTCACCTTACCCCCAGGCAGGTCCAAAGATGAGGACCAGAAAGAAGTAACATGTTGCAGTGTTGCAGGAACACACAATTAGTAGCAGACTTCTGAAGACAGGTCAGTGGGTTTCAAAATGAACTTTTGACCCCAAGTTGCCTAGAACAGCTCTACTTTCATAAATTTAATTCTTAATTTTTTTACCAAATTTCTTTTGCGAGTCTCCTGTTCCCTCTCTGTAAAATCAGGATAATATTACTTACCTCCAAGGCTTTTTGAAAATGGTTAAATGAGAAAATGCATGTAAAGAGCTTAGCCAAATCTGTGTGAAATATCAGAGCTCCTGTTAAGTTCCAGAAATGTCCTCAATGCCCTGGATAAGTGCGTTCACCTGACAGGAGCAGTTACACTAAGTCCTGAGGCCCTCTGGAGTCTGAGCACTTGACTACACTGATACCATGGTCTTTAGAGTTTATAGTGCAAGATCGTGTAAAAAGTTTTATATATATATATATATAGCCAATTAAAATATTTTCATGTAGAACATGGACTTTACACACTATCTTTTCACCCATTAAGCAGAGGTATAAAGTGTCAAGTTCTGGAGAAATATATGAAAGTTCATTACTAAGCCTGGTCAAATCTACTAGCTCCAGATACAATAGACTCTAAATACAGGACCTATGGGGATCACAGAGGTCATATTTTAACATATGTGCACATACATTATTTCTCCGTATGTGAATGTGTATATACCACATTGTACATATTTATGTACACATATATTCTTTAAATATGAGTATATATATATATATCACAGACATATATGCACATATGTTAAAACAAGGCTAATTTACACAATTTTCGAAATTTATTATGAAGGGGTTGTAATTAGTAAGGCCTAATTCAAGCTAAATCTGTCTTTTCCTTAAGTATAAACAAGATAATCTCTCTATTTCTCCCACCCCTCTCAATTTCTCTCTTTCCTGTCAAATAAAAATCAAGTAGAAAGAAAAAAGAATGGCTGCTAGGAGCTGAGGATTCGTAGTGCCTGCACCCAGCTGCAGCAATAACCCTCGTGGCAAAATAAATAAAGAAATTCATTAAGGAAACGTAAGCTAGATAATCACTTTCTGGTGGAACACTTCAAGAAAAGACGTGTGAGTGAAAGACTCTGGAAGTCCAGGGCAACCAGATCATGAAATGAATGGGTGACCTAAGAGTTACAGTGGGTGAGCAAAGAATATGATACTTTATACACTTATATTTACACAATTTTAGAAATTTATCATGAAGGTGCTTGGTGCTTAGTAAGGCGTAATTCAAGCTAAATCTGTCTTAAGTATAAACTAGATAATCTATTTCCCCCACCCCTCTCAATATCTCTCTTTCCTGTCAAATAAAAGTAAATAAAAAATAAAAGTAAAGAAAAAAAATAATAATAAAAATAAAATGGATAGATTCCCCAAGTCAGGAGACCTGGAGTAACAGCGCTAATGCAGACATCTGTCCAGCTCCATAGCAAGAGCTTCTGAATAAATGCATGTTCCTGGGTAACTACGACATTTTAGTAGTTAACTTTCTAGATCTGATTTAAGTAGCATTTATTTATTTATTATTGGATAGAGACAGAGAAATTAGGGAAGACACTGCTCATGAAGCTTTCCCCCTGAAAATGGGGGCCAGGGGCTTGAACCTGGGTTCTTGCACACTGTAATGTGTTTGCTTAACCAGGAGCACCACTGCTTCTTCTTCTAGCATTTGCCCTTCTTCCGTAGCCAGTCAACAGGTCAGGTTGAAAGCTGTCAGGAGCTGCTTGTTGCTGGCTTTGAAAGTGACTGGGATGGGCCCCAGTAAGTCAACATTCTACAAATTCAATTTAATTACAAAAAGAAAAATCACAAGTTTTAGGGAGTCTAAAAATTGTCTCAAATTATATTAGAATATATATCCAATACTATTAAATGATTTTCTGAAAAAAAAAATCAATTAGGATATTTGATCTCCAAAACATCTAGGTTGAAGTACTGTTGAAGCTTGATTTTCAACCCTGCAAATAGGGCGTTTGAAAGAATTATTTTGTTGTACTAACAAGTAAAAATCTGAGCAAGCTCAAAAGGCAACAAATTTTCTTGGGTTTATATGATAAGGGCAAGACACCGGGAAACTTGCCTCCTGACACTGGAAAAACATCCCTGAATAAGGGAGCCTCTGCTTCCTGAGGTAAATTCAGGAGCAGGAATCAGTAGGCAGGTGCTACAATTGGAAAACCCTGAACTATAATTGACACATTGCTAGACAGCAAATACAGAAAACTGAGTGGAATGAATAAAGAGACCCAGTCAAGCCTCCTCGCTGATAATGTGAGATGATTTACTAGAGATATTTCTCAAGTAAAATCAGAAGAAAATGTTCTCTTCTGAAGGGAGGGCAAAAAAGCAACATTACTAAGCAGGATTAAAGAGAACATTTCTATCAACAAAGCTGCCCCGCCGGAAACTAATTAACCAGGCAGTAATTTACCTGGGAAAATAAAACACCCAGCTTCACCTGGCTCTAGCATTCCTCCTGGACGAAGAGGGTGCTCCTTTAGCCAAAGTGGCCCAACAGAAAGGTAAGAAAAACACTCATATTTCGCACAGTGCAAAGGTATAGCTTCATAATTGAAAAAATACAGAACATCTCGCACACGCACACGCACAGGCACACCAAGGCCTGTTGGCACCAGT
This sequence comes from Erinaceus europaeus, assembly GCF_950295315.1. Classification (NCBI taxonomy): domain Eukaryota; kingdom Metazoa; phylum Chordata; class Mammalia; order Eulipotyphla; family Erinaceidae; genus Erinaceus; species Erinaceus europaeus. The sequence goes on from NC_080177.1 coordinate 83,607,180, forward strand.
TCCTTTTATACAATATCATGCTCTGTTATCAGAAAGATAAGGAATGCCTAAAGGTAAAAGAACACTTTTGTTGGTCTTATTTCCATTTAATGTTTCAAGAAATAAAAAAACAGAATAGCAATGAATATCACAACTTTGGGAATAAAAATAAAAAATAGTTGAAGTACAATATGAATTTGCAGGACAAAACAACTACAAAAAAGGTTGAACTGTAAAAAAAAAATGTGAACTGTGAACCAAGATACAGTTTTCAAGGCAAAAAAAAAAAAAAAACAATATTCAAATAACTGACAGGAAAAAAACAAAAAGGTGTCCATTTAATGCTATATTTGGGAGACAGTATGATGGTTCTGTAAAAATCCCAATTTGGGAGTCAGGCGATAGCACAGCAGGTTAAAGTGCACATGGTGCAAAGCGCAAGGACCGGCGTAAGGAACCTGGTTCAAGCCCCCGACTCCCCACCTGCAGGGGAGTCGCTTCACAGGCGGTGAAGCAGGTCTGCAGGTGTCTGTCTTTCTCTCCCCCTCTCTGTCCTCTCCTCCTCTCTCCATTTCTCTCTGCCCTATCCAACAACGATGACATCAACAACAACAATAAAACAAAGGCAACAAAAGGAAAAATAAAAAATAAAATCAGAAAAATTAATTAATTAATTAAAAGTTACAATTTTGGGAGTCGGGCTGTAGCACAGCGGGTTAAGCGCAGGTGGCGCAAAGCACAAGGACCAGCATAAGGATCCAGGTTCGAGCCCCCGGCTCCCCACCTGCAGGCAGGTCCCTTCACAGGCGGTGAAGCAGGTCTGCAGGTGTCTGTCTTTCTCTCCCCCTCTCTGTCTTCCCCTCCTCTCTCCATTTCTCTCTGTCCTATCCAACAACAACGACATCAATAATAACTACAGCAATAAAACAACAAGGGCAACAAAAGGGAATAAATAAATAAAATTTTAAAAAAAAGTTTAAAAAAATTTTTTAAAGTTACAATTTTAGGAGACAGAGAGCATCAGAGCCAAACATGCCAGTGGCCTTAAGCCAGGAATTTACAACCATGATTAATCTATCTAGTGGCTCTAATGGACAGAGAGACAGCAACAGGAAAGACTATGTGAACAATATAAGCAGAGTGATGAAGTTCCACTGAAAAAGAAACAAACAAAAAATAGGGTGGGTGGGGCAGGGTGGGTGGTGGCACACCTGGTTGAGTAAACATGTTACAATGTACAACGAGCTGGGTTTGAGCCCCCCTCACCCCCCATCTCTACCTGTTGGGGGAAGCAGGGCTACAGGTGTCTCTCTTTCTCTCTTCCTCTCTATCTCCCCCTTCCCTTCCCTTTCAGTTTCTGGCTGTTTCTAGCCAATAAATCATTAAAGATTTAAAAAAATCTAAACAACAAATACTCAATAAAAATATCATCACTGTAAGAAATGAGGGCAGTGGTAGCATATTAGTAGACTGGTGGAGATTGGGAAAGAGTCTCTGAGATAGAGTGTATCAATAAAATCCCTGAAAATTGAAAAGTAAGGATAACAGGCATTAACAACAAAACAATCAACAACAGACTATCCCCAAACTATAATGATAACTACAAAAGATGTGATCTATATAACGGGGGTACCAAAAGTCGAATAAAGACAAAAAAGAAAAAGAAGGGAAACGTTAAACAATAATGAACAACAATTTTTCCAAAGTTAACGTCAGATTACAGATCCAGGGAGCTCAGTAAACAACAGGTGTAAGCCCTAGAGAGGAAGCACCTGGAAGCTATCAGCTATGCCCTGAATGGGTGCATACCGCTCTCTCTCTGTCTCTCTGTCTCTCTCTGTCTCTGTCTCTCTCTCTCTTTTCTTTCTCAAAAAGGCAGGCACTTGACTACGGAGCTGCGTATTTACTCCAGACTGTTTGCTTTTTTTTTCCTGTTGAGTTTAACTGTTCTTGCATTTGAGGAAACAGCCCGTTATGAGATGTGTCTTCCTCAAGTATCTACTTCCAGACTACGATTTGTCTTTTATTTTATCTTATGTTGGTCACTAGTACATCAGCATTCTGGACCCACTTATGCAGATAAAAAGAGACAGAAAGAGTAAAGCAACAGGACACTGGTGACGCTAACACAGCACTGAAACATGCCCTAATGTGCTAGGGGCTGTGCTCACCGGGTGGCCTGCAGGCATGACTAGTTTTCCAGTGATCTCAGTGGTGGCTAAGAACAGAGGACTTTATTTTTAATGAGCAAGCGTTTACCAAGTGCTTCTTTATATATTGAGCATGTGTATTTATCTAAATGATATAATTAAGTTGCTGGTCAGCTAGAATTTATTTTCTAAAATATTCACATTCTCTTATGCTGTATAATTAGGTCTGAGGGAATTTGAATCCATCCTGAGACCATTTAGATAAATACAGGTAAAGTGTCTGACTTGCATGTCTAAGTCCCTCAACTAAATCTCTGCTACAACATGAAAGCCGTGACGACAAGCAAACAACAACAGCAGGGCTTCACGAGTGGTTGAGAAGCACCTTGTCTTCTCTCTCTCTCTCCCTCTCTCCCTCTCTCTCTCTCTCCCTCTCTCTCTCTCTCTCCCCCCCTCTCCCTCCCTCTCTCTCTCTCTCTCTTCCTCTCCTCTCCTTTCCCTCTCCTATCCTCTTCTCTCCTCCCTTAAAATTTTTTTTAAAAACTGGACTGAGGGCTTGGGAGACAACATAGTATTTATGCCATTTATGCCAAAACCTCATGCCTCTGAGATCACAGGTTCAATCCTCAGCAGCACCATGATATATAACTGGGCAGTGCTTTAGTCTCTCTCTCTCTCTCTCTGTGTGTATCTGTCTCATTAAAATAAATTACTTTTTTAAACTTCATTTTATTTTATAAAACAGAAATTGCGAGGAAAGGGAGATGGAAAGGGAGAGAAAGACAGACAGATACCTGCTTCACTGCGCATGAGGCTTTCCTCTTGCAGGTAGGCACCAGGGGCTTGAACCTGGGTCCTTGTGCTGATAATACGTGCACTTAGCCAAGCGCACCACCACCCAGACCCTAACATAATTTTAAAGAGAAAAGAACCCATCTAATGATACTGCAGACAGACAAACAGCTAGACTGCAGATGGATCCGCAGTAGAGACCCTGCATATATGAGACCCTGGGTCTATGGCACTATATTTAAAAAAATCAGATTAAGAACTTTTTCAATGACTTTAACAACTTGCCAAAGAAGCAAACAGATAGCAACAATATAAAGATATCACACATTATCAAAGTATCAAAGAAATCTGGATTAAAATGAACGAGAGCTCAGGGGCCAGGCAATGGTGTGACTCGGTAACCTTTTTTTATTATTATTATTTTATACTGGGAAGTTATAAAGAGATCATCCTTCTGGAGTTGGCTTCATTCACATCTTGTAAGAGAAGAGACTAAATAAACATGACCTTCCTTATAAGGGTTGATTGGAAGCTCCTGTTACGTACCTGCCCTATTAACAGTATTACATTTGTGAAAGAGTAAAAGTAACACTTGTTCTCCAACTGAAAGAACTCAGGGGGGCTGAGTGGTGGTAAACCCAGTTACGCACACACAGTACAAAGCACAAGGATCTGGGTTGCTTTGTAAGCAGTGAAGTAGGTCTGCAGGTGTCTGTCTCCTCTATGTCTCCCTCTATGTCTCCTCTATGTCTCCCTCTATGTCTCCTCTATGTCTCCCTCTATGTCTCCTCTATGTCTCCCTCTATGTCTCCTCTATGTCTCCTCTATGTCTCCCTCTATGTCTCCTCTATGTCTCCTCTATGTCTCCCTCTATGTCTCCCTCTATGTCTCTCTCTATGTCTCCCTCTATGTCTCCTCTATGTCTCCCTCTATGTCTCCTCTATGTCTCCCTCTATGTCTCCCTCTATGTCTCCTCTATGTCTCCCTCTGTGTCTCCTCTATGTCTCCTCTATGTCTCCTCTATGTCTCCCTCTATGTCTCCCTCTATGTCTCCCTCTATGTCTCCTCTATGTCTCCCTCTATGTCTCCCTCTATGTCTCCCTCTATGTCTCCTCTATGTCTCCCTCTATGTCTCCTCTATGTCTCCTCTATGTCTCCTCTATGTCTCCCTCTATGTCTCCCTCTATGTCTCCCTCTATGTCTCCCTCTATGTCTCCCTCTATGTCTCCTCTATGTCTCCCTCTATGTCTCCTCTATGTCTCCCTCTATGTCTCCCTCTATGTCTCCTCTATGTCTCCCTCTATGTCTCCTCTATGTCTCCCTCTATGTCTCCTCTATGTCTCCCTCTATGTCTCCCTCTATGTCTCCCTCTATGTCTCCTCTATGTCTCCCTCTATGTCTCCCTCTATGTCTCCTCTATGTCTCCTCTATGTCTCCCTCTATGTCTCCTCTATGTCTCCCTCTATGTCTCCTCTATGTCTCCTCTATGTCTCCCTCTATGTCTCCTCTATGTCTCCTCTATGTCTCCCTCTATGTCTCCTCTATGTCTCCCTCTATGTCTCCCTCTATGTCTCCCTCTATGTCTCCTCTATGTCTCCCTCTATGTCTCCTCTATGTCTCCCTCTATGTCTCCTCTATGTCTCCGTCTATGTCTCCTCTATGTCTCCCTCTATGTCTCCTCTATGTCTCCTCTATGTCTCCCTCTATGTCTCCCTCTATGTCTCCCTATATGTCTCCCTATATGTCTCCTCTATGTCTCCCTCTATGTCTCCCTCTATGTCTCCTCTATGTCTCCCTCTATGTCTCCTCTATGTCTCCTCTATGTCTCCCTCTATGTCTCCTCTATGTCTCCTCTATGTCTCCCTCTATGTCTCCCTCTATGTCTCCCTCTATGTCTCCCTCTATGTCTCCCTCTATGTCTCCTCTATGTCTCCCTCTATGTCTCCTCTATGTCTCCCTCTATGTCTCCCTCTATGTCTCCCTCTATGTCTCCCTCTATGTCTCCCTCTATGTCTCCTCTATGTCTCCCTCTATGTCTCCCTCTATGTCTCCCTCTATGTCTCCCTCTATGTCTCCCTCTATGTCTCCTCTATGTCTCCCTCTATGTCTCCTCTATGTCTCCCTCTATGTCTCCCTCTATGTCTCCCTCTATGTCTCCTCTATGTCTCCGTTTATGTCTCCTCTATGTCTCCCTCTATGTCTCCCTCTATGTCTCCCTCTATGTCTCCTCTATGTCTCCTCTATGTCTCCCTCTATGTCTCCCTCTATGTCTCCCTCTATGTCTCCCTCTATGTCTCCCTCTATGTCTCCCTCTATGTCTCCTCTATGTCTCCCTCTATGTCTCCCTCTATGTCTCCCTCTATGTCTCCCTCTATGTCTCCCTCTATGTCTCCTCTATGTCTCCCTCTATGTCTCCTCTATGTCTCCCTCTATGTCTCCCTCTATGTCTCCCTCTATGTCTCCTCTATGTCTCCCTCTATGTCTCCTCTATGTCTCCCTCTATGTCTCCTCTATGTCTCCCTCTATGTCTCCCTCTATGTCTCCTCTATGTCTCCTCTATGTCTCCCTCTATGTCTCCCTCTATGTCTCCTCTATGTCTCCTCTATGTCTCCCTCTATGTCTCCTCTATGTCTCCCTCTATGTCTCCTCTATGTCTCCCTCTATGTCTCCCTCTATGTCTCCTCTATGTCTCCTCTATGTCTCCCTCTATGTCTCCCTCTTGTCTCCTCTATGTCTCCTCTATGTCTCCCTCTATGTCTCCTCTATGTCTCCCTCTATGTCTCCCTCTATGTCTCCTCTATGTCTCCCTCTATGTCTCCTCTATGTCTCCCTCTATGTCTCCCTCTATGTCTCCTCTATGTCTCCTCTATGTCTCCCTCTATGTCTCCCTCTATGTCTCCTCTATGTCTCCTCTATGTCTCCTCTATGTCTCCCTCTATGTCTCCTCTATGTCTCCTCTATGTCTCCCTCTAAGTCTCCTCTATGTCTCCTCTATGTCTCCCTCTATGTCTCCCTCTATGTCTCCTCTATGTCTCCCTCTATGTCTCCTCTATGTCTCCCTCTATGTCTCCCTCTATGTCTCCCTCTATGTCTCCCTCTATGTCTCCCTCTATGTCTCCCTCTATGTCTCCCTCTATGTCTCCCTCTATGTCTCCTCTATGTCTCCCTCTATGTCTCCCTCTATGTCTCCTCTATGTCTCGCTCTATGTCTCCTCTATGTCTCCCTCTATGTCTCCTCTATGTCTCCCTCTATGTCTCCTCTATGTCTCCCTCTATGTCTCCCTCTATGTCTCCCTCTATGTCTCCCTCTATGACTCCCTCTATGTCTCCTCTATGTCTCCCTCTATGTCTCCCTCTATGTCTCCCTCTATGACTCCCTCTATGTCTCCCTCTATGTCTCCCTCTATGTCTCCTCTATGTCTCCTCTATGTCTCCCTCTATGTCTCCCTCTATGTCTCCTCTATGTCTTCCTCTATGACTCCCTCTATGTCTCCCTCTATGTCTCCCTCTATGTCTCCCTCTATGTCTCCCTCTATGTCTCCTCTATGTCTCCCTCTATGTCTCCCTCTATGTCTCCCTCTATGACTCCCTCTATGTCTCCCTCTATGTCTCCTCTATGTCTCCTCTATGTCTCCCTCTATGTCTGCCTCTATGTCTCCCTCTATGTCTCCCTCTATGTCTCCCTCTATGACTCCCTCTATGTCTCCTCTATGTCTCCTCTATGTCTCCTCTATGTCTCCCTCTATGTCTCCCTCTATGTCTCCCTCTATGTCTCCCTCTATGTCTCCTCTATGTCTCCTCTATGTCTCCTCTATGTCTCCCTCTATGTCTCCTCTATGTCTCCCTCTATGTCTCCTCTATGTCTCCCTCTATGTCTCCCTCTATGTCTCCCTCTATGTCTCCCTCTATGTCTCCTCTATGTCTCCTCTATGTCTCCTCTATGTCTCCCTCTATGTCTCCTCTATGTCTCCTCTATGTCTCCCTCTATGTCTCCTCTATGTCTCCTCTATGTCTCCCTCTATGTCTCCCTCTATGTCTCCCTCTATGTCTCCTCTATGTCTCCCCTATGTCTCCTCTATGTCTCCCTCTATGTCTCCTCTATGTCTCCTCTATGTCTCCCTCTATGTCTCCTCTATGTCTCCTCTATGTCTCCCTCTATGTCTCCCTCTATGTCTCCCTCTATGTCTCCCTCTATGACTCCCTCTATGTCTCCTCTATGTCTCCCTCTATGTCTCCTCTATGTCTCCTCTATGTCTCCCTCTATGTCTCCCTCTATGTCTCCCTCTATGTCTCCTCTATGTCTCCTCTATGTCTCCCTCTATGTCTCCTCTATGTCTCCCTCTATGTCTCCTCTATGTCTCCTCTATGTCTCCCTCTATGTCTCATCTATGTCTCCCTCTATGTCTCCTCTATGTCTCCCTCTATGTCTCCTCTATGTCTCCTCTATGTCTCCCTCTATGTCTCCTCTATGTCTCCTCTATGTCTCCTCTATGTCTCCCTCTATGTCTCCTCTATGTCTCCTCTATGTCTCCCTCTATGTCTCCCTCTATGTCTCCCTCTATGTCTCCCTCTATGTCTCCTCTATGTCTCCCTCTATGTCTCCTCTATGTCTCCTCTATGTCTCCCTCTATGTCTCCCTATATGTCTCCCTCTATGTCTCCTCTATGTCTCCTCTATGTCTCCCTCTATGTCTCCTCTATGTCTCCTCTATGTCTCCCTCTATGTCTCCCTCTATGTCTCCCTCTATGTCTCCTCTATGACTCCTCTATGTCTCCCTCTATGTCTCCTCTATGTCTCCCTCTATGTCTCCTCTATGTCTCCTCTATGTCTCCTCTATGTCTCCCTCTATGTCTCCTCTATGTCTCCCTCTATGTCTCCCTCTATGTCTCCTCTATGTCTCCCTCTATGTCTCCTCTATGACTCCTCTATGTCTCCCTCTATGTCTCCCTCTATGTCTCCTCTATGTCTCCCTCTATGTCTCCTCTATGTCTCCTCTATATCTCCCTCTATATCTCCCTCTATGTCTCCTCTATGTCTCCTCTATGTCTCCTCTATGTCTCCCTCTATGTCTCCTCTATGTCTCCTCTATGTCTCCTCTATGTCTCCCTCTATGTCTCCTCTATGACTCCTCTATGTCTCCCTCTATGTCTCCCTCTATGTCTCCCTCTATGACTCCCTCTATGACTCCTCTATGTCTCCCTCTATGTCTCCCTCTATGTCTCCCTCTATGTCTCCCTCTATGTCTCCTCTATGTCTCCCTCTATGTCTCCCTCTATGTCTCCTCTATGTCTCCTCTATGTCTCCTCTATGTCTCCTCTATGTCTCCCTCTATGTCTCCCTCTATGTCTCCTCTATGTCTCCTCTATGTCTCCCTCTATGACTCCCTCTATGTCTCCCTCTATGTCTCCCTCTATGTCTCCCTCTATGTCTCCCTCTATGTCTCCCTCTATGTCTCCTCTATGTCTCCTCTATGTCTCCCTCTATGTCTCCCTCTATGTCTCCTCTATGTCTCCCTCTATGTCTCCTCTATGTCTCCTCTATGTCTCCCTCTATGTCTCCCTCTATGTCTCCCTCTATGTCTCCCTCTATGTCTCCTCTATGTCTCCCTCTATGTCTCCCTCTATGTCTCCCTCTATGTCTCCTCTATGTCTCCTCTATGTCTCCCTCTATGTCTCCCTCTATGTCTCCCTCTATGTCTCCCTCTATGTCTCCCTCTATGTCTCCCTCTATGTCTCCCTCTATGTCTCCTCTATGTCTCCCTCTATGTCTCCTCTATGTCTCCTCTATGTCTCCCTCTATGTCTCCCTCTATGTCTCCTCTATGTCTCCCTCTATGTCTCCCTCTATGTCTCCCTCTATGTCTCCCTCTATGTCTCCCTCTATGTCTCCTCTATGTCTCCCTCTATGTCTCCTCTATGTCTCCCTCTATGACTCCCTCTATGTCTCCCTCTATGTCTCCCTCTATGTCTCCTCTATGTCTCCTCTATGTCTCCCTCTATGTCTCCCTCTATGTCTCCCTCTATGTCTCCTCTATGTCTCCCTCTATGTCTCCTCTATGTCTCCCTCTATGACTCCCTCTATGTCTCCCTCTATGTCTCCCTCTATGTCTCCCTCTATGTCTCCTCTATGTCTCCTCTATGTCTCCCTCTATGTCTCCTCTATGTCTCCCTCTATGTCTCCCTCTATGTCTCCCTCTATGTCTCCTCTATGTCTCCCTCTATGTCTCCTCTATGTCTCCCTCTATGACTCCCTCTATGTCTCCCTCTATGTCTCCCTCTATGTCTCCTCTATGTCTCCCTCTATGTCTCCCTCTATGTCTCCCTCTATGTCTCCCTCTATGTCTCCTCTATGTCTCCCTCTATGTCTCCTCTATGTCTCCTCTATGTCTCCCTCTATGTCTCCTCTATGTCCCCTCTATGTCTCCTCTATGTCTCCTCTATGTCTCCCTCAATGTCTCCTCTATGTCTCCTCTATGTCTCCCTCTATGTCTCCTCTATGTCTCCCTCTATGTCTCCCTCTATGTCTCCCTCTATGTCTCCCTCTATGTCTCCTCTATGTCTCCCTCTATGTCTCCCTCTATGTCTCCCTCTATGTCTCCCTCTATGTCTCCTCTATGTCTCCCTCTATGTCTCCTCTATGTCTCCCTCTATGACTCCCTCTATGTCTCCCTCTATGTCTCCCTCTATGTCTCCTCTATGTCTCCTCTATGTCTCCCTCTATGTCTCCCTCTATGTCTCCCTCTATGTCTCCTCTATGTCTCCCTCTATGTCTCCTCTATGACTCCCTCTATGTCTCCCTCTATGTCTCCCTCTATGTCTCCTCTATGTCTCCCTCTATGTCTCCTCTATGTCTCCCTCTATGACTCCCTCTATGTCTCCCTCTATGTCTCCCTCTATGTCTCCTCTATGTCTCCTCTATGTCTCCCTCTATGTCTCCCTCTATGTCTCCCTCTATGTCTCCTCTATGTCTCCCTCTATGTATCCTCTATGTCTCCCTCTATGACTCCCTCTATGTCTCCCTCTATGTCTCCCTCTATGTCTCCCTCTATGTCTCCCTCTATGTCTCCTCTATGTCTCCCTCTATGTCTCCCTCTATGTCTCCCTCTATGTCTCCCTCTATGTCTCCCTCTATATCTCCCTCTATGTCTCCCTCTATGTCTCCTCTATGTCTCCCTCTATGTCTGCCTCTATGTCTCCCTCTATGTCTCCCTCTATGTCTCCCTCTATGACTCCCTCTATGTCTCCCTCTATGTCTCCCTCTATGTCTCCCTCTATGTCTCCCTCTATGTCTCCCTCTATGTCTCCTCTATGTCTCCTCTATGTCTCCTCTATGTCTCCCTCTATGTCTCCCTCTATGTCTCCCTCTATGTCTCCCTCTATGTCTCCTCTATGTCTCCCTCTATGTCTCCCTCTATGTCTCCCTCTATGTCTCCCTCTATGTCTCCTCTATGTCTCCTCTATGTCTCCCTCTATGTCTCCCTCTATGTCTCCCTCTATGTCTCCCTCTATGTCTCCTCTATGTCTCCCTCTATGTCTCCTCTATGTCTCCCTCTATGTCTCCTCTATGTCTCCTCTATGTCTCCTCTATGTCTCCTCTATGTCTCCCTCTATGTCTCCCTCTATGACTCCCTCTATGTCTCCTCTCTGTCTCCTCTATGTCTCCTCTATGTCTCCCTCTATGTCTCCCTCTATGTCTCCCTCTATGACTCCCTCTATGTCTCCTCTATGTCTCCTCTATGTCTCCTCTATGTCTCCCGCTATGTCTCCCGCTATGTCTCCCTCTATGTCTCCCTCTATGTCTCCCTCTATGTCTCCTCTATGTCTCCCTCTATGTCTCCTCTATGTCTCCCTCTATGTCTCCTCTATGTCTCCCTCTATGTCTCCCTCTATGTCTCCTCTATGTCTCCCTCTATGTCTCCTCTATGTCTCCCTCTATGTCTCCTCTATGTCTCCCTCTATGTCTCCTCTATGTCTCCCTCTATGTCTCCCTCTATGTCTCCTCTATGTCTCCCTCTATGTCTCCTCTATGTCTCCCTCTATGTCTCCTCTATGTCTCCCTCTATGTCTCCCTCTATGTCTCCTCTATGTCTCCCTCTATGTCTCCTCTATGTCTCCCTCTATGTCTCCCTCTATGTCTCCCTCTATGTCTCCCTCTATGTCTCCTCTATGTCTCCCTCTATGTCTCCTCTATGTCTCCCTCTATGTCTCCTCTATGTCTCCACTATGACTCCTCTATGTCTCCCTCTATGTCTCCTCTATGTCTCCTCTATGTCTCCTCTATGTCTCCCTCTATGTCTCCTCTATGTCTCCTCTATGTCTCCTCTATGTCTCCCTCTATGTCTCCTCTATGTCTCCTCTATGTCTCCTCTATGTCTCCTCTATGTCTCCCTCTATGTCTCCCTCTATGTCTCCTCTATGTCTCCTCTATGTCTCCCTCTATGACTCCCTCTATGTCTCCCTCTATGTCTCCCTCTATGTCTCCCTCTATGTCTCCCTCTATGTCTCCCTCTATGTCTCCTCTATGTCTCCTCTATGTCTCCCTCTATGTCTCCCTCTATGTCTCTATGTCTCCCTCTATGTCTCCTCTATGTCTCCTCTATGTCTCCCTCTATGTCTCCCTCTATGTCTCCCTCTATGTCTCCCTCTATGTCTCCCTCTATGTCTCCTCTATGTCTCCCTCTATGTCTCCCTCTATGTCTCCCTCTATGTCTCCTCTATGTCTCCTCTATGTCTCCCTCTATGTCTCCCTCTATGTCTCCCTCTATGTCTCCCTCTATGTCTCCCTCTATGTCTCCTCTATGTCTCCCTCTATGTCTCCTCTATGTCTCCTCTATGTCTCCCTCTATGTCTCCCTCTATGTCTCCTCTATGTCTCCCTCTATGTCTCCCTCTATGTCTCCCTCTATGTCTCCCTCTATGTCTCCTCTATGTCTCCCTCTATGTCTCCTCTATGTCTCCCTCTATGACTCCCTCTATGTCTCCCTCTATGTCTCCCTCTATGTCTCCTCTATGTCTCCTCTATGTCTCCCTCTATGTCTCCCTCTATGTCTCCCTCTATGTCTCCTCTATGTCTCCCTCTATGTCTCCTCTATGTCTCCCTCTATGACTCCCTCTATGTCTCCCTCTATGTCTCCCTCTATGTCTCCCTCTATGTCTCCTCTATGTCTCCTCTATGTCTCCCTCTATGTCTCCTCTATGTCTCCTCTATGTCTCCCTCTATGTCTCCCTCTATGTCTCCCTCTATGTCTCCTCTATGTCTCCCTCTATGTCTCCTCTATGTCTCCCTCTATGACTCCCTCTATGTCTCCCTCTATGTCTCCTCTATGTCTCCTCTATGTCTCCCTCTATGTCTCCCTCTATGTCTCCCTCTATGTCTCCCTCTATGTCTCCTCTATGTCTCCCTCTATGTCTCCTCTATGTCTCCCTCTATGTCTCCTCTATGTCTCCTCTATGTCTCCCTCTATGTCTCCTCTATGTCCCCTCTATGTCTCCTCTATGTCTCGTCTATGTCTCCCTCAATGTCTCCTCTATGTCTCCTCTATGTCTCCCTCTATGTCTCCTCTATGTCTCCCTCTATGTCTCCCTCTATGTCTCCTCTATGTCTCCCTCTATGTCTCCCTCTATGTCTCCCTCTATGTCTCCTCTATGTCTCCCTCTATGTCTCCTCTATGTCTCCCTCTATGTCTCCCTCTATGTCTCCTCTATGTCTCCCTCTATGTCTCCCTCTATGTCTCCCTCTATGTCTCCTCTATGTCTCCCTCTATGACTCCCTCTATGACTCCCTCTATGTCTCCTCTATGTCTCCTCTATGTCTCCTCTCTATGTCTCCCTCTATGTCTCCTCTATGTCTCCCTCTATGTCTCCTCTATGTCTCCCTCTATGACTCCCTCTATGTCTCCCTCTATGTCTCCTCTATGTCTCCCTCTATGTCTCCCTCTATGACTCCCTCTATGACTCCCTCTATGTCTCCCTCTATGTCTCCCTCTATGTCTCCTCTATGTCTCCTCTATGTCTCCCTCTATGTCTCCTCTATGTCTCCCTCTATGTCTCCTCTATGTCTCCCTCTATGTCTCCTCTATGACTCCCTCTATGTCTCCCTCTATGTCTCCCTCTATGTCTCCCTCTATGTCTCCCTCTATGTCTCCCTCTATGTCTCCTCTATGTCTCCCTCTATGTCTCCCTCTATGTCTCCCTCTATGTCTCCCTCTATGTCTCCCTCTATGTCTCCCTCTATGTCTCCTCTATGTCTCCCTCTATGTCTGCCTCTATGTCTCCCTCTATGTCTCCCTCTATGTCTCCCTCTATGACTCCCTCTATGTATCCTCTATGTCTCCCTCTATGTCTCCCTCTATGTCTCCCTCTATGTCTCCCTCTATGTCTCCCTCTATGTCTCCTCTATGTCTCCTCTATGTCTCCCTCTATGTCTCCCTCTATGTCTCCCTCTATGTCTCCCTCTATGTCTCCCTCTATGTCTCCCTCTATGTCTCCTCTATGTCTCCCTCTATGTCTCCCTCTATGTCTCCCTCTATGTCTCCCTCTATGTCTCCTCTATGTCTCCTCTATGTCTCCCTCTATGTCTCCCTCTATGTCTCCCTCTATGTCTCCCTCTATGTCTCCCTCTATGTCTCCTCTATGTCTCCTCTATGTCTCCCTCTATGTCTCCTCTATGTCTCCTCTATGTCTCCTCTATGTCTCCTCTATGTCTCCTCTATGTCTCCCTCTATGTCTCCCTCTATGACTCCCTCTATGTCTCCTCTATGTCTCCTCTATGTCTCCTCTATGTCTCCCTCTATGACTCCCTCTATGTCTCCTCTATGTCTCCCTCTATGTCTCCCTCTATGTCTCCTCTATGTCTCCCTCTATGTCTCCCTCTATGTCTCCCTCTATGTCTCCTCTATGTCTCCTCTATGTCTCCCTCTATGTCTCCTCTATGTCTCCCTCTATGTCTCCTCTATGTCTCCTCTATGTCTCCTCTATGTCTCCCTCTATGTCTCCCTCTATGTCTCCTCTATGTCTCCCTCTATGTCTCCTCTATGTCTCCTCTATGTCTCCTCTATGTCTCCCTCTATGTCTCCCTCTATGTCTCCTCTATGTCTCCTCTATGTCTCCCTCTATGTCTCCTCTATGTCTCCTCTATGTCTCCCTCTATGTCTCCCTCTATGTCTCCCTCTATGTCTCCTCTATGTCTCCCTCTATGTCTCCTCTATGTCTCCTCTATGTCTCCTCTATGTCTCCCTCTATGTCTCCTCTATGTCTCCTCTATGTCTCCTCTATGTCTCCTCTATGTCTCCTCTATGTCTCCCTCTATGTCTCCCTCTATGTCTCCCTCTATGTCTCCTCTATGTCTCCTCTATGTCTCCTCTATGTCTCCTCTATGTCTCCTCTATGTCTCCCTCTATGTCTCCCTCTATGTCTCCTCTATGTCTCCTCTATGTCTCCCTCTATGTCTCCTCTATGTCTCCTCTATGTCTCCTCTATGTCTCCCTCTATGTCTCCCTCTATGTCTCCTCTATGTCTCCTCTATGTCTCCTCTATGTCTCCCTCTATGTCTCCTCTATGTCTCCCTCTATGTCTCCCTCTATGTCTCCCTCTATGTCTCCCTCTATGTCTCCCTCTATGTCTCCCTCTATGTCTCCCTCTATGTCTCCTCTATGTCTCCTCTATGTCTCCCTCTATGTCTCCCTCTATGTCTCCCTCTATGTCTCCCTCTATGTCTCCTCTATGTCTCCTATGTCTCCCTCTATGTCTCCCTCTATGTCTCCTCTATGTCTCCTCTATGTCTCCCTCTATGTCTCCCTCTATGTCTCCCTCTATGTCTCCTCTATGTCTCCTCTATGTCTCCTCTATGTCTCCCTCTATGTCTCCTCTATGTCTCCCTCTATGTCTCCCTCTATGTCTCCTCTATGTCTCCTCTATGTCTCCTCTATGTCTCCCTCTATGTCTCCCTCTATGTCTCCTCTATGTCTCCCTCTATGTCTCCCTCTATGTCTCCTCTATGTCTCCCTCTATGTCTCCTCTATGTCTCCTCTATGTCTCCCTCTATGTCTCCTCTATGTCTCCCTCTATGTCTCCCTCTATGTCTCCCTCTATATCTCCTCTATGTCTCCTCTATGTCTCCCTCTATGTCTCCCTCTATGTCTCCTCTATGTCTCCCTCTATGTCTCCTCTATGTCTCCTCTATGTCTCCTCTATGTCTCCTCTATGTCTCCTCTATGTCTCCCTCTATGTCTCCCTCTATGTCTCCCTCTATGTCTCCCTCTATGTCTCCTCTATGTCTCCCTCTATGTCTCCTCTATGTCTCCCTCTATGTCTCCTCTATGTCTCCCTCTATGTCTCCCTCTATGTCTCCTCTATGTCTCCTCTATGTCTCCCTCTATGTCTCCCTCTATGTCTCCTCTATGTCTCCCTCTATGTCTCCTCTATGTCTCCTCTATGTCTCCCTCTATGTCTCCTCTATGTCTCCCTCTATGTCTCCTCTATGTCTCCTCTATGTCTCCTCTATGTCTCCCTCTATGTCTCCCTCT
Organism: Erinaceus europaeus; assembly: GCF_950295315.1. NCBI lineage: Eukaryota > Metazoa > Chordata > Mammalia > Eulipotyphla > Erinaceidae > Erinaceus > Erinaceus europaeus. The sequence goes on from NC_080177.1 coordinate 83,622,622, forward strand.
ATGTCTCCTCTATGTCTCCTCTATGACTCCTCTATGTCTCCCTCTATGTCTCCTCTATGTCTCCCTCTATGTCTCCTCTATGTCTCCTCTATGTCTCCTCTATGTCTCCCTCTATGTCTCCTCTATGTCTCCCTCTATGTCTCCCTCTATGTCTCCTCTATGTCTCCTCTATGTCTCCTCTAT